>NW_028301712.1:40220000-40845000 GCF_037042655.1 Diuraphis noxia | reverse complement strand
TTTCATTTCTTAGTTATGTCTGTAACCATTTCGGTTCTTCCGGGTGATACCCGCACGTGTTGTCTCCGTCTTACGAGAGCATAACATTGCAATTGTTAGTTCAAAATTTAGAGTGAATTTACTTCTAATAAAATTTAAAGGTAACATTATTATCTAGGGCTTCTCATTCGTTTTTATTATATTTTATTTTAAAATGAGTATTATAAGTATTTTAAAATTGTTAATTGTTTGTATATCTTAAAATACTCATAATTCGCTTTAAAATTAAAATATAATAAAAAGCTTATGAGAAGCCCTAGATAATAATGTTATCTTTAAATTTTATCAAAAGTCAATTCACTCCAAATTTTAAACTAACATAGCTGTGTTCTGCTGAGCGTAAAATTTGCTACGTCACGCACTTGTAAGACGGAGACAGCACATGCGGATATTACATCCTCTTAAACAAAGAAGCTAGAAGCGCGTCCCACTCTTGGATGCTGTATATTTTGGATTTTGTTTTAATTTATTTCTAGCAAAGTAATAGTTATTTTTTCCCAGAAAACGGTAATAGTCAACGACGCTACCAATAGTATTAAAGCTTTATACTTATTAGTTATTTGATTTGATAAACATATTTAATTTTTATAATTTTATTATAAGAAAAATAATTAATATTATTTACATTGAAAATGGCTTATCTTCGATGACAATCAATGACAGTACGAAATATATACATTTAACAAACAAACATAGTATAATGGATAATGATGTGGTTTTGTTTTCATAATTTTATTATTTGACTTAATTGCGGAACCAATTTCACGTGGATTTACGGGCAACGCACGTCACAATGTCACTAAGAGACACTAAAAAATTTAATGAGTGTCTAAATATTATAATATAGTTGTGTTAATTACAAAATTCACATATTTTTCTTTCTACCGTATCTGCCTATAAAAATTAACAATTTATTTCTGTAGCTCAGTTAAAAGAAATTTATTTTTGAATAAATTATTATTATTCATGTCGGCAATGGTCAACATAAGTACCTATTGGTAATTTCTTTAAAACACTTCTGATTTTGTTGGAGGTTTAGCGAGTAATACAATGCAATTTTTTATGGGATGGATATATTTTAGTTGCAGCTTATAAAAAAAAAAAAAATTGAATGTGCAAAAATTATAATACAGTTATACATCCCTGGATCCTGGTAAATACATTTAAAATAGCATAAAAAATAATATAAATAATAGTGAAATATTTCTAATTCAACGGTAGATATATTTTTTAATTCTAACAAAATAACTATAACACAACACATTTAATAATATTATATCCAAATTCGTAAAAAAATTTTTTTAAACTTATTTATTTTTATATTTTTAAAATCCTGCAACACAAAATAATTTGCAAACCGTGGTATATTTGACGAATTTTTGGTAAACATTTGAACTGCTAACGTTTATAAAAATTACACTCTTGAGAATTTTTGATATTTTTAAATTGCTTAAAACCTATTGATTAACTTAAAAAAAACTTGTTATTACATTTAATAAAAATAAAAATTTTACCTATCAACCTAAAGAAACTTAAATTTAAAATGTCTATAAATATCTCAAAAAAAATGAATTGGTAGGTATTAAAATTGAAACAATTTTCATTAGGTAGGTATCAACATATTATAATGTTTCAGTAGGTATACATTACAAAACTATTCTATAATATGAGTATAATTGAGTTATTAATGCATTATTAAATCATATTTTTTAATAAATTTTATTAAAAAGATAATTAAAGGAAACATCAAGACATTCGTAAGAATACATTTTATTTAAAAGCACCAATAAAATAAATAAGGATAATAGGTGTAATTGTTTAAATAGTTTTTTATAAAAAGTTATATCAAGTAATCAATAAACTTGACGATCATAATATATACATTGATGTACCTATCATGTACGTTATTTATTATTTTTTTATTTATTTATTTATTTATTATTTTACTTATTGTAAGTATCGAATTTGGTATCGCATTGATTTCTAAGGTGATACTGATTATGATGGAAGTAATAATGTCTAATCGAGCGTTATTAATATATTTTCCTACATCAATCTTCTTGCAACTTATTGATTTATTATAATTTAATATATATGGTTTCTGTAATATCCAATTATTGTGTATAATATAACTAAAATAACTAATGAGCATTATAGCAAAGCGAACTCTGAGTTGAAATATTGACAAGTGACAACCTATATGATCATACTTACAGAAATCTCGTAAATTACACGATAGTTTGAACATGTACACAAAACAATATTATTTATGGATTTTTCATAATGCCCTATGCAGTTGTCTCATGTCTTTGTAGGTTCTGGTATATATGAATGTTCGCCAAACACTACTTATTAGTGAATATTTTCCCAAGAAGTGTAACATTTAAAACACGCGAAATCTTTTCAAAATTCGGAAACCCGAAACCCCATACATCTGCCCATTAACCGTGACCAGATGTGCTGTAACACGTAACCCCACAACCCAGTTTAATAACGCTCAAAAGGCACGACGGTCATTATCCTCTTGAAGTAGTATTAATTTTTCTTTCTTCTTATAATGGTTATCAAATCCGAAATATATTTTATAGTAACACATGATAAACATCATATTATATTATTTTATATATAGGCATGATTTGTCATTTTTATATTTACTGCAGTAAATACGTTAAACCTATGCCATACTACAAACAGTGTTTAATGTTTCAACATCACATTAATTACATTTTTCAAAAAAAATCAAAATATTATAAAGGCGCACTGAATGAATCATTTTTCGAGTTTTGATTGTCAAAATCAGTTAATCAAATGTTGTAGGAAATACTTTAATTCAACACAACACATGCTATGCGCCTAAAATAATAATAAAGCAATAATGTTATGACTCTAGTACTTTAGATTTTTGGCGAGATGTTCCTAATAAACTATATAAATGTATAATTTAAGAGTACCTAATATATACTTTGTACAATATTACAATAAAACAGTTTACCCCTTCCATCCGACCACCATCATACACGTTGTTATATTTTGTACACGTACTTTTTGCAATTTGGCTAGTCGTTGACCTCGACTACGTGAAATTAATTCACACAGCTCTATCTCCATGGCATACACCATTGAAGAGGTCAAAACTCGAAGTTATCAGCTCCCCCATATTTATTTTTAATTTTACTGGATGAAAAATAATCGTTGGTAATATAAAAGGAAAGTGCATGCATATTATAGCCTTTGAACAAGTAACTAAGAATAGCTCATTATATTCAAATAATGAATTATTGGGATAGGAAAACCATTGTACTGAGCATAGCTGAATAGGTATGGTTGTATGAATAATTATAACATAAAAATTACCATCACCAGTTTTCTCAGGTTTTTTTTAAATTTGTACAACATTAAAACCATATTTTGTATTCCTACTGTAAAATCATATAAGGTTTGATTCATTAAAAGCTTATGTATATAATATTATAAATTATAATATTGAGGTAGCCACATTTTTAACAGGAAATTAAATAGAATCAACCAGAAATGGAAGTATTGTTAATGAGAACCAGACGTCTAAAATATTAAAGGAAACTCGCAAACTTCAAAAAAAAAAAAAATTGCATCTGCTTCAGAATAATAATGAACACATCGGCATACAATGAATCAACTAGAATTATATGTGACGAAGGTCTATATTAATTTGTATATAGTGTTTAAATGTTATGGTTTTAATTAATTTAAGTTTATAGGCACCCATTATAATATCAAATTTGTCGGAAAAATATTTTTCCATTTTCAAATAATCATTATTAGTTATATCTTAATTTTCAATACTTTTCATATTAATGCCAAAACGTGTGTGAGACAAATTAATTATGAGTACCTAATATATATGTAGGATGTGACAACTACATATCTAATAAACCTATTATATAATAATAATGTATATAAAAACAATAATGTTTTTTTAATTATTCCTAGGGTCTTACGTATTAAATGTAATCATATTATGTGCTTTTAAAATATTTCCTCCCGGCGTTTAATGTAAAAATAATATTACAATCTTTAAATATTCAAATTTTCTTATGAAAGAGTTAGTAAATACATCACATTACACTAGAATTTTATAACACAAAAAACTACCATTCACATATTATTATCATAGAATTACCGTTAATATATGAAACAGAATAAAACAAGAGCAATGACCTCGTTTTGGGATCTCACTGTTAAATTTGCATAACATGTGTTTATCAAACATCATTTTAATGTTCTTTAATAGTTCAAACAATAATGTTCTTTGACGATTATTCAATATACGTGCAGCAAATTAAATTAAAACATGTTAAATTTTTTGCTAAGTAATAACACAATACATTTGTACCATCGAGACGAAACCAAACAATTCTCTCAAACACAAATCCAGAAAAAAAATTCACTTGAAGTATAATCGTTATGCATTATGAAAATATAAACATTTTTCCATTTTATACTTATGTAATCGTGTTATTAATAAACAAAAGATCAATCTCCAGGTTATATTGAAAAACATTCCATAATATTGTATGACAATCAACACATATCATCCATCAACTATATTAAATTGAAGAACTAAATACTATGTACCTAACTACCAAAGTATAGCACATGCAACTTTTATCAACAAAAAATATACAATTTTATTACACTAATATTATTTAGTTCAGTTAATTATCATTATACATCGTACATTATAGTCTAACATTATAATATTTTGATGCCATAATAATTTAAAAGTAATAAGTTAAGATTCAAATGAAATTCATAAAATACTAAAGCGTATATAATATCTAACATGACATCTGTATCATTGTTTAGAAATTAAAAAAAAAAATTGTTCTATAAAAATTATAAATTACGCTGTTTGTTGTAATTAAATATAAAAACTTACGTGAAAAAATATTTAAAAAAATATTATATTGAATTCTTAAGTCTACTTCGCAAAAAAACAGTTTCAAAAATGATGCTTTATAATTTATGTAATATATACTTTATATTATATGGAACCTATTATGTTATCTCACATTCTCGTGTTAGATCTATAACATCACGGTACAACGTAGAGAAGACCCTATAACGCTATTCCATGCCAGTTCAACTTGATGTGTAAAAATATTGTTTTGTATCCCTGCTATAGTCAAAGCCTGCAGAATAATACAAGGGTAATTTCTTTTGAAATCCATATTACACAACCCCTAGACAAAAAAAATATGACGGTTAAACTAATGACTACTTTGTTGTGATAGCGAAATACCGTTTTATCAAAATGATTGTTCACCCTAAGATTACCTACTTATTTTTTTTTATAAATTTGATGGCACACGACAACATAATATATTATAGGGATAGTTCTTACACTGTATCATAAGACCAGTAGCGTTTTTGGATCTTTTCTTTCCTTTTATTATTTTTTTTTTTTTTTTATCCTTCACCTGGTTTTTTCCATTTTGGCAGTTCATCAAAATATCATCACTACAATGAAGAACTTGAACGGTATTATTATAGTTATTATATTGTGTTAGATATATAATATATACCTACGTCCGGATTTTATTTTTACCTCTCTCTCTACCTACATGCATTATCAAAAGAAAAACATCTGGTACACATCGCATTGTTGTGGATTTTTGCACTACCTGCAGATCACGTACGTTAGCTTAAAACTCATGAGCGAACGTGCCCCTCACAGATAACGTCGCTGGTGGCCCCCTGTAGCCCTCTGTAATAGTTAAAGGAGAGGGGACGATCATAGGTTGGATATGGTTCGAGTTGATTCGGCCGTTTTGACCTTTCGCAATAGATATTATACATAATATACTCGAAATTCGTCCAACACCACATCCTATCCGGCGAATGCGGTGAGTGCGAACGAATTTTATTCTAACCATGCTGTGCCGCCGCAGTGCAGTGCGTCCGATGTGGCAAAATATAAGCTGTTTTGTTTTTCACAGCACTCAACGGATTAACGTATAGGACACGGCGTAAGGCCAAATACCCAAAATATACGGCTGATATAATCGAGAGTTCCTATTAGTTACATTTTTTTTTCTGGTTGCGAGGGTTATTGATGTGCAAAATTAAGCATGAACCAGTTTTTATACTACCAACCGTTTGAACAACTGATTTCAATGCAATATATTAAAATAGGTGCTTAAATTTAACAAAATATTTTATAACATTATGATCTAATCGTTGTGAAACAATAAAAATTACTTTCATTAATAAAAAAAAGTTAACAGTCATATTTTTTTTTACAATCAATTGAATAAAAAAAGTCTAAACCAACGTATGTTTTATCCACCTATAGTTAAAATGATTTACAGTTATCCGTGAACCGAAAATTAGTAATATTACTGTTGCTACTATTTTATCATAATATAATTTACCTACGACTTGCTATTAATATTTAATAATTATTATATTTTATAAATGTTTTAAATTTAAAGTATTGAGCAATAAAAGTTGTACAAAAGAATATTTTAAAAAACCAATTAAATATTATACCTATCAATTATTCAATTAATTATTCAATTAATCATTTTTTCTCGTAAGATATTAATTTGTTTTTTAAATGTGATTAGTAGCTACACTTATTTAATAATTTTTTAATAATAGGAAGCAAATAATATTGATAAAACTATTAAATAAATAATATTAATACTTACAATGAAAATTGCGTTAACGAAGAGGTATCCAGGATTAAACTTGACCACCTGTACGGTATAGAACAAACTGATATATTATAAATTAAACAATTTAACACGGACCCGTGTTGAAATTGCCGAGTTCGGGGGGTTGTACTCGAAGGTGAAACAAAAATCTCTGGTTGGTCGGTCAGTCTGTGGTTACTGTCACTGTCAAAATAAAAACTCCACCAAACGCTCCCACTCTCTTTAAACCCGAACTGAACACCGTCCCTTCCACCAGTGAACAAACTAAGTTTTTTTCATTTTTTTACCCTTCGGGATTGCAGGTAAAAAAAAGTAATAAACAATGTATACCTACATAAAAGACATATTAGTAACAATACGAAAAAAAAAAAAACAAAAAAAAGCAAGATAGAAGAGAGTATACATAGAAAAAACCGACAACTGTAGGAGGGGGCACACACACACACATACACACACCAATCGTTTGAGGTATTTAATAATGTACACGTTCCTTGGATAGATATTGGATTATTATATGCATTCATGATTTGTTCGCGTGCCTGTGTGATCGATGGGATATCATAAAAAGTGTGTTAGCGTAGATCATTTTAAACTGAATACATTTACAGCGATCATTATTTTTTTGTGCGAACATTTTTTCTTTTTTTAATTTTACATACGTTTCGCACACTAAATGACGCACATTTATAGCGAGTTGTGAGAACCAAGTGCATAGTAAATCAAATCAAATTAATAGTTATATTTTATAGGTATATTGTCCACGACGAAACAAATCATCATAATATATTGAGTTATCCGCTCTAATGATTTAATGCACAATTATATAGGCACGGTGCGTACAAAAAAACTACTTTAATTATATGGATTTCAACATAATTATATTTCATACCTACAAATTAAAAATTAAAACTATTACTACAATGGCACACACGCACATGCTGTGAGTAAACATGTATTTAATTACGTAAGTTTAAGACTAAATTAATTATATCTATAAAACTAATTAGGTACGTTTTCGACGAGCGTATTGTGTTGCGACTAGCGAGACAGGTTAGTCACATACAATTGTATCATGGATAAATAGTTAAAAAATATGTAATATTTACAAAGAATTATAATATTAATAATATTATAAAGACATACCTTCTAAAACGAACATGCAAAATATATCGACGGTATTATGGTAAGTGAATGAATAATTCAAGTTTACCTGTATATAGCTAATTTATTACTAATTAACGAAATTATTTTACTTCACTGAGTTGTACTACAACTAAACTAGTAAACTAAACTAAAATAAAAAAATATATGACTGATGAATGTCAGTATAAATAATAATGTTTAAAAAAACGGAGACGAAATCCCTACAAAATTAAATTATTTAAACGTAAATAATTTAATATATAATAATATGCATTACGATTAAGAGTGGTAGAATACTATTTAGACAAGCCCGCATTTATGCGATCCCGCATATTACTTACGTGGTTTTTTGCAGTCCTTCACATGCTATTCCTTTATTTGTACCATGTACAATATGAATAATATTATATAAACGTATAATAATATTGTATTGGTGTGTACTCAGTGTAAATGATTTACCAGCATAATATGTTTTCTTCGTCTTACCAACGTACAATATATCAAATTTGCGGAAACTGGAAGAATTTTTTTTTGCTATAATAGTATAGAGTGAATTGACCTATTATCGAATTTAAAAACGAGAATACTATCTAATGGTTAGTACATTGGGTCTATAAGATTTAAAATTTGTATTTGAATTAGGACAATTTTTATATTGTATCTAATATTTTAGTATTTGAAATACTTGTAAAATCAAAGTAGGTACTCTTCCTAACGGAAACAACACAAACAAGTGTGATATACCATAGCGTACGTACTCTAAAGTGATTTTTACATTAGTCCCTCAAAATAATAAAAAAGTTACCATAAGCGCAAAGTGCCATACTACTTCAAATGTTACCATAATATTACTTATTAGCATTAGATAAAAATAAAAGTGTTATAATAAATTGAATAGAATATTCGGATAAAAGTCGTTACGACTGGTGGCAAATAATACAAATTTGACATTTGTGCATTTCATTTGATGTAACGTTATTACTTTACGAGTATCTAAATGAAATCGAAATTCAAAATAATGTATTATTAACACTGATCAGGAAACAAAATGCAAAACTATGATTTTGCATAAATCGATATTTCGTAACTTCATTCAAATTTATAACATATCTTGATCTCATGTTCATTGTGATTCATAGAGATATAAAAACGCTGTGTTCTCTTGTGCAACACGATTTTTTTATTTAATGTCCACGAAAATAACATTAATTTATTTGGGAAAACTCCCGCTGTTATAACTACATTCATATAAGTATATAACGGATTACGGAACAATATTAGTCTCATTGTTTTTATTATTATTATTATTTACAATAAGACATTCCTAACCGATAGGCTATCTACATCTATGGATAATAAGTAATATTTATTTTTGTATATTTTAACATGATAACAGTAATCTCATTTAAATAACATAATATTAAATAATATACATTACGCACTAGTGCACTACTATACAATTTCCAATCATGCGGCAGTACGGCTCATTTCACATTTGTATACTTCCTACAGTAATATGATGTATTTTATTAATAATTGCGCATACAAAATATAAATTGAATAGGTATGGACAATCACATTTTTGTATTCAATTTTATTATAAATAAATAAAAAAAATATATAAATATTTAATAAAATTTTTTTTTATAAATAAAATAAATATTTGTAATAACTGATACCTATTAATGATAATTGATAACTTTTATTCTCTATGGATATTTGTCCAGATAAAAATAATTAATTATAAGCAAATCATAAGCAATTTAAAAGTTAGTTTAGAAAAACAAAATTTATTTGTTGGGTGAAAAAGCTTCAAAATTTAATTCAAGACACCTAACACATTGTTACAATAGTAGTTGAAAAATATTAAAAATACATAAGCATGATTTTTTTTTATAAGTATTTAAAGTTCAAATTTTGAATAAATACGTAAAAGTTACGGCAATGTTCAAATTATCTTAGATATAAATGCATGAAAGTTTTTATTTTTAAATCTAAGATTTGAAAATTTAATACAAAGCTCCTAACATATTTTTACAAGAGCAGTTGAAAAATAAAAGAAATATAAATTCACAATTTTTTTTTATAAGCATTCAAAGTTTGAATTTTGACAACAAACGTAAAAATCACGAAAATTCGCGAAAATAAAAAATTATTTTAAGCTAGAAATTCATAAACATTTTTCTTTTTAAATCTAAAATTTGAAAAATTTTAATAATATATCCTAGCAGAAAAACTATCTCCGCTCAGAATCGTTTTTCGTATACAATGATATAATATCATTGTATATTCAAATTGAATTTCATCCATTACAGTGACCCACTTGTAACCTACTGCACAGCAGGGTGACATCTTACCAGCTTTTTTTTTGTTTTTTATATAGGTTTTTGCGTTTGTATAAGGAAGATTATAGCAACATTAGGTACCGTCATGTAGGTACGGTACTGTAAGGTACTTCATTAGGTTGGGCAAGTATAAAGCATAATATATTATAATGTATTATGTATATTATCATAATCGTTCACTTGACTCCGTGTTGCATTCGGTCATTCGGCCAATATATAATTAATTAAGCAGGTACAGTACAACCTGTCTTAACAGACACCTGTATGTAATGGACACCTCTCTCAACGGATAAAATTATAAACATTTTTTTGGAAAGGGAGAAATCAAATAACATTTTATATTAATTATTGACCAACTAATTGATTCAGAGAATCCTCGAAAATGTTTTTAACATTTTAGATGAACAATTATAATCTTACATCTCGTACGAAAATAACTTCATATATAAAAAGTATATTTTATTTTTTACTTTATATGTGACTATAATATGTATATTTGTAACTAAAAGGAATTGTGATGAAAACAACAAAAACAGATGATTCTATAAAATTGTTGACATACCTAACTCCAGTGTTAAATTAAACATTTGTGAGCCCCTAGATAAATAAAATTTCGGATTTTCCTTGAAAATTATTACATCACCTAAATATGTCTTTAATTTTATAAAGTACTCAATTATTAAAATATGCGGTTTTAATATAACCAACTAATTTTAATATATAAAATAATGTTAATTAAATTATTTCACTAAAACTTTTATTGATTGAAAGAAAAATATTATGATTAATTAACTAAACTATATGATGCTTAAAATTTTAACGTATTTTGTACATCATAATATTATATTATATTATTATTTTTGTGTAATATTTGAATGCAACATATCGCAAAAAAACATTCATTCATTCGTGCATTGTTTTTAGCCCCCTCCCACTACCACCAAAAAAATAAAACTAAAACAAACTAAAAATTACAATAAATTAAAAAAGTAACATTTAACGTATTAAACAATAATATAGGTAGTTAATTTAATTTTTAAATTACTTATAAAAACATATCAAATGTAAAAATTAATTGATTTGAACCGTTCGACGTAATACGCAATCTTATACAATAGCTACGCCGGTTACAAGCATACGATGCGATCTATCTATCACAAAGTTAATAATACAAATGAGTCCAAAATATTAATAAGTCTTCTTTTTCATATCAATATAATTTTGTAACACGTCTTCTAAACTCCGCAGGCAAATATCTTGAAATCAAATCAAATGCCAATTAATATAAATATTTAAATTAAAACATGAATCTGCAGTTAATAAAATATAAATGAATATCAATTTGTAAATCTCTTCGGTGAATATGATATTTTATACGTTTTCTTAATGGTATTATTCTAATTACTATACGATTTATATTTATATTATATGCCAACCCAATAAAATGTGGTCACGTAGAATGTATTAATTAATTTTTAATTACTTACTCCTTTCAATTTACGTTTTTGCAAAATTAATTAATTTACCCGTCAAAATATTTCGAAAATGTTAAGCATTTTAGCGTATATCCAAGGGATTCTACATACAATCTGGGTTTATATAACATAGCCAAAGGGAAGAGATTTCAGATGTATTTGTGCTAATTTTAACGCATTCCGCATAATAAAAAAAGCAGCATGTGAAGTACATACGGGATCATCGTCATCCTTCAATGCCTGCTACCTTCAGGCTATAAAACAAAACAAATGGCTCTCCAAATACGCTAGATCCTAATCTTCAATGGAAATCTAAAAAAAATTTAAAAATCGGGTCGAATGAAAGCAAAACCGGTCGACTGTCTGTAGTCTAGACGATTGATCTAATACAAAACGTCGGCAAATATGTATTATTTACAATGTATGTGAAACTACTTAATTTAAAATTCATCATTTTACAACAATAAAATACAATTATTTTACTACATTCTTATTTACATCAGTAGACCTAAGCAGAAAAATATTGTATGAATACTGTATGTTATTGGATCAATTGACATTGCAAAATTTAGAAATACGCGTCTAAATTTATTAAATTATACAAACAATGCTAACCTTCGTAGGAATCGCAAATTTTATTATAACACATAAAGATAAGAATCACAGATTATATTACTAGTTACTACCATAATATTGTTGTCGGAACTAGGAAAGTAAGAAACTTCACTTCCGTTCTGTAGAAATCCAAATCATGATAGTGAATCTTGATCTCCGATATTTTTAAACACATCGTGTATGATAAAGTTGACTATTTATCATACTTCCATGGTTGAATATTACTTTTTATTACAATTCTCAGTAAATCCTAAATAATTTTGAATGTACTTTCACTTTTCGCAACTTCTTAGCAACCACATGAAAATGTTATCCTCCAAAAATATTTTAGTACTTTAACTATGACTAATGACTATATAGATTACTCATTTCTGATAATTTCTGCATGTATAACTTATACTTTTGACCATCTTTCTATTAAAGTCGATTCATCGATATTTTATAATGAAAATAATTGATAAATATTTTTTAGCAGATGGAAGTAAAAAAAACACTGAAAGCATTGATCAAAATGTAATTTAAAATCATACGCCTATACCTTCATAGCAGGTAATACCGGATGCAAAGTCAATGCCGACTAATTTAGAGTAAAAACATGTATGTACATATAAATAATTTTAATTTTTTAACTTTTTTTTATGTAATTTATAAATCATCTAGAAGCCAGATTTTTTAGCAAATCCGTAATAATTTGAAAAGTTCCTAAATAATTTTAAATTTGTTCTAACGATTAATATTTAATACTATAGTATCGTAGGAATATCGTTTACTGATTACTATAGTTATCTGATAATAATACATATTATCTCCGTGTTATAGGTCTGCAGTCTGATTATGAGAATGGTGGCGCCCATATTGGAACAAGAATAAGAATATAAATGTCCGAAGGTCTGTGTTATCCGAAATGTATCATGTCCTTGCACTAGTGCAAGATGTTATTGTCGATCGTATGTCTGTGTGTGTATGCCCTATCTATGTTCTTGTTGCAGTGGTGAATTGAAAAAAAAATGAAAATAAAAAATGGCCAACAACCATAACCAGACTGATTGAACAAGTACTTCGCATTTAATAATACATAATAATGATAAAAAACAACACATAAAATTGACTAAAGGCATTGTTCCAAGAAAAGTAAGTTGGATGCCCTCGAAAAATGTAATGCAAAACGTCAAATGCAATAAATTATACGAAGTCATGAGCTCCCAGCAAGTAATATTTTAAACATTACTGTTTCGGATCTTCGAAAATTTATGGTTTGTACATACCATGATTTCACTGAAGAGATCTCAACGTGACCTCTTGCTTACACCACATCATACTCGTCACTTATTCTTAAGATAAAGGATCTAAGAGCTTTTCATTATTAGCTTTCTCTCATAAATTGAAAATAAGTAAAAAATATACTTATCAATAATAATGATTTTTAACGACAAACATCCTATAATATAATGAGTTTAAGGATGTGATTTACTTGAAGCCTATAAAACCAATTTTAGTTCGCTTTATTTTCCAACTAATTCAAAAACAAATTAAACATATTTTTATGTATTGTTATACCTCATATACTGTCTCGTAAATAACCTCCAAGGTAAAACAAAACTATTTGTTTACAAATTATAATCATGTCATGTAATAATGAAACATTGCTGAAAGAGCTGAATGTCGTAAAATTTACAAAATTATTTATTTTTCATTACTCTTGCTGCACGTGGAAGAATACAGCCGCCAAATTATGTTTTGACGTAATATAAAAATAGCAGAAATGTTCCTTTAAAACTGTATAAGTGCCAATATTTGCATTAATGATCAATCTATTTTAAATGTAACGTAATATATATTATTACATAATCGTATTAAAAGTAAAAACATAGAAAATATCAATAATTATTATTATTATTACTGAATGAATGATTTATACTTTATAAATTATAATCGTAAAATATTTCAATGTGAACTATTAATTGTTATTGAATATAAATAACATATAAATATAAACATTACATATTTTGATACAATTATTACTATGAATCACAAATATTAAGATGCTGTTAATGTTTTATTCAATGTATTTTCACTATTAAATCAAATTAATTTTAAACCTTTGTCATTAATAAATTTAATCATATAGGTACGTCATATATGTACGATTACCTCCAACAGGCAACAACTGTAACTTTAATCGGTATCCTACCACGGGGATTAATTATTGTTAATACTTTCTACCTACTTACATTATATATTGTCATATTGAACAGGTATATTAGCATAGTAGGAGATAGGAGTGGGAGAGTGCTCGTGTGGAGGCATAATTACCCCTACAAAATTTAAATCATTTATTTTTTCTAATGTTATTAATTAGCTCATTTTTTTTTTTTTATAAATGTATTACACAATTATATGTGATAGCTGATAAGATTTAATTTGTGAAAATGTAATAGAAGGTTTTTCGTAAATTGCTTAATGTTTCATACAGCAATTTGAAATTGTCAAAATTATAATCTTTAATCACTATTCACAATCGTTCAAACTTTTATAAAATTGAAAATTTAACAAAACATAATGTTTTTTCCATAAAACACTGTTATGCAATTAGTTTTTTTGTGATTAAAACATATAAATTGTAGAAACTTGTAACTTTTCGTCATTATTGATTATTCATACTGTTATTTTGTATAGGTATTAGGTAAACATTGGCATTTTTAAATAATTGTAAACATTTAATTATTAATTGCAATACGAATATAGAATAAAATATCCTTAAAAATATAGACGGGCAGTCCGTTTTCGCTCAACACCATAATATTCGTAAATGTTTTTACAAAAGACACTCGACAACGAGGTTTGCATACTTTTTCGATGAGTAAACATCTTACTTATCCTCTTACTATCAGAACATTAATGGCAATAGTTTTGTTGACAATGTTGTGCAAATGAACGAAACCGCGTTACCGTAGCAAATGCAAGTAGCTTAACGGCCCATCTCAAAAAATATAGGTAGGTACTTAACAGACTTCAATAAAAGTTATATACAAAGTGTAACAGGTCTATTTAATGAATGCTATAACTTTTTTCTATACAATATTTTTAAGTTTTTTTTATTTATGATTTTTGGTAATTTGGTCATGTCATTGATTTTTAAACAATTTTCAAAGTTCGTTAAAATTCAAATTTTTACCTTACTAATCAGTGTATTGTTATGATTAAAAGGTAGGTAGGTAATCAATAACAAATACATATATTTTATCATTATTTAACATGACCACGTGATGCATACCACCACCATTAGCCAAATAGACCTGTTACACCCTGTATTAATGAATTATAGATACTTTGAGACCCAGGAGTCAGGGATAATCTTATTTTATTTATCCAACTTCTATATGCTGACATAAGGTGGCTATCAGTTGCACGTAAATTGTTTGGCTAACGAAAATTAAATTTCTTTTATTTGTGTAAATGGTTGCCATTATTAATTACTAGGTATTATATAAACTATAATTATTAGAAGTATAATATATTTTTCATTTTTTTTTTTTTTTTTGTATCCAATATACTCTAATCCGTTTCATCCAAAAAGCGTTTAGATGTTTATGGATAAAAAAAAAATTGACCTTAAACACTTGCTGGCTCACAACGTTTTTAAAAGACAATTTTTTTTGATTACAAACAACTTCTATTAAGCCCCTCAATTTAATTAATTTCTAAAAAGCCGTCAAGTAGGTAACCACCCTAATACTGTATAGAAGGTGTCGAGTGTACCTCGACATTAAGTAGGTCACTTTTATAGTGTTATTGATGTGTTAAATTTTAATTCTATATTTCAATCATCATTGTATGCGATAAAAAAGAATTCTTTAACTTTTTGGTTAGAAATGTTACGAAACGATTTTTTAATAATAATATCAACATCTTAACAAATAATCGTATTTTTTTTTTATTATTTTAAAAAGTAGGAAGTAGGTATATGTACCATCATTGAAACTATTGTGGTTTTTCAAATTTGACCTTACAAAAGCATCAAATAGATATAATTTACTTTCAGAAACCAACCTCAAAAATAATAACTTCAGTATTTAAAAAAAACCCCGTACGAAACCTTTGTAAAATCAATACAATATTCGTCACTCCGCTCAGAACCTATAATTTATATTATATACATACCAGAATGATTCACTTATACGAATTTTGATTCTGATGCATCGACATTTTTAGAAAAATTATCCATTATATAATTTATGGTCAAAAAGTTGTTGCCATTTGAAAAATAGAGGTTTGAATCTCCGCAGGAGACTCTTTAAGGGCGGGTTGCATAAAGAACAGTCTGTAAATTTGTTACCAGCCCTGTAATTTACCGGCTCTATAAGGTTTTTAATGATTGTGTAAACTATTCTCGGGTTGCATAAAGAAATATAAAATTATTAATAACCGTGGTTACCAAATAAATTAAACCATATTAAACCAAAAAATTGTGCGTAACCGCGTAGGTATATTAACTTAAAAATATTTTTTATTCTTTAATAATCGCAAAAACTAAAAAATATATAATATAAATTGAATATTGATAATCTTTGATAGTAAAACTTGTTTATCTTATCATAATAATAATATTATATTATTTTAACCGATCTGTAATTAGTTACAGAGACCAAATCGGATCTGCAGTTTACAGGTCCGGTAGCCGATAATTTACAGAGCCGGTAACTTTACCGAGCGTTCAAGCAACACCTAATTTTATTTACAGATCCGTTAACGTACTTACAGATCTGTAAGTAGTTACAGGACGTTTATGCAACCCGCCCTAAGTTATACAAAAATCTCAAAAATTTGAAATGTGGTCTAAAAGTACATTTAAAAATTCCAAAAATCAGATTTTGAATAACTGTATTGATTAAGAAAAAAAATGGGTGAACATTCTTGGAAAATCATTCTAATTATATATTTATAATTATAATAAATACTATAAAATTTAAATTAATTTTTAAAGTTTATATATAGGTAATATTGTATATATTTGTTTGTTGGATGGGGCCGTAGGCGTTAGGGGCCAAGCTGTTATGGCTCTGGGAATTAAAATCTTAAAGATGATTCTATACATATATAGTGCACAAATTATTTTATACTGGATAAAATAATCTTCATAAGACCTTAACTTAAACTAACTAATGGCTAAAGTTATGATAAAAAAAAAATTTAAAAAATTCTAGAATAACACTCAAACAAATTTGAATAACTTTTGAATGCGATCAAAATTGAAAGTATAATTGAAAGATACACTATTTGTGATGGCATAATTAATGTAAAGCAGTAAGTATAAACATCAATCATATAATTAAGATTAAACTTTTAAATTAATTAATAGTTATAGGCACATATTATTTTAATCAGGTACCAAAGTTCTGGTGTTAAATGTAAATGATAATATATTATTATAATTTACATTTTAAAACCTGGTTTTAAAATAAATGTATACATGGGTACCTAATATCTATATTAATATTCTATATTAAATGCGCTATTAAGATTATAATATACATATATAAATATTTTAGTACGTATATCAAACATAGATAATACCAAAATACACATTTTGGTTGGGTTACTTTATTCAGTACCTATTCCATATTTAATATTTTTATCAGGTTTGTTGCGTCGAATATAATTTATAATAATATGATAATATACATGAGTGATACCTACATCGTTTTATGTAAATCGCTATTAACTGTATAATATGTCATTGACTTGTTGTATATAAGTACTTATGTCATAACTCCCGAACTTTTTTCTCGCACGTCGTTTAATTTGAACGAAAATTGTGGCAGATGAATAATGAGAAATTGGTAATAACTTTACATTTCATACACACAGACAAATTAATTCACAGCTTTTAATTATTGTAATAAAGATTATTCAAAATAACACTTATACGTCCATCAACTAAATTACCACGATAAATGTACATTCTTATAATTGAATTAAGAGTATAGTAGATGCTCAAGAAATGTTGCGAGGAATATTATGTATAAATTTGTATAATACTATAATGGCTGGACGTGTGTAATGTAGTAAATCGCTATTAGGCCTTCACCGTAGTCTATTACCGCTATAGTGACATTGATATTGTGATATTGCATCTACTTCTAACAAATGATTTACGTACGGACTAATGTACTCGGCCGATAACAAATAACATGCCTCTCTTATAATTAATATACATTATACATCAGTCAATCACACGATTGGTAAAATAATTAATTCAATTATTTAGGAGTTCTGGTCAAGCCGTATTCGGCGTAGGAATTTATGTAATACTTTTTTCTGACACAATGCTTCTGTTATGTCTTGTCTGTCTAGTCTATAATCATTTGTTTGGGGGGTTTCTCGAGCGGACAATACACTATAAGGAGGATTCGGTGAAAACTCCTATCATGTTAGACATTTTGTCTAGACTTCAGATTTCAGACAGACGATTGGATTTTCTTAACGTACAATCCAATATATTATTATATATATATTAGATATATATACTTTTTTTAAACACCTATTATTGGAATTCATTGTAATATTCCTTCATCGATTTTATTGTATTGTTATATATATTTTTTTTTTTTGTGCCAATACGATATTCACGGGTATTCTATTTGGTTGACTATGTAGGTAACAAAAAATTAAATAGAAGTCTCAATGACATTAATCAATACAATATTATTATCAAGCATAACTCATTTCGAATGTACCAATTTCTGATTTCTAATTCAAAATAAATGATATATTATTGTGTTCTATGCAACCCTACTACTAAATTAAAATTTGTGAAGTGCATCATAAAATATATAATAACAATATCGACCAGATGAAAAACGTGCAGATGTCTATATTATTCTTGCCTATTAGATTTTCACATTTTTATAGAATAAGTAGTATGCATTTACTATAATAGTCTATAACGCACTTACGTACTATAGAAAACTAATATTTAATGTTGATATTTTATTTATTTTTCATGATGAATATAGATAATATTGGTTTTTTTATTTATTTATATTTATTTGCGAGAAGATAATGAGCCCCACTTTAGACAAAATCGATTTTGTTTTTGGCTGACCCTAACTCAAAAACAAGTATAGTACTATATAGGTATTTAAAACTATCATCAAAATATGTATATGAATGATTTTTCTATGCATCAGAATATTAAAAATGCATCGACTCATTTTAAACCGTTTATGGACATTTTCATTTTTTTTTACTTCTTTATATAAATATTAATAAAATATTATACGTTCGATAAAAATGCTTGAAAATGTAAAACAAGGGTTTTCATATAAATTCATACTATAACCAGTACAACCAATAAATCTAAAAAAATAAAATACTTAAATAGCAAAAATATCATAAAATATACTTATAATAAACATACGCTGACAAACCGTATAATCGACTTATCGAGCTGAAACGTTTTTTGTATACCTACCATTATTTTATATGATTTATTTAAGGTTAAATACGTCCACTAAATAGTGGTACTCAAAACCTAATGTACAACAGAACGGTACCCACTTGTTTTTTCTTCTCTATTTAAATATTTTCCGATTTCCATATTGATTTCTGTCCATTCATACTCGGGTATTAACTTTCATTAAGTCACAAATATACGTTGGGTAAGCGTACATACATCGATGGGTATAAGCGAAACGGCAAAAGATATTTCTATATACCTACTTATAGGTATGAAATAATTATCTTGCTGCAAGTGTAAACCGGCAATGGTGCTAGAATAACGGTCACGCAAACGTCGTGGTTGTTAGATCGTTTTTCAGTTAGATTTTTTCTCATATCTCTTTACCTTTTAGTATACTATAGTGATGCTACTATCATATTCTACCATTATATTCTGTGCTATTACTACTTTAATAGGTACTACCAGGTATGCTTATTTTGGTGGGAGAGGCGATCGGTGGCAAAGCCAGAGGGATTTTAGGAGTTCCCCCCCCCACCTCCACCACTTTTCCTAACAAAAAAAAAGGATATTAGGATTTGTTTTTATAATTTAAAGAATCAACTATTCGCTGATAAGAAATTAAACGATCAATACCTATATACCAGATACACCTACTCTTGGGTCGGTGTGAAAAACTAAAAAAGTGTACACTGATTTAACACTATTTCAAAACGAACGCTTTGGTGTACACTTATTGTGAAAAAGTGTACACTTTTTTTCGAAACGAACAAACCTAGTTATGATATAAGAGTGTGACGCACGCATAGACAATAAAGAGATAATATCATCTATTGAATATTGATGCACGACACTACGCAGGTGGAGAAATACGATCAGCGGCGGCCGGTGGTTAAAGGTCCGTGTGGC
Source organism: Diuraphis noxia (assembly GCF_037042655.1). Lineage (NCBI taxonomy): Eukaryota > Metazoa > Arthropoda > Insecta > Hemiptera > Aphididae > Diuraphis > Diuraphis noxia. The sequence goes on along the minus strand of NW_028301712.1, from coordinate 40,824,317 downwards.
GTGTGGCGTGTTCAACATATTATACGTAATCACGCCGTGTTTTTTTGTTTTTATCATAGAACTTATTCTATTCTATTATTATAATTATATTATTCAATTTACATATTACATCCAATATTTATTTTTTTTTTAAATGAATTAATTATTAATTATTACAATATGGCCTTTGATGTGGGGGGGGGGGGGTCAATCGCTCCTACTGCCCCCCTAAATTACGTGGCTGGGCACTACTATATTGACGCTTTTAGTGTATAAAAGCGTTCCGAATTCGGATAAATTACCTAATCAGTTTTTGCATTCATCACATATATCAACCATAAAATATATTCGCTCCCTCAAACAGAATAAATTGATAAACCTAGTTGAATTTTTTATTCGAGATAGTAAAATATAGGTATTTTAGAAATAGGATTCTTACGAAAAAAAGAGGATATAGGTAACTCTATAATGTCGTACAAATTATTCGTATAACGGTATACATGGATTCATGAAATAAACAAGTAATTATATCTTTAAATTAATTTAAGTATTTTAAATTACAATAAAATAACAACATCGTTATTCTCCGTCTAAGTATCTAATTTTTCGAAATTTGAATTTCCTCTAAACTGATGTTTTGTTATAGGTGAAAATCTTAAGAGAAATCATATTGTATTGAATTTTAAAATATCATGTATAATAAATTAATAAGGGGCATTTTTATGAATATTTAACTAATAAATAATTAGCAATTTTTCGCAATACAATGAATTTCATCAAAATTCTAACTTTAAATGGCTTATATTTAAAAAAAAAAAATTGATTATTGTAATAACTTATACATAATATTTTTAAATTGGTGTACACAAAACTTATGATAGAAATCTTCCATTCAATTTTACAACGTTTTTGCCGAGCAAAAATTATTTTATCAAAATTTGTAAAAAAAAATCTAAACAAAACCGAAAGTCTCAATAATGGTTATAAATTACTGAAAAAGCGTCAAGACATTTAAAAAATTGTTATCATGAACAAGAGAATGTAATATAAAAATATTAAAAAATGGATTTACACGAACATTCTCTTTTTTCTCAATTACTTTGAAAAACATTGGGAATCTTCTATTTTCACCTTCATACAAAACACCAGATACATCCAATTTTTCCTTAATGTTAAAAATCTAAACTAAGTTCAACTATAAACTAATTTGTTGTAACACCGTTGTATAATTTATAAATCTAACCATCTGCTTAGAATCTAAAATTATTTACATGCCATTGGTCATATACAAAAGCAAAAACATTACAGGCTTAAAAAATAAATATGATGAATGTCGATGATGACATAAGGCAATTAAGTAAAATTTTTGTTCCTATTTTTATAATTTACTAACGAAATTGAAAGTCATAGGCAATAGCATAGAAATATTAACTGCTTCTCATTAATTTGAACGCATATTGTATGATAATAAATCATGATGGCTTAGTTTGTCACATTCATGACAAGGAGTGACATTATTCTTGTTTATAAATAAACAATATACATTAACAAATACATTTTAATTAGGTACCTATAAGGATTATGGTGATAACCATGAGGTAAGAATTATCATAGTAGAAAAATACACTTATTCACGGGATTTTTAATTCTTATTGATCAGTTATTTTCTGAATTAATATATTTTGACGTTTTATCAGGTATGTATTAGCAATAACGTAGGTACCTACTTTAAGGCTACAATTATATATCACTAAAACTAAAATGTACAATTATATTAATATAAGGCACTATAATATGTGTAAATTGTATGTAGAAATAGTATGATATTATTCTAAATTACAATCATAGGTAGTCGAATGAAACGAAATTAGCCAAAATTCCTTCCATAACCACTGCCGTTGATCACAATGACCCCAAAAGATACGGTGTTACCCAGTAACAATTTTATTCAATAGTAAAATAAAAAATAAATAAATGCACAATTGATGAAATGAACAGTACAGACACGTGGAAAAAACGTAAAACGCAAAATGTACACTGCACGCACAGAGATGAAAATCTAACGTTGAATTACGTACCTATATAAATGTCAAGTTCGAAGGTTGTCCTCGATCGGTTAAGTGCAAAAAAAAAATTTGTTGTTACATAAATTATACACGCGCAAATTTGTTTTTTATTTTAAATATAAATAGGTACTTGTTTTGCTTTGCTGTACACACAAAGGGTCCGCATAAATCGAGTGTCGAAAGAAAAAAACCGTAGCTGATCGATGGTATATTGCAGACAATGACTGTGTATTTCCAGATTGTTAATAAATTACATAATTTGTGCCGAAATAAAGATTTCCAATATGCCTTTGCACGGTGTAACACAATGGACCAACATGAACGAACCGGATTTGAGCTCCTATCCACCCATGTAATTTTTCGAACATTTTTTCCTCGCTTTGTTGCGATTTGAATTACAAATATACTCGTATTTAGTAAACTGTCTTTATTATTCCACTTAGAATATTTATTTCGCTATCCGTGTTTATATCTGTTCGGTCCTTGCCAACAATATTTTAAACGTAGGTACATTTACTTTTTACATATTATTAGGTATAAGTAGGTACATACATATACTACATATTATATAGTATGCACGTGCGACCACGTGCAGAGCAATAAAACTCAACAGCCTTTCGTAAATAACTTAAACGTTCAATGTTTAACTATTATATATATCTACCTATATATGTGATACAATATTCGCAACGATGCAACACACGACGTACCTGCAAAATACCATTGGTGTCTTCCAAATCAAAATATTGAATTGTATTTTTTCCTCTGAATAAGGAGTTTACGAACGTACAAAATTAAAGTTAAGTGAATAAAAATACCTACTTATTTGTTATACCTAGTCAAGCGGTAAGTTTTTAATGAGTAACTTTTAAATTTATGTAACCCATATTATGTTTTCCCAATTTTTCTGATGCAAATAAATCTACTACAGCATTATATAGGTAGTTACAGTGTAGGTCTTGGTCATAGCCGCTGGGGTCCGACGTTTTTTTTTGTTTTTTTGTTTAGGGTCTTGTAATTTTTTTATCTATTTGACGTACACTATATAGGGACTAGCACTAGGGAGTAGGAACCTTGTAAAGTATTTATCGAAATAGTTAGCCGAAAGTTAGGCGCAATAAGGGACTTATTTTTTATTAAAGGGCCCAAGGGCGTTCATTATGAGGCCCCCATTAAAAAATTGATTAATGGGCATTTGCATGGTGTACCAGGCAAACGCTGAGTACCTACCTAAGTATATAATTATCAAAACAAGTGAAGACGAATTTATAGTGATATATTACTATTACATAATTTCATTGACTCCGATTTGTAATCTTAAACAGTATACAGTTCTTCTCAAATAAAATGGTTTTTGAAGACATTACAGGGTAAATAACCCAGTAGTCTGCTACTATGAATACAATTCTACTATGAATATAAATACTCAATATTTCGGAGGTTAAATAAGTCACTAATAAATTGTATACAAATATAAAAATCTCATACTATATTACATAATATGATGTATACACAATGGTCAATGTTAGATTCTTACCGGTCATTGAACATATTATGGCAAGGTTGTTTAGATTAAATCAAATATAATTTTTTAAATAGGATGTCAGTATACTGTTTATTTTCTCTCTCTGGCTCACGCGCCACATGGACGATACGCATTTACGCAGAATCTTTTTTTTATGTCTTTAAGTTATCTTAGAATAAAATCACCCATTACAAAAACGATAGAGAATAAAATTTTCGAGGGTATGACATATCGATTTGTCTAAATATTGTTTAAAAACAATTTAATACTCATTTAAATTTCCAAACAATTTTATTTATTTTGAAAGTCAAATATTATTAAAATATAAAACCCATGTGATACCCTCAAAAATATTATGCTTTATAACTTTTGTAACAAGTGATTTTACTCTAAGATTACTTACAAATCGTAAAAACGATTTTAGGTGAACATTTTATATACCTATAATATGTTACGCTTGGGTCAATGGCCCTAGAAAGAAGACATGTATTAAGCCAATATCCTCTAAATGTTCATTTTGCACATAGGAATATATGTAATAATAATAAAATAATGGCTTTATATATCACAACATTATATTTACATGGCAATACAGGCTAACCTATAAACCTACTTGTATAAGTTTTGTTAATTAGGGGTACTTTGACACCCCTATAACATCTCCAGATCCTTTTAACAAATTATGACTTCGTTCTGGTACAATATTACGTCCGGTTTGTTTATCATCTATAATAAATAAGCCGTTCGTAGTGTGTATAGCTTACTTACCCGGCGGGGCGCAAACAAAAAAATATTGAATAGTTTCGGTTATTACTCAGGGTAGCAGTATATTATTATTGAATGGCAATATATCGGCCACAGGGAAGAGGCATTCATGTTTTCCCAACCCTTGAATCTTAGTACCATGTAATATTAATCGAGCAAAAGGTAAGCGGTATATATACAATATATATATTGTCCGTAGAAACTAGAAATTCAAAAAAACAATATTGTTTTCTGCAAATTTAAACGGTAAAAATATTAATTTGGTACTTATAATTAAGAATCGGATTGTGTCGATAGATCGCGTATATATATTATATATACTAGCACCAGCTACAAAAAAATGTAAATTTTAATTATTTTTAATATATAGTTAATAAAATTATCATCGTCTAGTGGCGCAACTATATAGCGTGAGGGTCTAACTAGGTCTTAGTCTCCATTAGTCTCCAAACTAATTCCCACCCAATTTTTAACAACTATTTAGTAACTTCTTTTCCTGCAGTTCAACCATTATCTAATATCTAACTATAATATTGATGGAAATATAGGTTAAAAGCAGAATATTCATATTAATATTATAAATAGGTATTTTATTTATGTCCAAGTGTCTAGATTCTAGATTATTAAAATATTCAATAATTACAATATTCACTATATTAACGTCTATAATAGCAAGTAGTAAGTATGATGTACATTTTCAGACTGTTATGAATTCCTCGATGTCACATAGGGCTGTTATACGTTACCTATAAAATGTCTTTTAAAATTTGTAAAAACATTAATATTGTTCTATATTGACACAAGGAAAAGATTCTGGGACTTTGACAATAATTCACATCAAAGGAAATGTATTAGTATCATATAATATACTACTTATAATATAGTGATGAAACATTGAATTTATTAAGAAATAAAAAATAATCAAATATTACGATTCCTAAAGTTTTATTGTTTAGAAATTAATTAACAGTATCTATATCTATATATATTACAGGCATTTTAGTACATTTATTAGGTAGTGATTTATTTATCAAACGATTTTTTTTTTATAAACAAAACATTGTGTTTTATTTAAATCTAGTTAAGGCTGTAGTCCTCCCTTGCCCGGGATTTTGACCCTATAGTTAGGTCCATGCACCTGATAACCAAATTCTCTTAACGTACAACCTACCTATATAAATATATTATAATATTTGTTGGTGGTAAAGATATATACATACGTCATACATACGTGGACGACCAGGCATATTACCATGTGTACAATGCGGCGTAATATATAAAATAATATAACCTATTATTCAAACATTGTATCTGTAGTATCTTTATATCGCATTACCGACGTATATTTGGTAAGTGCCTAGTTGGATAATTCGATGATAAACAACGCAATTCATAACTAAGTGTTACGGATGAATAAATATTTAAAGAAGGTTGGTGAATGAAAAAAAAATTAATAGAGGTACCGAAATTTACCATAATTCATATTATACAAGTTTAATAACTAACAATACATCAAATCGCAGATCAACGATTTATTTTTTTTTTTTTTTTAGTTATTCATTTCTCTCTACTATTTGCATTTCAAATTTGTATATGGCATACTAGAGATTGTAGATATCGGACTAACCATAAATGAACACATTCATATATTAAAAAAAAAGAAAAAAAAAGGTTCAAAAATTCAAAATTAAATTTGTTAACAACGGTCATTGTATTTACATTTATTCGCAAATTTGAATTATAAAACACGAGTATAGTATAGGTATTTTGTTATGGGGATTGGAAGCGGTGATTTTCTGTCTTTGTCTAACATACGTGGGACATACAATACGCCTGACAAAATTTAAGGTACTTCTAGTTGTTCGATTTAAAATATGTAAAGATGTGTTAATTGATATACAAGTTTACTTTGCATCGGTCGAAGCACTTTTTCAGTTGTAGCAATATTTTGATAAGAATAAATATTTTAAATTTTATAAATTTGTCAATTTTTTTTATTAAATATATTAAAAATATTAAAAATATGCTTCGACCGATGCAAAGTAAACTTGTATACCAATTCAAAAATCTTTATATATTTTAAATCGAACAACTAGAAGTACTTTAATTTTTATCAGGCGTATTGTATGTTTCACGTGTGTTAGACAAAGACAGAAAATCACCGCTTCCAATCCCCTTAAAATGAATTTAAAAAAAATTAATAAAGTCGTCAGCATTCATATAATCATATCGTTCGACGTTCATATAAGATCGACTTACAGCAAGTAATAATTCTTATTCACTATTCAACGATGTATTACAACCATACCTTACCTTACCAATAAAATTATTAAATATCCCTACCTGGTGGCTAGTATAATATGACAACTGACAAGTAGCAGGAATAAAACATCATGCCATCTGAAAAGTAATTGTTACAAATAGACCTCGATTTGTTGTAGTTAGTTGAGTAATGAGTTAGTTCGTAACACAATATTTATAATAGGTTTTTTTAGATGCTAACAATATTTTATAAGAAACAATTTTCAATATTTCATAACACATATAATACTATAATCTTGTATTAAAAAGTAAATTCTCCAAACTCAACATTTCACGTTTTATCGAAAGAAATAAAAGTAATAAAATATGCTCAAATGTTAAGCAATTACACATTTCGCTGCTGTTTAAATTTAAAGCACTCATTTCTCAAAATATATTTTTAAACATCGAATTAAATTTGAAAAATGTAAAGCTTGTTTTAAGGTCATTGAGGTGACTTAACAGTTAACGCAAGAAGTACTTGTCTTGTTTGTAATATATTCAAACCAAACTTGTAAATCATAGGCGTAACTTGGGCTCTTTTCACGTGGGGGCAAAAACAATTTTTGCAAACCTCTACACATTTTCATTTCAGAAGTTAAAAAAAAGTTGTAAAAACATCTGTCATAGTTCTATATATTCTATACGAATAACCGAACCGAACCTATGACATATTCTATACGACCGTTATCAGTTATCGCTTTAAAATTCTTACATGTGCCATAGAGTAATATTACTCTATGGCTGCTATTATATACGTCATTTTAGGTATTATTATTTATTATAGGCCTCAGAACAGCCTGAAATTAACTAATATTATAGTTCAGTTTGTGGGGTCAATGCCCCAACCAATTTTAGGCTGTGGGGGCAGTTGCCCCCATTTGCCCCCGCCAAGTTACGCCTATGTTGTAAATCCTATATCTTAAGATGTTGTCACAAATAATCTCAATTTTACTAAGTAGTAGTAAATTGATGAAATCCCATGATTCCCATACTACGCTGGTTAGGTTAAGTTAGCAGAGGATCAAGCCGTAGGTCAGAATTCGATTATCTAATTGCTTTCTGGGAGGAATTCTCAGATGGATGGCAATTTGTAATTGGTCTCCTTAGTCTTCATGTTTTTTATATAACCGCAAGTTGATGTATCATCAAATTTAAATATAAGAATATTATCTGTATTTGTAGGTACGTTGGTTTTTTTTTTTACGAAATTTCATTATTTTGGACAAACTCGAGTTGGGTCCCAGATTTCAAAAACAGTTGGGTCCCGGTACACTTTATCGAGTACATTAGTTGGGTCCCGGTATATTTTTTGAGGTATTACATGAGTTGGGTCCCAGTATATTTTTTGGAGCACATGAGTTGGGTCCCGGTATATTTTATGCAAAGGTGGGCAATTTAATGAAAATAATTGAATAAAATTAACTTAACTCAGTAAAAAATTGTATTAATTTTTTTTCCAAGCCATAATATTCATAAGTCGTAAATTGCATGAGTATTTTGGTTTGTATAAACATTTACCAAGTTGAACTTTACTGTTGTAAACATAAAACTTAAAATTATTATTATAGTACATACTACATTATTACTATTTACTAGAAAGTTAAAAGTCACATCTATTCATCGTGTTATACGTTTTGTTAAAATAATATACAATATATTCAGTGCCAGTGGAAGGCGTGTGCGATCGGCACTGACAATATTACCGCGGACCCAATTCGAGTATTATCAAATATTACCGCGGACCCAATTCGAGTATTATCAAATAATACCGCGGACCCAACTCACGTTTTTTTTAAGGGATCAAATATCTCGGGACCCAACTCGCGTTTTCCCATTATTTTAAGGGAGTGATGAATATGTATTTAACTTACTAATACTGTAATTTAAAAATTCTCATAACTCACATTAAGTTAAAATAGGTAGATGTTGTAAATAATTGTCATACAAACATAGATAATATTCACAATGTTGTATTAGGAGGTAGGTATATTAATTATTCTAAAATATTTTTACACTGCACTTAAGTTTAAAAATAGTTTTACACATTCTAATATTAAAGCTGAGGCTGTTAGGTTAATACGAATTTGGTTCAGATAGACGTAAATTTGTCATAAAGGCACCCAACCCAGTAGTACCTAGCTATATGTAGCTATGTCGTACGTTTATTGACGGAGTCATCCGTGGATACATACAAGTAGATATTGCATCATCTTTAACAGTTTCAAAAACGTTTATTTAAATTTAAAATGCTTGACTACTATTTTCTCGATACCAAAAAAATACTCCAATTTTGGTCGAATCGAAAATTGATTAAATGATAATATATCTTGTATAGTTTTCCTTTATGTTTATAAAATGTAGGTAGCAAGATAGTAAACAAAATTATCTCTTCAATGTTTCTACCATAAATTGTAGGGCTATTTAAATTCTAAAATACCGCAATAATACTAATTTCACATACAAATATAGATACTAGTTAAGTACAATAAAACATAATTGTACTCAAAAGCCAAAATCATAGGCCTAGGTAAATATACATAAATAAATATAGTAAAGAATATATTAGGAGTTCAGACTCTAAGAACGTGTATAGGTTAGGTTAGCTTATGGGTACCTTTTTTTTTTTGCGTAAATGCAGGCAGAGCACAGCTTTCTTAAGAATTTCCACTAGCATAACTTATTGCAGTAAAAGTATAACAACATCCTAACATACATCATTAAAAGCACGCCTGAGTACTAGAAGCAATTATCCTTATTCCTTAGCGTTTCAATTATCACGTTTTAACACCCTCATCACTTATCAAAAAATTTACAATTTTCAGAACATGATTTTATTTAATATAAACAAAAAAAAAAAATACATCTAAGTAAAAATTTTAATTTCGGAATTTTCCAACAATTATGATAGTTTAAAAAATATATTCTTGGTAAATATTTGGATAAAAAATAAACTATTTTTTTCTACATTTCTAAATAAAAGCTAATTAAGTGTCACAACCCATTATTGGCATTATATTAATTTATATACTGGAGTGAGATTTGGATATTTAATTATGGCACATATAACTTAATCTTAATTATTTATAAAATAATAACGCTAGACAAGTATAAATTATATTTTATAAGTAAAAGAAAACCTTATGTATAGTTCACATTTTATTATCACATAGTATTATAGGACAATTTTTTAACTTAAACAATTGATAAAAGTACAAATTCTTATAATGGCGGTAATAATATTAGATAGGTATTAAAAATATAATAGTGATGTAAATTAAAAGATAAAATTGAAAAATAAATCGTAGAAAAATAAATTACCAAAAAAATATTGAGATATTTTTTGAGTCTTAAATATTATTACATATAAGTGTGATCAAATTTTTGGTTAGGTACTGAAATGAAAAATCGTTAAAACCTTTGGTATAATATACCCAATGATTATTACTCATATTGTAATTAATTATTAATTACAAATGATTCGATCCAATACTAAATGTAGACAACGTCTATATTCAAACAGTTAGAAACCGATAAAATGTGTAGAATATATCCATAATTATTTCAGTAAGCTGTCGAATAACAAAGAAAATCAGAAAACGACAAAAACGACAAAAACATGGTTATAAATAAGAAGAACACCGAAAAATAGTTAAATCAATAATGAAATTTTTAATTAAACGTACCAATTTTGTGCCTACATCTCCGACCAAAATATTGTGGTGAAAATAGAAATTGCGAATATAATGGACACATTTCAGTCAAAAAGTACTGTCTCATAAATTAAATTTAATTAGCAAATTAAATGCTAAACAGTAAGCTAAAATTCTTCGAGCAGTTCACCATTGTGAAGTAGGTAAATTAATTATGAAATGATATTTTACGACACAATTTAAAAATTTTAACCAAACTAAAAATAATATATTTAGTTTAATAAAAATTAGTGATGGATGGAACTGTTCGAATATCGAACAGAACTATCAAACATATTTTATTGTTCAAAAATCTAACTTGAAAATATTCTTATGCAAACAATATCTAAAATTAATTTTCTCTACTTTGTAGTAATTAAAATTTAAATATCATGATACTATATTAAAATATTTTTTTTTTTTATCATATTTATTTTAATTTGTACAATCTGTAACATAAATTTACAATAAGCACAATGGAGGGTTATATAGTAGGTCGTGGTTGGTTTGGTTGAAGAAGCTATTCAGTAATAGCACTTCATGGCGAGATAGTTGTGATTAGTGGGCTAGTTAACTAGTCCACTAATAGATCACGACACCACCTACATTTCAAACATCGGCCAGGGTCACCCGGGATTGTTCGTGTAGAGAAGTTGATATTACAATTTAAGTATTATTTTTAAATAATTACGATTAGATATGATAAAATGAAATGCTGAGTTCGAATTTTAGTTTGATAAAAAATGTTAATAGTTCCGTTCGGTACGACACAAAAAAATCAGGTTCGACCCATCACTAATAAAAATGCCTCCACGTATAGTGTTAGGTATACACTTGGGCCGGAAATGTCAAATTTATGTCAATAATCCAGTTTTAAATAAACCTCCGCCGACTTCAACACTCACTATACATATATATATACCGTCTATCGTTGCTGTTGGCTAAGCAAATCTTGACCAGACACTAATACTTAGGAACAGGAAGACGCCGCACTCGAAGCCGACGACAAAATGGGTTCGACCTCATGTACGATGCACAAGTTGTTGACGACCACGATGTTCGAATACACCTCTTGCTCGATAAGCACCTTGATGGGCATCCACGAGATGAGCGCCAAACCACCATGATCGCTTGGCACCTGGTACCAGACGACTTTAGCCAACACAGACAGCCAGTCTCCGTGATGAGCATGGTTGAACTTAAGAAACACGAACGCGTGGGCGTACAAGCGGTCGGGCTTGATCAAGCCGTACATGTTGAACATCTTGGCCACAGCGTAAACGTTGGCGACGGACAGCTGTGTGTACAGTGGATAGCCGACGATGATCAGATCGTCGCCGTCCGACAGGGCTTTCAACGCGTTGACGATGGCCGCCAGGCACCTGTGCTGTAAGGTGGTGTTATCGGAAGCGTGTTTATCGCAAACGTCCGTCAGATCGCAAACGACAGCGCGTGACCGTTGGATCGTCGCGCGGTAGTGCGACAGCCGGCATTCAGCGTCCGCAGCGACGCCACTACGAGGGAACCTGGACAGCACTCGATGCCGGTAGTTTATCAGCGCTTCGCTGCAAAACTTGGAACCTTTGACCACGGTCACCGGTTTCCCCATGCGAAACGCTACGTCCGTTAGCCGGTATATGAGATTCTCGGCACTGTACCAGACCACGTCGTGCACATACCGTTGCACTGCCCTCCACTCGTGGCACTGGGCTACCTCCCGATACAGCGCGCCCGCCTCCTGTCCGGCGTCCATGTTCCGGATGCGCGTCTTCTCAGCGTACGACATGCCACGCGGCTTGCGGCCAATCCGCAACAGCTCCCAGTTGTGCTTGTGGTTTAAGTTGTTTAACGACAACGCCGTCAGCTCCTGTGCGTACCGGATCGACCGCAGACCGAACCTGGCAATGAACTCTTGGCACATGGATACCTGTACCGGCTTCATTTCGCGGTAGAGCGCCTCCTTGCACGACAGCCCGTCCACGTTTGCATTAATGGTGCGCATCTGCATGTGCGCAAAGTGTTCTGCACACTCAAGCAGTCGCTGTCTGAACTCGACCGGTATCAGCGACAGCGGAAACATGCAGGCGCCTCCCCGGCCCGGATCCCGGTGCCGGTCGTTCGCATAGTACGCCTGCACATACGGTATGGCCACCGACCGGCCTCTGTAGCCCTTACACACAACGTACACCTCCGAGTTTCCGGGCTTACTGGTCGCCGGCTTCCTGAGCACCACCGACCGGAACAGACAGCACAGTAGGAAAATTCGACAGATAGTGTTGCACTCGAAAATAGTGAACACCTTCAGCACTAGCGATCCGTTGTCCCGGAGTACGCTGAGCGCTACCATTGTCTCGTGATCGTGCAACCTAGACACGACTGTCTCCTGCTCACCGGGGTCATCCGAACAGTCAATGCTCCCATCGGCCGTCACTAACCACGCACCCTTTCCGCTAAACCGCTCAAGCACCGTTCGGTACAGGTGTTCGGCGTATCCCGATTGAAATATGTCACCAGTGTAGTCCGGACCGAATTCCCAGTTCGGGAGTGTGTGCAGTATCAGCCGGTCGTCGGTCACGATGTCCGGGTGCCCGTTAGACTCGTGGTACGGATTCAAGGTCATCGCAAGCCAATCGAGCCGCAGCTCTTTGTGGTTGATTGCCAGGAAATGGTTGAGCGCCGCGATGAACGCACCGGGCGCCTCGCACAGATGCACGCTGGTGAACGATGTACCACCTTCCTCGCGGATCTCGTCCGACAACACCAGATCCGAGCTGCACGCGATCTCGTAGAACTTGCACCATGCCTGTGTCAAAAAATCTGGCCGCACGTGCCTCCTCACATGGTTCACCACCAGGCAAGCCGGATTCATTTTTCCCGTGTGCACATGCCACGCATCCAAATCAAAATTGTTCAGCTTCTGTTTGGTGCGGTTCAGCAATGTTTTCAGTTCTTGGAACTCGTTCAACTTCCACTCGGGCTCGGTGTACATGGCGTTGGCGTCCGGAAGTGTCCACCCGGGTTGTAGAACGAACATTTTGCAAAACTCCTTGTCGTGTGCATAGGACTTCTCTTCCACCTTTTTTACCTCTTCTAGGAAAAACATTTTTTCTGAGCACTGTCCTATACTTGATTGCATTTTTCACTTGTGTAGAAAATTACCGTTGTAACTTTTGGTTTATTGTTGCTAGTACAGTGACTCATATTTCTATCTAAAATCACGAAACAATGGTGTAAAATCAATCATCCAAAAGTTGCTTCTAAGGCATTTCAATAACAACACTACTATAGCGCAGTAATTATATGGAGCTTAACTATTAGCAAAAAGAAAGTGTTTTGTTCTCTGTACTCCATTATATTGAACGAAAAAATCAAAACAGTATAAAATAAATACAATGATTTATCGTTTACAGTTGCGTATTTTCAAACTTTTTGTGGGGGGGGGGGGGGGTATAAAGTAAGTTTGTAATATTAAAAAAAAATACACATGAGTTATGATTTAATAATTATACTATTCCAATTATATTATATTTCACTATTATTATGAACATAAATTAATCGTTTTTTATAAAAAAAAAGTAGAAGCAAGTTTTTTGTGACGTTAAAAAAATTTTCTTGGAGGTTAAGACCCGTGGACCCTCCCCATAAATACACAGAATTTATATCACAGAACACCCTGAAAAATTCAAACAACGTAAAACAATCAGTATAGATACAAATAATGTGGATTAAAATTAATAATTAAGCGATAGTCTTAATCAAATATTAAAACTCACAACATGTAATTATCTTTGATTAACTCAAATTTGCTACAATGAGCATGGATTTGATAAAGAAGACAAAATAATATAGTGAGCTCAAAAACAAGTGCTATTATTAGATGCAAATTGTAGGATGTAAAATGTTTTTGTTTGAAGTAAAATAAGGAGGAAGGAATGCTAAATTTGATCGGCCTTACCCACAAAAAATTTGAAATTGCATGAATGGTAATTACCTATTGTAAAAATATTAAAAATCAAAAGTAAAATATCAGATATTTAATCAATTTAAAATGTTAGATGCTTAATATTAAATTAATGATTTAAAGCTCATAAAAATTGAAAATATTTGTAGGTAAAATGTCTAAGACATTATAAACTACAGTTATAAATATGTTGATTATTATAACAATTCAACAATTATACCACATTAAAAAAATATACATAATGAAAGAATTAAGTAGTATAACATACTCAAAACTTTAGCAATGTAGTGGTGAATAATATTTAATTTAAGTTTCTTAGAAAATTACAAAGCCCGAAAATCTAAATGATTAATGAATATGTACCTATCATTTATTTTAATTTTTAAATGTAAGAAATAATTAAAAACTACTGTATACATGCAAATAGTATATAATATGTCAAATTAAAAAATTCAAACAATTAATGTGATTAATTGTTTTGTATCATTTATAATACATGTATCAGGAGCATAAGCATGTTCAGAACCATTTTAGAGATTTAACAAAAAGTAATTTAATGGAAAGTTCCTTAAACCCACATAAAATCACTACATAGAAAAATTCTTGTTTTTGAGTCAGTTTAAATTTTAATGTCCGAATATGTAAACTGTAAGTTAATAGTCCTATGATTATGGTCTGGCATACGTTGATAACTATACATAAATGAACTATAAATATGAATCGGCTGTCAACAATCAATCTTCTGCTAAGAACATAAAATCTTACTAGGCTTTTTAGCACAAATATTGAATACAAATGAATGTTCAATTCAAAAAGTAGGCGATAAACATTTAAATATTAAGAATTTTGATAAATTTGCTTCAAAATGTATGATTAACATAAAATCTAGAGGATAATGTATTTAATAGCTATGTAATAAGTAATAAGTATAATATTATGTTTTAAATGTAAAGGAATACATAAAAAACATAAATAAATTCAATAGTAATATACCTAATTTCATTTAACTGAATTGTTTTTCACTGCAATTACCATTAAAGTGTAAGTAGGTATTTAGCATATCAAAAGAAATTTAAATAATATTATAAGTAAGTACCTGTGAAATGATATTATTTAAATAACATTGGTTGGTAAGATTATCTTTGTTAAAAATAAATAAAAACATAAATAACTAAAATAACAATAAACTGATACTATTCTGAAAAAAATTAATGAATCAAAATACTTATAACTGAGGAATAATTAAACTGGTAATAATTGTTACAAGTCGTAAGCCCTATAAAAACAATATTTACAACTTACGAAGTTATGAGGCTTAAAAATAACGAAATGCCTTAACATCAACGTGTAACAAAAAACTTCTAACTTGGTAACTTCTAACATCCAAGGCTAATATAGTGTTAACTTAGAAGTGATTACTGATTATAAATGATAATAATACATATTTTGATAAAATTATCAACACGTGGATATGGACAAATGGTGAAAAATTCAAAAATGTATTATATTTTGATAACTCCGCAAAGCATGTGATAACTGCAGATTAATGACAGAACGAAACCACAGAATATTCTGTGACGAAACTACAAAATCTGTAACTTGTAAGATTGTAATACAATTGTATGAGTATTAATGTGCTATGACATGTTCAATATTGTAAAATTATGAATAAATGATGTATATTTAAGTAATCGTCAATTGAGCCATCGAGCCATGGACAATGACCAATTGCCATAGTTCCATCAATCATAATTATTTGGATACATGAATTTAAACTAATAGTATTGTTATTATTAACATAGCTTTCAACCCGGTATTATAAAGTTTAATTTTTAAATCATTTAAGTTTTGTTATATTTTTGTTTTCTGGATTTTACGTTACTATGAAACGAAATCGAAATGAAGCTAATGGATTTGAAATGTGGGTACGTAGAAAAAAAATATAAGTTTAATGTATGAATAAGGATATATTAATTCGTGGTTCAATGGTAATACAAATTTTTTTAACGATTCATTTTTCAGGGAGGTTATATGGAAGCTAAAAAGACCAAACTTGAAAAACAATTCACGGAAAAAGCTGCTAGTAATAATAATCACGTGAAAAGTCAAATTTTTAAGGGCATTTCGATCTTTGTCAATGGTTATACTCGTATGTAAAACTATATTTATTTATATTATAAATATGAACTAAGTACCTATGATAGTAGTTTGTTTGTAGATTTAGCATTTTAGTTTTAAGCATACAAATAAAACATTATTCTAGTCCATAATTAATTTTGTTTAAGCTGTTATTTAAATTAATATGGCACCATTATGCACTAAATGTCTATTACTCTATATAACTATTTTTTTATCATCTACATTATTCTAGCATATAAATAAAATATTTATACTGTAGTATTTGAATGTAAAATAATTAAATCTATTGTTTTTCATTAAATTAAATATAACTATTATTATTATAAACTTGGTAACAGTGATAAGTATGTTACATTTTCTATGTTATTGTTGAGCTACAATATTTTTTAAATCAATGTTTTTTTTGTTCTTACTATTTGATATTTTATTATCTTATTCTACCTATTACATTAAATGCTCATACTTATAAACTTAAAGTTACTAATTTATGGGTATGTGAATTAATTACATCTTTAACATTTTAAATGTTTTTATTACTCTCTAGTAAAAAATATTCAACACAATTTACTTAGATTATTGCACTATCTAAGTATGTATTTTGTATGTTTTTTAGTACCTTCGGCTGACGAATTGAAACGTATAATGATGGAGAATGGAGGGGTTTACCATCATTACCACAGACCTAATATTACTACACATATAATAGCAAGTAATTTACCCACTGCTAAATTAAAACTTCTCAAGCAGTTTAAAGTTGTAAAACCTGAATGGATATCTGATAGTTTAAAAGAAGGAAAACTTTTAAACTATGGTGGTTATTTACTTTTTAATGACCAACCTAATCAGCCAAAAATTGATTTCCCAATTCGCGCAAAAAATGCTTCAGAACCAACATTTCTATCAGAATTCTACAACAATTCTAGATTGCACTTAATATCAACTATGGCAACAACGTTCAAACATTTAGTAAATGATACACGAAAACGGAATCAAACAGATTATCCAGGACGATTACGATTGAAAAAATGGATAGAACAAAATGAAGTTAAAGATTTTGTATCGCATGACTCTGAGCTTGACTCAGGCAAAATAGTAATGCATATTGACATGGATTGTTTTTTTGTGTCTGCTGGCTTGGTTGAAAGACCAGAACTTCAAGGTCTGCCTGTAGCTGTTACACATGCCAAAGGAAATTTGTCTAAGAAAAGAGAAGGAGTAGATCTTGGAGCAGAATTTGGTTTGTATGTTAAACGCTGGAGAGGCGACGACAATGAAAATGACGAAGAAAATGATGAAGAAGAAATACGAGAAATTAAACCTCGATCAACTAAAAGAGATGGTATTAATGAAACAGATTCAATGGCAGAGATAGCTTGTTGTAGTTATGAAGCTAGAAAACTTGGTATTAAAAATGGTATGCTGGTTGGTCAAGCATTAAAGATGTGTCCAGCTCTAAAATTAATACCTTATAATTTTGAGCAATATAAAAGAGTTGCTCATACATTATATACTCACATTATGAATGAGTAAGTAACATCTAATATTAGTCAGTTGAACGCCAGTGGTGTCAATGCATTGTTAACATACAATGACCCATTTTTTAGTATTAAGTCTTTTTTGGTAGCTATCGGCCATTCGTTACTGCATCAACTATTGCGTAAAATTTACAAATTTTCAAGCAACTACGAACACCCACAGGTCTAATTACATCGGCAAATGACGTTCGCATATAAAATTGACACCGGTGTTCAATGTGATAAATAAAATTAAAAACTATTATTTTTATTTAACTTAATTCAGATTCAAGATTCTATATTTAACATATATTATATCCTAGAGAGATAATCTCCATAGTTGTAATTAGATATACCTAGTATCATTATTATATTTTACTTATAAAGATAACTTATAAATGTTTTTCATTAAAATTTAAATATACCCAATTTTAGCAGAAACCAATAGATGCCCTCAAAAAATTCTGCCAAACACTCAAGTATTTCAAAAACCTACAAAAACCTACAGTCCCTAAACAGGGACTACAGTACAAATCAACCTACAGCTAATGGTCTCAGTTGCCAAAGCTTAAAAAATTAAAAACTGTCAGCCTAATCATCTCAATTTTTAGTTTTTTAAAAATTCAATGAATATAGAGGCTTAGCCAGTTGGTGGGGTTTGTAGGAGACTGTGTTTTTATATCTCATATTGTAATATTATTAAGTTGATTGTTTTTTAAATTAACTAATATGTTATACACTATAAAATAGAATATACGTCAAACAGTGCACCCCCTCCCCCTCTCATCCAAAAAAATAAAAGTATGATCTATGAAAGTTGCTGCAAGTACAAATTTATATACCCACACAGAAATCTAAACTTAAAATAAAACCTCGACATCAGTATGCTAAACTAATGGGAGACCTTAGTTAAACCAACTATATAAAGGCATTATCAGCCTCCTCCAAGAACAAAATCTTGGCTACACTAATTATTTCCATATTTTTTCAAGAAATAATTTTTAAACTTAGATTCTCACTTCTTTCTACTAAAGGTTACGAGTTTAAAAATTAAAAAGATTCTAATACTTAAATAATTGAAATCATAATTTTCAAAAAAAAAATTTATTTTTTCTTTGTTACTCTAAATATAATTACATAACAGTGAATTTTATTTTACTATATAGTTATACATTAGATGTGGAAGCTGTAAGTTGTGATGAATTATATTTAGATTGTTCAGATATTCTGGAAACTACAAAAGCATCACCTATTGAATTAGCCACGTTTCTACGAAAAGAAATTAAAGTAGACGTTGTTTAATGACATTATCATCATAAATTTATATTTATCTTATTATAATGTTAATTTTTATTTTATAGGAAAAAACCAAGTGTCCATGTTCTACTGGTATTGGCTCAAATTGTCTGCTCGCCAGGTTAGCCACCAAGAAAGCCAAACCAGATGGTCAATTTTATTTAGAACCCGGTATTATTATGGATTTTATGAGGAATATTGATATTTCTGATATACCAGGTAATTAAAAACAAAATCTTGAATCATTACCAGCACACAGATTTTTATGGTAATGAGGATACATATTTTTGATAACTGTAGATAATATAATTCTGATTAAAAATAAATACCAATAAGCATCAATGGTATAATTCTAAATTAAATGATCCCCGTTTTATAAGTTACATTATTTTGATTCAAACTCATGTCTAAAAATATTTTGATTTAATACAAATTTAGTTACTGTCCAAATTATTTAATTATGCTCAATGGTGCCATAGTAGTTTTTCAATTTCTAATGTTTTAGTTTGGTTAAACTTAAATACATATAACATCTTAAGTAATTGGTTTGTTTTTACTTTTTAATAAATTATATATATATAAATATTTTATTGATAACAATAAAAATTTTAAATATGTATATATTTTGACTTTGTGTTACATAAAAATCTGTATCTTAATAAATAACTTATTATAAATTGTTGTGAGCATAAATGTTAAATACTTAACTATGAAGGTGTTGGAAGAACCTTGGGACATAAGTTGTCAACACTCGGTGTCAGTACATGTGGTGAACTAAGTGCACTGTCTCTGCAAACTCTCCAAAGTGAATTTGGAAACAAAACTGGACTTTCGCTGTATAAGTAATTGCTTAAAAATATACTTACATATGTCTTATTTTAAATTGTATGGTATGAATGTGATATTATAATTACGATGGAGATTGGTTACGAGAAATTTCAGTATTTTAAAAGTCTGTCTTGGTGTTCCTACATAAGATGTTGAACACTTAATTTTCCAAGTTTTTTTTAAATATTGTGTCCATTATCATATTTATAAAAATATATTTAAAAAAATTTGCGGTAATATTAGACGTCAAAGTGCATCAACTTCTACCAGTGGTCAAGTATATTAATATCGTTATGTTAGTATTAAAAGGCCCTTTTTTGTTTTTCACCTCGACTCATAGTGTTTAAAGATTTTTAAATTATAAAAAATGATTATTAATTTTGGTAAATAAAATACATTATTTTGTATTTTATATCAATTTGCTCTGATTAAAATAATTTACTAAGTAAAAATATAATATAAACCTCATTTTTTATTTCTATCTTGATATATTTGTGTCATACATGACAAAATGTATTATAGTATTAAAAAATTGCAGTTTTAATAAAAATTATTTTTATTCTATTTATTAATTTCAGTAGGGGGTATGATCGTCTAATAATTCAAACCACAAACCCCCACTGATAGCATTGTATGTACTATATGTGTTAGTAAAGTTAGGTTTTTAACCAGGCGTTAGTCACGCTAGTTTGATTAAAATAACTTAGAATATTATTATATTATTAAAAGGTATACTGAGTATCAATGATTGAAATATAAAATGTATATAATGTTATATTAAACCTGTAAAAAAATTGCTGTCATTTTGACCATAGTCTTGGCTAATGCTGGGTTAATTAAGAGAGGTTTTTTATTATTTTAATTGTAACGAGGTCATAACCATGCCATATAAGATGTAGTTGTAATTATTATGCTGTATTATTTAGAAATAAATAAAATTTCATTATAATTTTTAGGCATTGTCGAGGAGAAGATGATCGAAAACTTAACTATGATTATAAACCAAAGTCAGTGTCTGTTGATGTTAATTATGGTATTAGGTTTCAAAACAAAGAAGAGTCAGAGAATTTTGTAAAACAATTATGTGATGAGGTTGAAAAACGACTTAATGATATAGAAATGAATGGCAAAGCAGTTACCTTAAAATTAATGGTATTTTTTTAATAAAATTGCATAATTGTTTCTGATAAAAAAAACTAATATATACATTTTTTTAGATTCGAAATGCAGAAGCACCAAAAGAATCTGCAAAATTTTTAGGCCATGGATTTTGTGATAATATTACCAAATCAAGTTCTTTAGCTAAATCAACATCAAAGTCTATAATAATTTTCCAGTATGTATTAAAATGCAACATATCTATAGTCTTAACTCTATTCAGGAAAAGAAATGTACTTGGTGACTTGTGTGCAGGACTATAGTCGCTACACATTAGGCATACAGGTAGACAGTAGTAGATTATGTATGATTTTTGGACTGAGTGAGTTGCCTGACCATTGCCTAGAACAAGTCACTACACTGTATAATTCTTATCCTAAATAGAGTATAGTAATTATTGCCTTGTAATTGAATTTTTGTTTAGAGTTGTCAATAAAATAATGAATCAATTAGATATTGACCCATCTGAATTACGTGGAATAGGAATACAGATGAACAAATTAGAAAGTCGCACAGTACCAAGAGCTGGGCGTATAGAAAATTTTATATCAAACATGAAATCTGATACCAAAGTAGAAAATATTTCTCTTAATAAAAATTCCAACAATAATAAAATAATATCAACAAAATTGTCTGAACCCAAAAGTTTCCAATCTACAGAAAATTGTAATCAATCAAAATCTGTTATGGATTTTTTTAAACCGAAAGAAGACTTAAATTCTAAAAAACATCTTAAGATCTCAAACTTCAAATCAAATATTCCACATGAGTCATTTGTAAATATTAAAATGTCTCAAGTAGATCCATCGTTTCTAGACGCATTGCCAGCAGATTTACGTCTAGAGATAGAAAACGAATTGAAAGCTAATGAAAACCTTAGCTCTCTAACTATTCCAAATGAAAATTCATCCATAATGGAAGTTACAATGACAGAAGAGAGCTCCAAATTATATCAACATGTGAAAATTGATCAGATGAAAGAATTTATTGAGGAATGGGTGGTCACTGAAAATGAACCAAAAACGTGTGACAATATTATGGTTTCAAAATATTTGTGTAATTTAGTTAGAGATACCAAGACAGAAGATGCTTATGAAATCATAAGAAAACTTTACCGGTAAATTATTAATCTAATTTAATCCATATAGTTAATTAAAAAAATGTGATTTTATGTTATAGATTAATAAAAAATAAAGATCAGGTGGCCTGGAAACAAAGTTATTTTGATATATTAAAAGATGTTCAAGAAACAATGTTGAATTTGTATAATGCAAAAATGAAAGTTGAAACTACATTTAAAAATTTTAATTTTTAAGATTGAATATTTAATAATAAAAAATAAAAAATGTATACCAAAAATCAATTGCTACAATTTTTACTAATGGTATTTTATAAGAATATGATATAATGTTATATAAGTATTCTTACAAGAATAATTTCAAAATGATAATAACTTATCAACTTATCAGTTAGTTTATCACTTTTAAAAATAGAGTAACAACTGTAGAATGCAGGAATTTTATTAAAATAATAATTGTTTTTCTAAAGATTTCCTAGAATCAAGTGAGTAAATCGAATATATTTTAAATACTGCTTTAATTTGACTTTCAGACTGTAATAATGCTACATGAAACTAATCAAATCTACCAAAAAATAAGTTCCTAGAATGAGACTGTAATAGAAAGATCATTTTCATTGTAATATCAATATATTTCTTGCTTCTCTCAAAATGGAAAACCACGATATTATCAAGATTAGTCTTAAAATAAATAGTTTATAAATTATAAAGCAAATTAAAAATATTAATTTATTTAAGAAATTTTTATGATTTAATAGTTTAAAATTTCATATGAAAACAAATAACGGCTTCTTACTATAACATTTGTTTAATTCCATAACAAGAATTTATTTAAACAGCTGCTCATAGCTAATATATATATATTTATATATAAAACTAAAACTTAAACGTAAAAAATGCATAATACACCACATCTATTATATAAATCTGTAAATTATATAATAGTTATACATCTTGTTAAAACTTGGTTTAGGTGTCCATATTAAATACATGATATGTTTTTTGTAAATTAGCTTACTAATATATTTCATGGAAAAATAATATGTACAATAACAAAATGGTAAAAAATGAAAGCATAATATATTATATAAATTAATTTTTATTCAATAATTACACAATTTTAAAACATTAACAAAGAGAGATAAAACTGATTTTAATCCTTTATTGGTAAATAAAAATATATATAATAAACACATACATATTATATATTATACCAAGGCATTTAACTAAATATATTCAGCATAACATATTCAACTAATTAAATGCTGGCAATACCAGTTATTAAATGGAGAATTGATTTTGTACAAAAGGCTCTTACTATTTGCATTTAACTTTACATATTAATCAACAGTTCAAATGGGTTATCATTGAAAAATCTAAATAATATTCAAAAGATCTATTTTGGGTTAATAAAAACTTAGTGTATACACAACAATCAAGACCATTAGTGTCTCTTCAAAAAATAAACATAGCTCAATGTAGTTAAATCATTAATATTGTAGACAATTTGATTTTTGAAAACTTATCAGAAAAGTAACTCTTTACTTTTGGTTTTTAATTGCAAATAATCACCAATGAGCAATTTTATTTCATTTTAAGGTAATGAAACTTACGTTCCTTAAGTATGTTTTCAAAATCTCACATATTCATTGAAATAGACTTTTATTCCCATTCTGTAGTACCAGGTGGTTTCGGTGTAAGGTCATATAATACTCGAGATATACCAGGTATTTTTTGAGCAGCATCCATCATTTTATGTACAAGCTAAAAATAATTCAATTTTTAAATAAGTTATATTTTGCATAGGTACTAATGTTTAATTTTGATCTACTAACTGCAGCAGATATATGCTTCCCAGGTAGTGCAGGAATACCGGTCATAAAATCTTCTGTTATAAATGGTCTAATAACTACTGAACGTTGGCATGATGGATGACGATAAGCAATATCTCGATCAAAATGTAAAGGTACAAGTACTACCGGCATCTGACTTACTTTTCGCATACTAATTGGACATTCTGCTAAAACCTAAGACCCAGAGAAATAGTAATAATAAAAAAATATTTGACATAATATAACTTCTTACTTTATTGATAACATGATCAGCTTCTTTTAGCAAATCTATCACTTGAACATTTAGATATGTGTGTGTTATATCCAATACTTGGTAAACCACAGGTGAACCAGCAATATAACATACCCTATTAACATTGTGGCATACTCTAGGGATTATTCTGGCCAAATAAGAAAGGTCTTCCCACACGGGTTCAGGGTCTGTACAAGAAATTCCTACCACATAACTGTAAGAACGTTTATCACCCTATGACATAATAAATTATTTATTTTTAAATGTAATAGTTTGTTTATGTTTGTCGATACATACTTGAACTCCTACACTTTTAATTGGCAATAGCGTGGCAGACATTTTCTGTTTTGATGATATTTCTCGCAACAACTTTCGTTCATTTTCAGAAGTTGCATTTTCTATTCTATTTAAAAGTGCATGGCTCTAAAAATAAATATAAGAATATTATTATTAAAAAATAAAAAGCTAAATTAAACATCAAAGAAAATATAGAGAATAGTATTACATATAATGAGGATACAATTTTATATCCTGATCAAACAATGTTAAATTTTCAATTGTATAATAAACTTAACATGAAATATATAAATAACAGTCGTAAAAGACCAATATTAAATAAAATGTTTGTTTTATGGATAACTAAATAAATAGGTATGATAACAAAAAAAACTGTTGTTGTCTGGTTTGCAATATTCCCACTATTCTATACACAATATTAATGATCGTAGTTCTCCACATTTCATTAATCGGTCTATGTTAATAGAATAGAATAGCAGCGGAAACCTTGCGATAGATCAGGCAAGGGTGGTATACGTATCACAAAGTTGTGATCATACCTATTTATTTAGTCATGGTTTTATATATTATATATTTTAAACATGTACAGTTTAGTTTCCCTAAACCATTTTGATATTTTGTTCACCATAACTTATGCAGTCAACAAGGTAGGAACAATAGTTCAATTAGAATTTGCTGAAAAGACTTACTTTTGAAGTCATTAGAGTTTCACCATTTATTTTACACAAGGCTGTACATGCATACTGTACATAAATGTTCAACTTAGTATTAAGTATGTTTTGTTTTGTAAAATATATAAATATCATGATAAACAATTAAGTTATCTAACCTAATTTACATCAGTAAAACTATGTATGGAATATATATTAAGTCGAAGTTTAATAAGTAATGACTCCCTAGGTTTATTAGGTCGTTGCCAACCTAGGACCAACAAACCAAATTTTAACTGTACAATAAAAGTATCAACAAGTAAACATATTTAGTAAAAAAAAAATTGAATTTATATCTTGTCTATTAATGTGTATTTATGTATTTTTAGCTATCATACACATAATAAAATAGTGCATCAATGAAATTCAAATAGCGATAACTTCAAAACTAAATCCAAGCAATAAATTCTGATTATAACATAATTTTGATGTATACTAGTTAAAAAGAAAAAAAATGTTAAATTGCACTGAGCGACTGAACTGCATTTATACCTTAATAATTTTAAATTCAAAATAACTAATAAGTTAAAAAATCTATTAGTATTAGTTGAGAAATATACACACACATATTATAAAATACCTTTAAAACCATATCATTGTATTCAACAACAATTTTAACTACAACTTGGGTTTCAGAAAAATCTTTATCAATAAAAGGTTCTTCTCCACATAATATTCTTATGGCAAGACCTGGTCCAGGGAATGGATGTCTATATACAATACTTTCGCTCAATCCTAAATCGATTCCTAACCTTCTAACCTAAAAAAAACAACAAAAATGTATTAACTTTAAATTACTTTAAGTCTTAAATAAAACATAATACGAACCTCATCTTTATGAAAGTCTTGTAAAGGCTCAATGACACGTCCTTTATCTCGTAATTCACGTATTAATTTGCTATCATTATGATGTGTTTTTATAGTATCTGCATTAGTACTAGCTAACCTTGAAGCAGACTCAATTAAATCAGGTCTTAACGTTCCTTGAGCCAAGTACACATCTTCAGATGACAAATTTAATGTTTTAAGGAACTTATCAGCAGTCTAAAATAAATAAACATTGATTTGAAATTTGAAGTATCAAATAAGTATATGAATTACTAACCTTGACAAAAACATCACCAATTATTTTTCTTTTTTCTTCTGGATTACTAGTTTGACACAGAGGAGGAGAAATTCTAGTACGATTGGATACATGTAAATCAGGCAATATAGTTGTACCATATTTAAAATCAAATGTGGCATTGACAGCTGAAAAACCAATTTTAAATGAAGTTACAGTAAAGAGAAAAACCTAATTTTATATTTATTTGACATACCTTTAACATCTAATCCTAAAGCATTTAAAGACTTCATTACTTGTTCACTCTCACCCAAGCGCATAAAACCATTATCTATGTGCACAGCAATCACTTGTTCTCGATCTAATGCACGATGCAAAAGTGCAGCACACACTGTAGAATCAACACCACCACTTAATAGGACCAAAACT
Source organism: Diuraphis noxia (assembly GCF_037042655.1). NCBI lineage: Eukaryota > Metazoa > Arthropoda > Insecta > Hemiptera > Aphididae > Diuraphis > Diuraphis noxia. Next base: position 40,797,431 of record NW_028301712.1, on the reverse strand, counting down.
TTACTCTGGCCAACTTGATGTCTTATGTATTTAATACATTCCTCTTCACGACTCTTGACTGTATAGCTTCCTGCTAATCCAACTACATCATAAAGGAACGACTTAAGCATTTGAGTTCCCTGTTCTGTTAAATTCACCTGATATGAATAAAACACAAATTCAATTAATTAAATGTATATAAATTAAGTACATATTATAACTTTTACTACCTCAGGATGAAATTGAAGACCATACATCTTTTTGATATCATTGCCAATAGCAGCAATCATATTGTTGGATGTAGCTATCACCTTAAAGTTATCTGCAACTTTGACAACATGATCTCCATGTGTAAGTAGAACACTTTGGGTCTTGCTCAATGATCTTTAAGATTAAACAAAATCAAAATGTGAACTATATTGTTTTCATTGTGAACTTACTTAAATAATAAACATTGACAATCTATATCAATATTATAAATACCATCTTCACGACCAATAGTTGCAGCAACTTGACCACCAAATTCTTTATTTAGCATCTGCATGCCATAACAAATCCCTAAAATACAATATAAATATTAGTTTTACTTCAAAAATTTATTTTCAAGTCTTACCTAAAATTGGTAATCCTATTCTAAATATATCTGCATCATATATTGGTGCGTCTACAGCATTAACTGAATTAGGACCTCCAGAAATTATAATTGCTCTAAAATTGAAATTAAAATTATTAATATTTCTGAGAATTATGAACTTAAAAATATTAAACTTACCTATATCCTTTTTCTTTTAGTGTTATTGCTGAAGTATGTAATGGCAACATATCACTTTCGACATTTAATTCTCTGACTTTGCGATCAATTACCTTACCATATTGAGCACCTGCATCCAAAATTGCAATTTTTTCAGTTGCTACATTGTTTTCAACTGATACATCCATTGGATCCATTATACTGTCTCCGTTTTCTTGACTGCCAAAAATAAATACAATTAATTACATCTTTAAATTAATAGAAATATGCAATAATAAACGTACAAATAAAAGATGAATACAAAAAATAATTTAATAGAATATTTTAAAATAAACCAGTAGGCTGTAAGTATCTATAATATACTTAGCAATTATTTTTAAGCAATTATCTAGTGTTTCTAAATATATACATAAAAAGAACAAATTTTTTTAATTGTTTAAAAAATGTACTGCACAAATTATAAAGTAATAATGGTATTATTTGTGAATTGAAATGTATTGTACGTGTAACCTAGTTTTAAATAGGTAGGTAGATTATTATAGTATGACAAAAAAAGTCAATAATAATTTTTCTGTTTTTTTAACATAGGTACTAACCAATTAACATAAAAGATCATTTTTTATACAAAAAAATTTAATGATTAAATATTAAGAATAATTATACCTTCTGAGAAAGTGACACAACAAGAAGCACATAAGTAAAATGTATGTTTTGGAATACAGTACAAAAAAACATTACTAGATGCAGGCAAATTATACCATGTAGGAAAGTGTTCTTAAAAAAGCATTCAAGCCCAAAACCAAAAGTATACCTACTGTACCTAATGATTTTGTAAAATTGTAATTATAAATGTAGGTTATTTACAACTTACTATCTTAACTGAGGTGACGGACTGGAAGGTTTGTACCGTTTAATCGGGTTCTCATCGATTTTTGTGGCCATGTACCAGATTGCGGATTCATGCGTTTATTTCAATAATATTAACTGAACGGCCGATCAGGGTAAGAGCGACAAACTTTTATTTTTATTCAATCTGCAGGAGGATGGTATAATATCAAGCTCAAGAATATATCAAATGTAAAGAATAACTAACTGATTAAATTAAATAATAGATTTTAATTCTATTAAACTTAAACATACATAACTAAATTTTAATATTATATTACATAGTAGCTTAACCTCAATTTCTTAATCATTGCAAAACAGATATGAAATTAAATTTTCATAAAATTGTTTGAATAAAAAAGGTCAATTAATTTAATTAATCTCATGATAAGTTTCTGATAAGACAACTAAATTTACATATCATCTATCAGTTTAAATATATTAATGTATTAGTCTATAACATATTTACTATTAACTATTTTAAAATATATTTTTACAAATTATCAAGGAATCAGACAAAATATTGGTATAATTTAAAACTAGAAACTATTAATTAAATGTGACTAGTGTATTTCATATTTTGATTGAAATAACTACAATGTTAATTCATCTTAAATCAAAAATATTGATTTGAACAATATTAAATTAATTATCTTAATGAAACCAAATTTAAATTATTGTTTGTTTTAATTACCATTCACAGAACATACTCAGTATATCAAGTGATAATATTAAAAGGCTAATTTAAATTAAACACCTAATTATTATATTACTATACAATATCCAATGTAATATTTGGTTTGTAAAATATATTTTAAATCTAATAATAGATAAAAAATTTAACCAGAATATATGAAGCTGTAATATTTGTTTTTGATTTAATTATTAGATAGAAATTCAATATGGATTATGATCTAAAAAGTTTTACCAATTATAATACCATACCTACAATAAATAAAATAGTAATTTTTATAAATTATTGATAAAATCTATTAAATCCACATTAAATTAATATCTACGTCATGTGCTAAGAAATTATGAGTACCTATTATAAAAATCATAAATGAGATCTCAAAAACTAGACTTTTAGCCAAGCTTTTAGCCAATTTCTAGATTTTTAAATTTTAAATTTATCCTATACTTTTAGAATGAATTGACTAACTAATTTATTTAGTAACAAATTAGAATTTTATAAATAGTATAGAAACTAATTTAAGTCTTAATATATATACTAATAAAATTGTAAATTTAATAAGTAAAAAAGCAATTATAAATTTTCTTTTTAAATAAAACCAAGAGGGTAATACGTTTTTAACAAGATTAAGGAAATAATATTATCTAAATACATTTATAAAATATAACTTTTAGAATAAAATAATAAAAATATAAATATAAAATAATGCCCTTATTGTTCACAGCAAGTTCATAATATAAAAACTAACAACTAGGATCAATTAAAAGTAAAATTGCAAAATTAAATAACTATACACTAACTATGAAAGTATAGGTATATTATTATACAAGTAGTATATCTATTAGTTAATGTGTGTTGATGTAAAATTATGATTCAATTTTAACCGAAGCATTTGATAGCAAAGATTGAAATGAAATATTAACCGTATGGAACACAAGTTAGTAATAAGAAGTAGCATATATTATGATCACTGTCAAATTATGAATTAACACATTACATGCAAAATATAGTGGGTATGATAAAAACAAAGCAAACAAAATCAAGTCTTAACAGATTAGTGGTTCTAGGCAGGGATGACGAAACGAGCAAGAACATTTTGTTTGATCGAAAGGCACACACCAACGAATTGGAGTTTGAGAAATCAATTGAAGGGGAGAGGCAAACAACTTTCAAAGGAATAACATAAATAAAAAAATATGGCACATACATATTGCTTAATCATTAAACTAACCATGGAACTTACTCTTTTCGGTCGTCCCGTGAAATTATAATTTGATAAATGTATATCGAATTGTAAAGTATTTTAGATGCACATAAAATAATTACAATTATTATAATTTTTGCTATTATACATAAGCATCCAAACACTTAATTATGAAAATTTAACTAAATTACATATACATATACAAAGAGAGATGGATAGATATACGTGTATGTATATTATGAATTAAACCGACAGAATAACGTGTTTTCAATAATTTTTACCGCCTGATAATGAGTAATTCACGCCGAAGACATGGTCGAGTGGGACTGCGGTGTGTGCGATACGAATTAAAAAATACCGTACGATGGACAAATTAGAGAGTGTAATCGGTCGTAGAACGGACGGGCGACGCTATCGTTGCGGTCGACGAGCGTGCGTTACTTTACGGTGTTCGGTCGGTTCGATCGGCGGACACGCAAAATTTATCATCAAAACGCGTTAGCGGCGACAAACGGAGCAAAAACAACCGATCGCCGACCGCCGTACCATATTTTGCTCTCCTCTCTCTTTCCCATCATGGTATCAATGTTACCAACCAACCATACCGGGTAGTTGTCGCCGTTGTCGGTGGAAAGCGACCGTTCCCTCCCACTCATCTCCACCCCAATAGATGGTACGAGATACCTATAAAAAATAATACAACGCAGCGTTTACTGTTTAGCGGCTTTTTTCTGACTACTGACTAGACGAAATCCGACACCAGCGAATCGCGCCGCGGGGCTTCGACGAAGTCCACATCTCCAAAGTCGTACGATTTCGGTGTAATTTACACCTAAAACCATTCAAATCTGACGCGTTCACGTGAACGCATCCTAACTTCATAAGCATAATAATTTTAATTAATAGTTATTTTCCCTAATCTATTGTCCTATACAGTAAGTTGTATACACAATATCCCAATTTAAGGTATTATTTAAGCCATAGTATAGGCGACGGGCGTTCGGTATTTCACATACGTAGTAATTACGTATAAGTGTATAATTGCCTTACAAGTCAATTGTCAAGGTACATAGACACATAGTTATAACAATTAACACGTACCTATTAAGACTATTACGTAATTATTCATTATGTATAACAACCGTTGAACCGTAGTCCGTGGTAGTACACTAGAACAATCAAGAAACATAAACAAGTAAATGAATTAATGAATATTATATGATTATGAATTATGTCATGATAACAAAAAATGTATTTGAATATTTTAAAAATTGTAATCAGTAGCGGCAAGTTTCCACTCGGTAATCAGCAGAAAATCATTATTGGCAGCACCTGAATACAGTGTGAGTAAAATCTTTTAAAATGGTCGACGGAATTAGAGTATTATAATATGTAGATTATTAGAGTATTATACTATTATATGTTCGTGTACACGACTATACCAACTATATACCAAATGTACAACATCTTGTTCTGTGACTATAGTAAATATATAAATATAATATCTATATTGTGCGCAGAGCACACTTAAAAATAAATGGTAAAATGGAAAAATTGCAATTATTAGTGGTTATCACTTATCAGTTAGTTATCAATTTATCATTAGGGAACTATTATATGTCTATGGGATTTTTATGCATTTTGCATATTATTTTTATGGTTATTGGTTAGTCCAATAGATTTCTAAGGGCTAGGGATGCGCAAAAACCAGAATACATTGATATATCGATGTACCGATATATCGGTGTATAAAATATCGATAACGATATTTTATAGGACGAAAAATATATATATCGATATTTATTTTATGTGCAAATAAATAGGTATCATCTACTTATATTATAATGTAAATAATAAATATGTAATACTGTAGCTTTATGTTAAAGATATTGAAAACGTAATTTTCGTCTTCATAACATTATAATATATTACATACTCGTAGAAAAAAAATTAAGGTCTAAGTATAAAAATAATTGATAATTATTATCTATCTATTTCATTTTATTTATTTTTGTGGATATAATATAATAATAATATAATGTTAAAATCTCATCAGTAAAAATTAAAATGTCCATTAACAAAAAAATAAATTATTATTATTAAAATTATGTATAAAATTGTCGAGATCTTATAATATAAATATAGTGTTAAAATTAAAATGTCATTAATAAACAAAATAAAAATAATTTATTATTATTAAAATTATGTATACAATTGACGAGATATAATATAATGTTAAAATAAAAATGTCCATTTTACTGCCAATATTTATTGTCTAAAAACTGTAAAAATACAAGTTTTGATAATCTTGATCCCAATAATCTATTAGGTACCTGCAAACGAAGAAATATTAGAATACATATTTGGTAATGTTTGCTGCGTTTTCTTTATAGGATTCGGATGTTCAATTGGTGTATTATTATCTACCTCTATTGACGGAGAATTTATATTAAGATCCTTTAATTTAAAAAAACTATATTTGTTAAAATTTAATTGTAAATAATAATTTATTGTTATATTTTGCTTTATGTTTACTACCATAGAACATCCCGCGTCATAATTAATTATTGTTGATGTTGATGTCGATGGTGTAGATTTTACAGGCAATGGATCATCAATACAATTCTCATCTATTTATAATTTATAAAATATTTATCTTAATTCGAAAAATTTCAGTCAATAGGGGGTGTACCTATATTAGTATCTAGATATTCTATCTATGTATCTATTATATTATAGTATTGAATTTGAAAGTAATAAATTATTTTTTTGGTGTTCATATTTTGCAATGTCGGTTGTAGTTTTCTTTTTTTTCATTTGTATCCCTTCCTTTTTTAGCTTCCGTTATTAAATGGGTTCTTAAATTTTGAACACCGCCATTTGGTGTTTTATAAGCTTTAGTACAAATATTACATTTGTACATATATTGACTTAATTTTGTAAAATATTGGAGAATACGCGGAGAACTCTATTTTGAAATTTAATTTATGCCAGTTACGGCGTTTAAACTCATTTTTATAAAATAATGCAAAAGAAAAACTTATATATTATAAACACAGTGCGCGACAAAAAAGTAAAGGCTGCACAACAATTTATATAGATTCTATATGGACTATAATATGTACTGGTCAACTTCGGGATATACCAAAATGATATCAATTTTATCTTATTTTTTTGATTTATCGATTGATTTATTAGATTTTGTTGCGACAAAATCATATAGACAGTCGGTTTCATAACGTTTTTAGCGGTTATAATATGATTAGAAATTACTTCTACTATATTTAATACAAGACCTGGCAATAGGTATTTGGCGTATTCTAAATTACGTGTCGCAACTTTTAATTTCATGAAATAATTCGTGAAATAACTAATAAGTAATCAGTAATAAAAGTCAAAAGTGTGATGTGTGGCACCGCGGCGTGCGGTGCCCTGCCACCAGCGAAGTCGACTACTAGCGATTACAAGTATTGCAAATTTACAATACATACAGATAAATACTTATAACTACTTATTAGTTATTACTTCTAAAATTTAAGTTCATTCATACTCTCGAGTTTAAACCACTTACTATAGGTGTAGCTTTGTGCCTATATCCAGACAGTTCCCCTCTTGTATGTGCTCAATTCGGTCAGTCATTCGTCGCTTAATTATATACACTGAAAAGGTGGGCATGGCAATATCTATAAATCTATAATGTTTTATCAAGTGGTACCGAAGTCCTAAAAATCTAGTAGGTGCAAACAATATTTCAAAAAGCTCAATATATTAATAATAAAAGTTATTCCTCGAGGTCAACAATCTAGAAATCAACTTGATAAGCAAACACTTAAATCGGAAACCAACTCAGAATTTTTATCTTCAAAGACGTGTCCTAGTTAACCATTCGTTTGTCACGCCTTACCCAAATACTATTTATTTTTCTACGATGGTTCTATATTATTAAACCCAGTGGCGTAGTCAGCTTTCCCGGAGGGAATAGTACTGTATACACTTTCCCCTCTCTAAATTCTAACCCTGATTATGGCACTGCCTTCCCCGTGTGACAAGCAGATAGTTAAGTACGTCATAAGGTTAGGTTAGGTTAGGTACCTATATAGACTATGGTGAGTTGAAGCTATAGTGATGTTGTAGACTATCATCACAGATCGTGGCCTTTGCAATGATGTTTTCCTATAAACTATTCGACATTGTGAACATAACATTAACAGAAAATGTTTAAAAATTGCTGAAGAAACTATTAATTATTAACTTAATATATTAATAATGAACAATATTTAACATTATTAATATACCTGGCTAATATTACAGTAATTTTTAACAAGGTTTTAAAACCATATAAGTGTTATATCAGTATTTCACCACACTAGTACACTACCGCCAATCATAAAAAATAATGAATCATCTGATCATTTATTCATTTTAATGTATATCATGCTGTTTTGATAATATGTGATATAAAATTGACTGTAGTCATTGGATGCAAGTTTTATTTCTCATTCTCATTATAACAATTTTATGCACCTTGAAATTTGTTTTATAACTTTCGCTCACAATGCCCTCATAATTTTTATTTTTATTAACTAAACAACAACAATAATTATTAAAATATTAAAAATATTAAACAAAAAATGTATAAAATGTTTAAAAAATTATTTCCTCAATACCCTAAAGATTGTAAATATTTTTTATGGTGCATGAATTTGAAGATTGTAGACTGCAGTCAATACTGTTTATATTCTACAGTCTAAATTTTTTCAAAACCCATCACTTACCTGTGGCGCCAAACCCCCCTTTCTCACTTTTTTTTATAATTTAACTAGAGTTTATCTTTGTGTACACAATTTTTAAACTTTAATGACCTTGTGACCTCTAAATAATTATTCTACCATGATTTTAATATTCTTTAGACATGTATTTGATTGCATTTTTATATCTCGAGATTAGATGCTGCAGCCTTTAGTGTGTATACCTAATCATATCCTACTATCTTAGAATATATTTTGCATTGTTAAATGCTGCATAAACAAGCCAATTAGATTACCTATATTCACTATAATTGAAAATTTCAAATTTTAAGTTGTGTTTTTAACTTAACTATTAAAGCATTTCGTTTAAACTGTCGTCACTATTTGTTTTTTCCTGAATAAATATTAGTACTGTCAGACATAGGTATAACTTCAAACAATAACAATATTAATTTTACCTGTGCAGTTTATGTATTGGATAGATAATAACCTTGATAATGATATTATATCATTGTTTACGAAAAACGATTCTGAGCGGAGACGGTTTATCTGTCTAGAATATAATATAGATCAGGGGTCTCCAACCTACGGCCCGCCAAGCTAATTAATGTTTTGAAAATAATATATTATTTTTCATTGTTTTTAATTTATTTTTTATTGAATTGATTAATAAAATAAAATGAATTTATAATATTTTCTTTTGGTAGGTATTATTCATAACAACTTATAATAGTTATACATATACACTAATACTAACTAATAATAGATAAACTCGTCAATCACACATTTTTTTTTTTAGACAACACATTTCTAAAAATGTTGGCCCGCGATGCCAAAGCGTATATCAAATTTGGCCCGCCATAAAAAAAGGTTGGAGACCCCTGATATAGATTATTAAAAATTTTGAAATCTGAAATTTAAAAAGAAAAACGCTTAAAAAAAATTGTGAATTACGATTTTTAATTTTTTTAGCTACAATAAGAACAACTCATAAGGAACCTTCTATTAAATTTTCAAGCGTTTTTGGTCATCCAAAATTATTTTACCGGCACTTCAAAAAAAAAAATGCTCATAAAAATCGAAAATTTCAGTGGGCTATAAATATCTCAAAATTTTTTGAAAATTAAACTGTATATAGATAACATTAACATCAACATTTGGTGAAAATTTAAAGTATTTACAGTGATTAGTTTTTGAATTACAACCATATAAAAAAATCGGTTTGGTCGAAAACTAGTTTTGCGTAAAAATTCCCGTTTTTCTGTCACTTTTTTTTTGTTTTTCTCGATTTTTTTTAAAACTGTTGGAAAATGTTTACTTTTGACCTGTATAAATGTATAATGCACCAAGGATATTCAATTTCCCATCGGAAACGACCCCCAAAGTTTGAAATTGAAGCATTATTTCGACTAGTTATGCTGTACACAGACACTAAAAAAAAAACATTAAAAAAAAAAACACACATAATTGTAAAATCAATACATTCATCACTCCGTTCAGAATCTAAAAAAAATTGAACAATGTTAGAGTATAATAACATAAGCTATATGCCTATATATACTAATATCTAAATATTTAGGTACGAGGTGTTTCGTTATTCTTGGAACATTTTTCTTTTTTATGTATAGGTATATCATCTATTCCTATCATGAATACACAAAAGTTTTACATAAAGATATTTAAAATTTTTAAGGGTATTTGCTAAATTAGGGTATTTGTGTTTTTGAGATAATATATAAAGTATTGCAGTCTATTATGCAGAAATTAATATATTATGATTTTTTGAAAACATTAAAAACTTTTTCAAACTGCGTAGTTTTTAAATTTATCACTGAGACGCATGTTTATAAAATAATTCTCAATTTAAAAATAAAAATCTATCACTATTTTACTAAAAAATGTCTCTTACTTTTTATTCAAAAACTTAAGAAAAAACTAACTTTAAAAATAAATAAAAATACAAGCAAAGGTAATCAATCAAGATCACAGTATTTTATCAAGAAGTAGGTAATACAATTTAATTGCGATGAGTTTATTCAAACAGGTATTTTAGCCTGATTACTTTAAAAATTATTCTATTAAAATTGTATTGTAGGTACCTACATTACTGCACTATGGTAATAATGAGTTATCATCCAAAATACAGCATTTTATTATGAGAGTTGGTAATAAAATTCAATTGTTAGGTGTGCTCTTTAAAACAACTGAACTAAACAGAATTATATAAAAATAATAAATTACATAAATACCTTAGTTCGATTTGTGTTATAATGTATATCACGTATTTGATCACATATTGGACATCATTATTAATTTAATATACTTTAAAATTGTTTATGGGATTGTTTTAAATTACACACCAACAGGGGTGTCATTTCACATTTTTTCATGGGATGCAAAACCAATATTGAAAATCTAAAGTAATATCATTATATCAAAGTTGCTCGCTTCGCTTGATTGTGTACCATTTTATTATTTGTATCACAGGACACAGATTATATAATATTTTAAATTATAATAATCCGGTTGAATTATACATGTGAAAAATATTATATTTGTTATACACAGTGGTGCTCCACAAAATTTTAAGGTAAATCAAAAAAAAATACCAAAATTAATGTTATTTGTTTTATACTATGATTCTATGAAAGGATCTACACAAAAAGCGTGTTAAAAAAAATTCATGGGATGCATTTGTACACCCTTGCATCCCGCAAATGACGCCACTGCACGTCTGCACATCAACATAACATTTTAATCTCTAATATTCAAATTATTTATTAATATATAAAAATAATGATAATTCAAATTTACGTGGTATTTGATCAATCCTGATAAGAGTGATAGTATTTGCGCCGAATAGATAATATCTCAGGCATCACGCATGTGCAATACGAATTATTACGTTTATTAAGATTATCTTAATCGGCATCAGACGTCATATCAATATATCATTGACATTGAGTCACTGTACTATTACTATATAGTGGTACTACATCGTTCGGTTATTAGTTTATTACTATTTTACTAATATAAATCTTTTCAGGATTCAGTCCTTAGTTCCTTACTCTTTTCTACATTCTTTTCACAATTCATGATCCTCAATCCTCACCTACCTATTTATTAATATAACATAAATATATTCTGTAGTTCTGTACCCTTTCTTCTAAGTCTATTGGCATATTCCATAGTAAATTACCTGAATTATTACTTATAAGTTGTAAATGTGATGTGAATAATATGTGATAGTGTATAACTGTATTATAATATATTATATTATCAATTTAAAATTTTAAGATTTCTGATATTAAGAATTAAATATTGTTCGCCCCAGAATCCGAAGCAAAACTAAAACATAAATGGCTGTTGAAGTAAAATTTTTAAATAATTAATACTAAATTGTACAGTCATACTTTTTTATTTTACTTATTAATATAATTGTTTCAATACACCAAGTATTTTTACAATGTTTTTACAGTATATAAAATTAATTAATTAAGGTTTACAAATAAGATATGGATACATTTTAGCTTAATTATCAGTAGATAGTCCTCATCTTGAACTTCAAGTGCTTCAAGTAAAATATCTTGTGGTAGCCTTTAATCTGTGGTTTTTGAATTTTTTTCCAATGTTGAAGTGAAGAGCACCTTCTTTTGTTTTTGATTTCGAATGAAATGTTTTTAATTATTCATTGATCCATGTGGTTCAATGTATGACATTCCAGTGTCATTGTGGAGTTGTGTGTTTTGCATGGGGCTTTAAGAGCTATCCTGAGAAATTTGATTTGTATAGTTTGTAATTTTTGTTTCGGATGCGGCTGCCTATACTAGGCATGTATGTGTAATTAATAGTCTTATTATTGATGTGTATATTAGAAGTGAGCATTTATTCTGAAGTGTTGAACTGTAATTTATTAGGGGATATGAGATTTTCAACTGTGTATAGGCTTGGTTAAATTTTTTTATTTATATGCATTTTCCATGTTCATTTTTCATCCTAGTTATTTAATTGATTGATCATCATTATTCCATAATATAGATGGATTTTTGATTTTTAATTGAATTTGATTTGTATATCTCTTAAGGGTAAACAGTCATACTTAAAATTTAACTATTAATAATAGCTTGAATAATATTCTTAATAATAATAATTATTATATCATCTTTTTACTTACTCATAACAGTCATAACTCTAGTGTGTATTATTTATTGTTCCATCTCCTGTTAAATATTAAAATGATAATGAATAATAATAGATTAATCATTATGAATTTAGTATGTTGTATAACGTGTTGGGTGTAATACTTTATTATAAATTAAGTGGAAACATTAATTATTCAAATTCAAACATTCTTTACCATATAAGTGTAGTAAATCTGAAAAATTGAAGCACATAATAATATTAATTAGGAATAAAACAAAATTTGGTTTAATAATGAAACATTACATTTCATGATAATTTTAAAAGTATTAAATTAAAATATTTAGGACAAAAAGTTGGCCATAAAAAGAAAATTTTTGAGATATGTTCATCCATTAAAATCCATTACCAATGCTTTGGATCAAAAAGAATGTTGGATAGAACAGATGAAGTATTTGATTCAAGATTTTAAAATTCTTCTCAATTTATCATTTAAAGAGTAAATATTTTAAACATAATTAGTACATATTTGAGTTTATTAATAATTGTATTGTAATGTTTTAGATTTTGGTCTACAGTTATTTATAACAAACAATCTACTATGGGATTATGTACATTTCTTCAAGAAGCTGCTCCACCTCACTTGATGGATCAACTTCCACAGGATATTGATGTGTTAACCATTTACAATGAAATTGATCATTTTGCATATAAATTATTTAAACGGCTTACTACGTCTTCTGAGAATGAAGTATTAATATTCATACTATTCTTAAAAAATGAATTATTGTTTTTATTTTATTTTACTAGGATAATTATATGTCTCCTCATTATATGTGGAACTTGTTATATAATAACAATATTATAAGTATTCCTATGTTATATGATATGTGTTCCATTTATGGCCAATCATATAAAAAGGAGTTAGAAATAATTTTAAATGAGATGTTTACTTGTCAACAATTATACAAAGAAAATTTAAAACACTCCATTCAATTTACAATTAAAGTGAGTTACATCAAATAATAAATTACAATTTTTTAATAACAAAATTGTTAGTGTTTAAGTCAGTTTCAAGACAAAATTGAATTAGACATTGAATATGGTAATCACATATCTCAAAGTAATAAAACCTCTACCGATATTGAAGAAGCAAATCTTTGTTTGATTGAAGATATTATAAATTTTTTATTAGACACATCATATAGTATTTCAAATTTATTGGAAATTTATCCATTTGCTTCTAGTTTTTTCTATCAAGAGAAATTGCATCTTAAGTATGTGTGACAAACATAAAACTAATTACTTTTAAATTTTAATCAACGTCTACATTTAATTTATGTTTTTTTTTTTTTTAGAATAGCTTCTTTCTATCATAGTATAAAACCACTAATTTATAAGAAAGTAACCACTATGAATAAATTAGAAAAATTCCAAGAAAAGTTACATGCCTCAAGATTATTACTTTTGAAAATTGTTAGACAGTGTTTAATTCATATACCTACCCAAATTACAAACAAGTAAATATATACCATAGCATTATCAAGACATATATTTTATATAATTAAATTAATATAAATACATATCATTGTGAATTATGAACTTATGGGGCCCCACAAAAACCTGTTCAGTGTGGCCCATTATCTTTTCTAACACACAAACAATAATAATAATATACCCAGGCCTGGCTTAAGTGCTAGGCAACACAGACCCACATTTAGAGTCACATTAATTAGGGGTGGTATTTTCAATACAGTAATAATATTGTTACTTTAGGGTCGCCAAAATCTTATTTTGCCTTGTGCACTATTTTTGCTTAACCCTGTCCTGAATATAACTATCATAAGTTAATTATATTTCTAAAAAAAATTTTATATGTATATATATTTTAAAGATCAGAAAATACAGTTGGAGAATATTTAGAAGCAGTCAGTGAGTTATTATCATACAATGAATTTGTGAATGACTATACTATTGTGTATAATTTAACTAAAGATATAAAGAAATATCAAAAATCTAACAAAGAAATGTAAGTTTTTAATGATCATAGCTTATTTGAAATTATTTCAATAATAATAACACCATTTAGAGACTCAACAAGATATGATTATTTATTAAAATCATTAGAATTAATTAATAAACCATTTGCTGAACTTGAACAAAAAGAATTACAAGAACAACAGTTGGAGGTAATCATTTTTTCAAGTTTCTTAGTTTTTTATATAATATAAAATTATATTTATGAATTTGTATTTTTAGCTACAAATCAGTAGTACAAATATAGAGAATGCCAAATTGCAGTCTCTTATAAATAATGTAAAAGATTTATTGCCCCATCTAGGAGATGGATTCATCCAGGTAAGTTAATTTATATTTTTTAGTTCTTACATTTAATTATAATTGATGTTTCTTTGTTTTTTAGAAATGTTTAGAATATTATGACATGGATTCTGAAAAAGTTATAAATATGATATTGGAAGATTGTCTTCCACCAGAACTTACTCAGTACGATTTAAATCTTCCTTTAAAGTCAGAGTATGAGGATACTGCTTCTGGTTATGATCCTTCAATTAAAGGGTAAGCTTTATTACATTAATGAATACAATTTAACAATATGATTTTTATTCCTGTTTAACTGATGGCAAATGAGACTGTGTTACAATATAGTATTTACACTTTACAGTATATAATAGATCAATATTATTTTTTATTTTTAGGTTTAAGAAACTTAAAAAACTTAAGGCGGTGTTAGATGATAAATCTTTCCGAAATGAAATGCGGCCATTTTATGAAAAATATCATTTTACTGAGATTACATGTGCTGAATTAGAGTCATATTATGATGATGAATATGATGACACATATGATGAAGTTGAATATGTTATACCAGAACCAGTAGACGAAAACGAAAAAAGAAGACCAGATGTTGTACCAAGGGTTTTAATGGAGAAAAAAGCTGTAAATGAATTTGTTGAAGAAGAGTTTTCAGATGATGAACCACAGCCAGTATTAAATTTTCAACCATTCTGTGAAAATCCTGAAGAAGTTCGAGAAAGACAAGCTAGGAGATATGCTGCAAAGCAATCTAATAGATCCAACCGAAGTAAATATTTTTTTGTGCAAACAAAAAATTAACATTTTTTGAAAACATATTTATTTATGTAAGGTA
The DNA here is from genome assembly GCF_037042655.1 of Diuraphis noxia. Classification (NCBI taxonomy): domain Eukaryota; kingdom Metazoa; phylum Arthropoda; class Insecta; order Hemiptera; family Aphididae; genus Diuraphis; species Diuraphis noxia. The sequence goes on along the minus strand of NW_028301712.1, from coordinate 40,781,861 downwards.
AACTACAAGCAACTTCTTCATCAGCTACTTCGTCTGGATCAAATGTTGAGTTGGAACGACAGAGAAAAAATGAGAACAAAGCATTTAGTGGTAACCATAACAGGAGAAATGCTGCAAGAAACAAACAACAAAGAGGAATGTTTTGATATTTTCTACTTGTCATATTCACTTATAAAACTTCCATACTTATAATAAAAAATAAATTAACAGAATAAATATATCCTTTTTCAATTAAATTTAAATACTCAACTCAGCAGAGCAAATAATATTTTAAAATGATGTATACATATATATTTTTTGGTATGTACATAAACATAGTTGAAAAATGCTTATATTTTCAACTTTGGAGGTGGTGTAACAACTCGCACGAGGCTATAACCAGATTCGGCGTGGAGTGTACATTGACGAGGCTGGTAAAGGTCGCCAACCCACAGCCGAGATTCAAAAATCAGAGCATGCGGGATTTTCTTTATATAAATAAATAAACAAATTGGAAAAGGGAAAAAAAATTAAAACATTGTTATGGGGGTTGGTTTTTTAATGTATACCAGAAAATAAAAATTTAATTTATGACCAAGAAAAGCCATACGGCATAAAAACTTGGCCGCAATTGAAAGACTCCGAACAAACAAACATAACGGATAAATATAAATCATAATAATAATATGGAATGGACGATATGCCAATTCCAAACACGGCTCCGAATATTGGTTACCAGTGTATGTTTAAATAAATAATAATGGTATATGAATATAGTATATATATATATACACGAACGATCATATTTTATAATATTAACTAACACCAAAATGTCAGAACCTATATTAACAATTAATAATATTAATTCACTGGCCAAGGTGTGACTGTATGTGAGTTGTACGTACTACGTACAACGTTAACAAAACCATATTACCATCTTTCTTTGCTGTTGGACCGTTGAGCATCGTCCCGATGACGCCCCCGGCGATTTTATTCTTCGCTACTCGACCATGATGTTGTCCGTTGAAGCGAAGAAAAAGTAATGAACAAGAGATGGCCGTGGCTGGGCGTGTTGTTCACCGAACAGCATTATATAATTTATCGTTGCATAATTTAGTTAGAAATATGTTTGGCCGGTGTACTTTACACTTTTATATTATTATAGGCCGTTAATGAGGTGTTATTATTATATAGTGTTGGCAGGTCATTCGAACCACGGGTACTAGGCATACGTGATGATGATGTGTGTGTGTGAACTCGGTGTCGCCTATAAGCGGTGGCAGAGGGGACTGTGGGACGGAGAGCGCTATCGCATAATGGTTTATAATATTATAATATTAATTACAATTTCGATCGTTACAGTGGTTTATGGTATCAGACTGGATCTAGACAATACTTTTGAAACCTAGGTATAGGAATTTTCAATTTTCTTTTTAAAAGCTTGGTAAAACAGTTTAATACAAAGTTCTTCATGAGTTGTTATAATAGCTGTTTAAAAACATTATACATGTAAGCAAATTGTTTTTATAAGTATTTTAAATTCTAATTTTGAAAAAATTCATCAAGATCATGAATCTCTGTATGTCTTTGTAAATCTTTTAATTACTTCATATGCAAATAAAAAACAAAATAGTCTTATTACATTAATTTAGAAGTTATTTCATAGTCATCTTATTCACCATCTATTTTCAACATTATTACAAAAAGAAAATTTTTGATGTTTCACATCTGCCAGGCGTCTCTCTATGGCTCATTTTTTTTTCTCAGCAGTGGAAAAGTTGTCACCATATGAATTGTAAGACAAAGGTATCCCAATTAGCAGAGACATACACAACAATTGTATTTCTGATCTCTTGGCATCTTTCTTGAGTCCTATATAAATGAAAGAAAATTGAATGGAAAAGGCAGGCACCATCACCGATAGCTGATAATTGGTACAACTATTTGAGATGTTGACATTCCATTCCCAGTAATTTCTTCAATAGATGACATTTTTTATAAATGAAAGTGAAAATAATGCTTGACAGATAGCACCACTGTTGTATACTTACAACCATTTAATTTTAATATTAGTGGTTGAATTTTCAAAAGTCTTTTCTTAAAGCACAGTGAAATTATAATACTAACCAATCCTGAAAATTTTAAGCGGATCTGCCCTGTGGTTTGGGCTCTACGGTGATCCTTCTGGGGTACAAATTCCTTTATATATAATATAGAAGAAGATTCATGATATTTAATATTAAAAACATGAAAACGATTGAATTTAAAAAAGTGTACTTTATACCTAACTAACCAGATTACAAATAAAATCATAAAAAAATTGTATGCAGTCACTTATCAAATAATACATTCATGGAGTTCATTATATTACATTTATTACACATTGCTTCATTCTTTTTCGCTACTCATTAAGAGCTAGCATACCACAGTACTCTAATGACTAATAGTCAACAGATCTACGTTTATGAATATATTAAATAAATTCCAATAATAATAATATATTTATTAGGTAGGTAATGTTTAAGTAGTATGCAAATATTTTGTTAAATTATAAAGTACCCATTTGTAAAATGATTATTAAAAGTATTATCATTGGTGACACCTAAAGAAGTATTCAATTTTAATTATATTATTTTACCAGGATGAATTGTCTCCAGATGGCAAAAAAAAAAATACAGATTCATAATTACATTGAAGATAATTAATTTTATTTTTTATCATCAAAGTGGATTGAATTGTCACCATCTATAAATAAAACTGTTCTACTTGCTGCCATGTATTATTATTTGTATTAAACACCCAGGGCACCCTTGATACTCATTAATTTATGTTTCCCCATTGAATTGTAATATTAATATTCAATCAATACTTGGTATGGTTGTACAATAATGCTTATAAATGAGGATGCTCATTTTACTTATATTATGTTATATGTTTGGTATCCAACTTCTAAAAATGTAATATATTTTTTTTTGTATTACTTCTTAAAGAATGATACAACACAATTAATAGATTTTTTTTTATTAAATGTAAATATATAATTTCATATTAAATAAAATGTATTAAATCAAATTAAGTTGTAATTACAATTGATACATATTTTAATGTAAGACTGTAAGAGAAAAATACATTTTTAATAGAATCAAATTAATATTATTCAATAAGTTTCTTAGCTTTAAAATATCTCCTTAAGTATAAAATCTGCCATACGCTCAATCCAAATAAACAAATAATACTAAACATACTAAACCAATGCACTCTTCTACTTGTTGATTCATTCGTATTACGCATTTCTTCAGCACGATGCTTCATATCAGAAAAATCTTGAACAATAGATGATGATAAATCTTCCAACATTTTCAGATCCAATTCTAAAGGTTTCAATTTAGCCACTTCTCCAATTCCTTCATAAGTTTTTGCTTCAACACCAGTTTTAATATGTAATGCAACTTCCTGCAAAGTTCCTCGTTGATACCCAGGTACACGAGAGGTAAAACAAATTTCAAACATATCATAATTTTCAGTACTAAATGTAAACTTTCCTTTAGTAATGTCTTGTTTATTAGCTAAGATATGTCCTTTAGAGTCCCTAACAATATAATCCATAAATTGACCTTCAATTGGTGCAATCTCATAATCACCTTTTACTAAAACATTTTGTCTGAGTTCTTCACGTAAACATTTTTGTGTGTTCGGATGCATTAGCCAACGTATAGGTGTTACCAGTGGCAATGATAGCATAAGAATTAAACTTAATTTCACATCCATATTTTTTGAAAAATTGAACGTTTTGATTTTTTGTAATAATTAAGTGGTTTTCTTTTGAACGCTGTAATAAATAAATAATTATTTTAAGCTTACAGGGCAAGTTTATGACATTTTAGATTTTTATATAGACAAAATATTTGAACGGATTCATCAGAACGAGTTCTCTGATTTGTAATTTGAATTTTATTAGCAAATAATTAAAATTGTTAGAATTCTTTTAAGATTTAATTATACCTATCTATAAGAACATTAAGAACAGTCTATTAAGCCTATTCTCAATAATTGTTAACTATGGAATTAAGAACTAAAATTTTTCACATGAACTTTAAAACCTAAATATATAATAAAAATAATAGAGAAGGGACACAGAGTAATTATTTATAGAGTTAAATAGAATGTTTTATGAGTAATTAATGAACATGAGTATAGGTACAACAGGCAAATCATAAAGAATATATGATTCAACATCTGTATTCAGTTTTTCTAAAAATTATATTAGGTATACATATCTGATTTTTATTTAGGGCAAGAAAATAACAAAACAATAGTTAAAACCTCCCTATATATTATTATAAGTGAGTATAGGTACTCAATTTAATTAAATTACACAATTTGTATAAAAAATTTAAATTTAAATTTTGATAAAGTTTCTTTACTAAGGAGTTGGGCATAAAAGGTCATAGACATATTTATGGAGATGACCAATCATCTGTAATGATTAAAAATTCATGATGCTTTACAAAATAAAGTATGTCAAGTACTCAAGTGTCAAACAGGTGCGGGGTGGTCAACCAAGTCATAAGTTTTTAAACAGTTGAATGATGAACGATGAATAGCATGATTCAAAATAATTTACCTTTAATTTCGTTTAATATGTTAAAAATGATTTGCTCTTCGATTGTATTTGTTGTGCTCGGCTATTGTATTTTTGTATGGATGGTAGTAATCATTTTTTCGTGTATTTAAACTTAAAGTACAACATTAATGTCAGACATAACGAGAAATCGACAATTCCACTAAATTTAGTTTATTGACATATTGTCGTAACGTTAACTCATATTTTTATAAGAATTGATGTTGTCATTATCGAATCGTGTAAAAATATGCAGCCAACAGCCATGTAACATGTAAGTATATCTTAAATTGTGCCTGTGGTCTGTAATAGTAATTACACTTACACAGTTACACAGTTACACATAGGCAAGTGTATTACGGTGTTATCAAAAAATATTTTGATGATGTTTACAGTTTCATCACGGTATAGTAGATTATCTTCCTAACCTAACCTACCGTGGTTTCATAAAAGCAGAATGATCCTGTGAGAACAGTTGTAGAGCTGATAATATAATCAATTTATTCCAAATCTGTGGTTTTATCAAAAAATACAGTGATTACTGGTTTTATTGTTTAATATAATAATATTTACTTATATATTAATATTACTGTTTAGAGTTTACTTAAAGTTGTAGGTGTTATTTAATATTTTCGATGGTTGTATTGTACTAATGCATTATATTTTTATTTAACTATAAAATATTTTATATTATAGTTGTATTATAAAATCATTATAATCACATCCATTAACCACAATCCTTATAATATACAATCAATATCACGATCACAATCACCAAATAACAAGTAAAACTAGTTTTGTCTTTTGATTATTGACTATTAAGTGTATAATCATTAGCTGCTATGATACTCTGGATACTCGACCTGTTAACTAGATGGCTAGGCAAATGTGGTTACAAGCAGGAAGCAGCTAGATGCAATGATTCTGCAAATTCTAGAAAAGCCATGATCAATATTATTTTGTGAAAATCATTTCAATATGATTTCCGTGGACCACGGGTACCTATAAATGAGAATAACATTTTGCTTGTGCTCTTGTTTTATAGTGTATACATATAATTTATTATTTTAGTTGGAAATAGATTTACAAAATCATACAACATTTAGTTTGTGGGAGCACCATCATTCATGAACATTGTCATGCCATACATTTCTTAGTGTCTAATATCATCCAATATTTGACTATTAGACAAAAAAAGTGTTATCACGGTTCAAAATCAATTTTTTTTCACAAAAGGTAACATTTTTTTTTTTTTTAATTATATATTATAATATACTATACTTAATTTTTTTTTCTTTTCTTAGTTTGATTATTATTCAGTTATATCAGAATGACAGAATATAAATCTGTATAATTACAATAACATTAACTAAAAGTTTGCACCAACTAAGAATTTAAAATAATAAATAAATATTATTGTTTCATTTAAAGAACCACTTTTTATTTTTAGTGAAATAAATCATAAGATTATTTAGATTTTTGCAATTTTCCTATATTACTTTATTTTATAGAAATGTTGCTCTTGCTCTAATAGATAAAAACATCTATGAATACTGATGTACTAGAAAATGTGTTGAAAAGGCATTCCCTAGTCAAATAGATGAAAAAAAATATCAAATGTTAAAGCTAGTAACTATAATTTAAACTAAGATATTTAATAAATGAAGACAATTTTCTTGGTATGCAATCCAATTTGTATTTTAAGTTCTAAAAATTAATTTGATGATAAATAACTAATAAGAAAGAATTTCATTAAACTTTTTTTTTTTGTTTTGCATAAATATATAACAATGTGCCAGAAAAATCTAATAATTATATTTATTGTTTAGTTTTTCATAGAAAGGTTAAAGTAAATATCTGTTCCTGCAGTATCTAGCGTTGTCATGCTAGTGGCTATTATAGTCACAGTTATCATTACCTAATCAATGTCCAATGCCATGTCTACACCCCACGTTCTCAATACAAATAAATGAAGAGTTGACTTTTTTATTATTACATACAGATTAAATAGATTCTCAAAACTTGAATAAATGTTTATTCCAAGATGACTTTGTTGATTGCATTTAACTTCACCTTTGTTTACAATGTTAATTACCCACTCGTATCTATACAACATTTAAGGTACCTATTATACATTTTTTTAAATTTAGGTTGGTATAATCAAAGATTTGGAGATTTATTTAATCTAAAAATAAATTCCTTGAAATCTAATTAATACATCACAAAATAGGTATAATAGTTACTTATATAAACATTTTTTTGTCCAAAAATAATTTATTAAATTATAAAAACAATAGAGTAGGTAACTTCCAATCTGTTGACAAAAGATGTAAGTTAAATGTTGGTCCTATAATCTTTATAGGCCATAAGCTACTGTGGCGCCTTTGTCCTTTACATTTATCTCATCTTAATATGAAATACAGTGGCTCCCAACTCTATTACTAGATGTAACAGCTGCTATACCTTGAAAATAAAGGGTGGGTGGGTATAATAACATAAAATAATTAACTTGAAATATATTTATTATTAATTATCATATTGGTTGGTACATATTTACTAATATCAATAAAAATATAACAAGATGTATAAAATAATATAATGTTTAGTTTGTAAGATGGTGGGTGAGTAAAATTATTTCTTGCTACACCTTAAAAATATATTTTAGGTGCCACTGATACAACACAAATGTAAAGCTTGTTATGAGTTTATGACTGTAATGTTACTCTAAATAGTCAAGCTGTTGAAAATTATACCAAAAAATCCATATATTACAGAGTATAGATGGTTAAATTAAATTTGTGAGATAAAACCAATTCAGTGAACTATTTTTAATTTTTGAAATATTGAATTTATTAGAATTTTCCTGGATTATAATGATATTTAATTTAAGTTGAAAATGTATTGATTTTACAGTGACGTGTTTTTTTTTGTGGGACATCGCATTTTGGTACATTGAAAATGACTCAATTTTCTTTAACAGCATCGTTTTTGATAGGAAATTTAATCTATTTGTTATTTTAGAGTTTAGTTCTCTAAAGAGTAATTAAAAAAAAAACAAAAAGGAACTGAGATTTTTACTCAAAACCAGTTATTAAGAGGACGTTTCACCCGCATGTGTTGTCTCCGTCTTATAAGTGCGTTAACATTGCAAAAACTGTTTCGCGCGGTAAAGAACCGAGAAAGATACAGTTATAACTAAGAAACGAAATTTTCACCACATAAAAAGGAGAATTTGGTCTGTGCAATATTGTTTTTATTTTTTCGATATTACTTGTGAAAATTTTGTTTCTTAGTTATAACTGTTTCTTTCTCGGTTCTTTCCCGCGCGAAACAGTTTTTGCAATGTTACGCACTTGTAAGACGGAGACAACACATGCGGGTGAAACGTCCTCTTAATTAAATCAATTTTGGTTTTTGGTGTAACTCTAAAAATATCATAGATACTATGCATGCAACTTTCAATGTCTAATTAGCTATTTCCATGCATTATACAATTTTCGGAATACTTAGACTATTTTTGAGCTATTTTTAGGCATAAAAAAATGTCGAGTTCTTTTTAAAATTATTGCTGATAAAAAATTGTTTTGCTAGTCAAAAAACTAAAAACTTAATACACGGCTCTTCATAAATTGTTTCAAGTGGAAATTAAAAAAAAATGAGGATAAATTCATAATATTTTTCTATGAGCATCTTTAGTTTGAATTTTGATAAAATGCGTAAAATTCACCAAATTACAAAGTATTTTGAGTTATTAATTCAAAACAAGTAGATTCTGAGCGGAACGATGAATGTATTGATTTTACAATGATGTATGTTTTTATTTATTTATTTATTTTGTGTTTATGTACACGATAAGTTGTTAAAATTATGCTTAGATTTTTAACTTTAGTAGCCTTTCCGGTGGGTATAGGTAAGTGAATCTAGTTGGTGCATTATGGAGGCGGAAACTTCGAAATTCTCAGTAGTTTGCGAAACCGACATGAAAAACAAAAGAAAAACGATTTTTGACAAAATTGATTTTGGATATGGATGTAACTTTAAAAAAATAGCGTATTAAAGTACATTTAATATATTGGATAAAATGTTCAATCTTTATATTTTTTTTTTTCTATAAATGTCAATACAACTTTATTCGTTGGGTAAAAAAATTTGAAAATTTAACTCAAGACTCCTAATGTAGGTACCTATTGTTACAAATTTACAATAATAGTTAAAAAAATATTAAAAATTCGTGTTCAAAATTTCTTTTTACAAGTATTTGGAGTTCGAATTTTACAAAATACGTAACGGAAATTTACCCATTTATTACCGGTGAAAATCCAATATTGTAAAATTTTCAAATGCTCATAGAAAAGTAATGTTACCTACTTTGCGGTATTTATTTTTTATTTTTTTTGTGCTGGGTGGAAATATTAGTGGGAAATCTCCACATAAGTCGCTTAATATGTTGGCTATGGAAAGAAAATTTCTAACTGGAAAATAATATTTGAAAATGTTCGAGATATTGATGAATTTTGTCAAAATTTAAACTTTAAAGGCAATACCTATAAGTATATAACAAACAATCGTGCCTAATTTTTATGACAAACAGAAAAAAACACGTCATTGTTAATACAACACATTCTATCCCAAATCCCATTCCCAACTCTTAGATTTTAGAAGTATCGAGTTATTATATACATAACATTTTTAATGTATTGGTTTTACCATGATGTGTGTTTTTTTTTTAAATTTTTTTTTTGTGTTTCTCATCACGTTTTGAGGCAATAAAAGTGCTTCGATTTTTGACTTCAGTACCTCGTTAGATCAGAAAGTGAATCTAGTTGGTACTTTGGGGAGTCAAAAGTAAAAGATTCTCGATGTTTTTCTTAATAATCAGGATAAATAAACTAAAATTTAAGGGAAAAACGGGAAATTTTAAGCACAAACAGTTTTCGAGAAGATTTTGGTTTTTGATTTAACTTTAAAACAAATAGCCATAGCTACATGAAATTTTCACCAAATCTTTATATTAAGTATATTCTATCCACTATGCAATTTTCAAAAATTTTTGACTTAATTTGAACTATTCATAGGCATATGCAATTTTTGATCATTATTAGTTTTTTTTAAAAATAATATCGATAAAAATTTATTTGTTGGGTAGAAAAGCTTGAAAATTTAATACAAGGTTCCCTACAAGTTTGTCAATCTTTATCACAAGAAAAATGTCCACCGGAAATTCAAATTAAATTTTTATGAGCATTAGGAATTTAAATTTTTACTACATTGGATTTTGATTGGATTTTACATTTAGCGATTTTCTTATTTTGGTGTAACTCTAAAGCAAATGACCGCAGGTACATGAAATTTTCACTGTTTATATAGGCATTTTCTATATTTGATAAAATTTTCAAAATTTTCAAAATATTTTGATTTGTTTTGAGCTGTTTACTGACATTTTAATTTTTCACCTCTTTAGTTTTTTTTTCTTTAAATATCGATAAAAATTTATTTTTTGGGTAGAAAAGCTTGAATATTTAATACAAGGCTCCTTACATATTTTTACTGCAATAGTTGGAAAATAAAAGAAATATATAGTCACCATTTTTTTTTATAAGCATTCAAAGTTTGAACTTTGACAACATACGTAAAAAAATGATAGTAATGAATAATAATACAAACATATAAAAATGTATTAATAAATAATGTCCATTATATGTTTTAGATAAGCATGACTCCTGCAGTCCTGCGTAATTACTGATATTTTATTCTTTTATTGTAGGTATCACAAATTTCGTTGGTTTTCTTTTCCATTGAAATATTAAATGCATTAGAAAAGTAGGTATTCATCTACATAGAAATATCAAATATTAAAATAATTAAATTAAAACATTGATTTTTTTCAAAAATCTTAAAAACTTTATTTAATAACAACCTATTTAAATTAAATTAAATATTGTATCTACATAAAAACAATTTTTGTTTGACAAACAAAATAACAACTAGGTAACAAGTGGTTCATGTTTAAAAAAATCAAACGTATGTAGTAATTATCTGTTAGGTATATTATAAATGGACTAATCAAAATCTGTAAATTAGTAGATAATAATATTACATACAATATCGGGTATATTATTGGTTATGTGCTACTGGCATGCTATTGCTATTTACTTTTATTATATTATGCACATTTTTTTTTTCATTTATACGTACATTCGTACATAACTAAAATTTTATAGTCTCTAGAGCATATGCATAATATCTCTCATCATAACATTTTATGTGGTGGGTAGGTCTTGTGGACAACCAGCAAGCAATTTCCTGGGCGCCACACAGACTGATATCGACCTCCTGACGACCTGACTATTTTTACAACCTTTGTCCTTGATATTAATCCAAAAGGTTTTATGAAATAAATATTCGCCAATACCTAACAATATCGAAACTAAAATAATTTGTGTATCAAAATTACTTTTTATTGCACTTTTAATACTCAAAATGTTTTAATATATACTTTAACGTCTTTGTTTTTATATAGAGTTTCGACATTAATCCATTGCCCTAGTCCTGTAGATACACTCAGAGTGGGCGGAAGCCTAGAAATGACGTCACCCTTCAACCCCCGCCCGACATCCATGTTATTGATTTTCACCCTTGCTTTCTTTGGCCATGCACAGGCGCAACTTAAGGGGTATACACAAGTAGTCTACTGGTGGAGGCTGATGAGTTCGTGTCTGTAGGTCGGACATTTTCACCAGTTATGTTGTGATATTTATATTACAGGTAATTCATATATTCAAACTTATTTTGATTAAAATAGAAACCTTTTTATATTTTTTATTTAATGTGTACCTATGTGTTATCTAGTCTTTTAGGGTAGAAGAAAGATCATTTAAATAACGTCACATTACATATAGGTACGATAAAAAAGGCGTCAATCATGTCATCTGTGAAAGTAGCCGTTCGAGTACGGCCTTATAACAATCGAGAAATATCTAAAGATTGTAAATGCATCATAGAAATGGCTGGTTATACTACATGTAAGTTTCATTCTTCTAGACTTTCAAAATGTAAAGATATAAAAAAAATTGGCCCCTCCCTAAATGTTGTGTAATGATTTCCATTATAAAAACGATTTGTCTATTAGGGGGGGGGGAAGTAGGTATCGTTGTCTCAAGTGCTGTTGCTTTAAGGGCGCTCTTAAGTTTATGAAAAAAAAGTCTTGAACCTAAATTATTTATAAGTTATAACATACTTCCAAAATCACCCCCAAAAAATAAATAAAAAAATTATAAATTATCGGTATTATACAATCCGATACAGTTATATTCGTTGTTTAAAAATTAAAAATATAATATAATGTATATCTTTCAACTATTTTTGTTCGGTGTTGACGTCTTTAATAGGTAGTTGCCAAGTCAGTTTATAAGTTTTCGGCGAACCCGACAAACGATGATAAATGTATATAATTTTCATGTAAATTGAAGTACGGTGTATGAATGTACGATAATATTTTTACTATCTTGTCGACTACTGTCGAGCAGTTAACAGTCGTCATAATAACTATTAACTACGTTACATTTATGCTTAATTAGTTGGTAACGTTATAATATTAAAATTAATTTTATAACATAAAATAGATTATGAATTTAAAAAAAGGTTAAGTGTGGTCAAGTATAGAAAAATAAATCAAGAAATTGAAAAAAATGTGCAAAACCTTGTAAAAATCATAATTTTTTTTTCAAAAACAGAAATCAATGGTAAACAATATTAATACCTATACAATTGAATAATATATTTTTATTTAAATATTCATTGTTGGGATATTTAAAACATTTTTTTTGAACTCTTGTGTTGCTATTATAAAAAGGTTATATTAGTCATATTAGTCTAGGCCTAGAAGTTCGTGCGTTAAAAACTATTGTAATATACAATTAAAATCAGTAAAACATGAATTTGATTTTTTTTCGTTTCAAAATAAAAGTTGGTAGTAATAATAGTTAAAAGAAAGGAAAAAAGTATGCAGCATTTAATTAATATGAAACATTGTATTTACATTATACCTTAACTCTTAAGTATAATAATTTTATTATTAAAATACGTATAGATAAAATAATATTATCTATCCTTTTAAAATGAATTTAAAATTCCTTGTAGGTAGTATATATAACTAATCGATAAATTGCTCACATGTAGATATAACCAAAGATAAAATTCGAAATAACACCAGCTTAATTCATATAAAAAACTAAAATTTGTGCCTAGGACTTTAAGACTTTCTTGTAATGTGTTATCGCATATATAAAGCATGAAATAAAATTGTGAGACAATTCAATTATGAATACTAATCAATGATTTGCTGAAAAAAAAACCTTGACAAATTCATTTTTAATGAATAATTTTTTTTTTATAAAACCAAAATAACCAAGAGATTTTAAATTTTTAAGAGTTTTGGGCATCAAATTTCCTAGATCAGGTTCTGTATATATTATCTATATTCATATTCGGTCACAAATTATCATTTTAACAATTAAAAAAATGTATGAACTTTTTATTTTTTATTTATCAGACTTAAAATTAAAAGTTTTTTTATAGGTGTATTAGTGAAAATAGTTTGTTATGAGGGTGGGGGGAGGGGAAACATTGCTTTGCTTATATTTAGATATCTACTCAAATTCATAGTATATAATAGTAGATTATTAATTTTAAATTTACTTTGTATCCTGTGGTAGTATTTTTGTTGACTATAAAATAACATAAAAATTTCATTTTGTTTAAAACAAACAATTTTATTTTTGTAATTGTTCATTTTTGAAGTGTTTTAAAATGGAATATATATTTTATTATTTTTATTAACTTAAAGTATCCATTAATTTAAGACATATTTTTGGGAAAATAGCTTCCATGTTAATAAAGCATTTGAATAAAAAAATGTATTCTATTCTAAAGCCATTACATTTATAATTTTAATCTTCAAAAAGAATCTAAATAGTATCTATATTGTGAATGTTTCAAAGATACAATTAGTGTTTTTTTACATTTTTAATTTATTTTGCAGCTATAACAAATCCAAAACTTCCTCCTAATGTTAAGGATGCAACAAAAAGCTTTAATTTTGACTATTCTTACTGGTCTCAAAATGTAAGTAACAACTTCATCTCATTTGTTAACTGAATAAAAGGTTCCTAACATATTCCCTTATTCTAGCCTTCAGATCCAAACTTTGCATCCCAGACTATGGTGTATAGAGATATTGGCGAAGAAATGTTGCAACATGCTTTTGAAGGTATATTGATTACCACTGTACTTCAACTATTAATATTATTATCATTATCTATTTTGCTAAAATATCTTTTCTTGTAATATTTCAGGTTATAATGTATGCATATTTGCATATGGTCAAACAGGAGCTGGAAAATCGTACACTATGATGGGGCGGCAAGAAGAAGAGGGTCAAGAAGGCATAATACCATTAATTTGCAAAGATTTATTTCATAGGATTAGATCAACTACCAGTGATGAATTACAATATTCTGTTGAGGTTAAAAATACAAAATTGGAAAATGAAATAGTTTTCTATTTTATATATAATATTTAATTTCAGGTTAGTTATATGGAAATATACTGTGAACGTGTTCGCGATCTATTAAATCCCAAAAATAAAGGTAATCTTCGAGTTCGTGAACATCCTTTATTAGGACCTTATGTAGAAGATTTATCAAAACTTGCTGTTACTACTTATCAAAATATCCATGATCTCATTGACGAAGGCAACAAAGCCAGGTAAACATTTTGACATGTTTAAAATCTTTAAAAGGTATACATTTATTTTTTCAAAGTGCTTATCAATTTTGTTTTGATCAAATAAATATAAATTTATTTTTATAACTAAAAATAATTTTTATGTATTCCTTTTTTAAATTATTTCTATCAGAACAGTTGCTGCAACAAATATGAATGAAACATCTAGTCGGTCTCATGCAGTTTTTACTATATTCTTTACTCAAAAACGGCTAGATGAAATGACTCAACTAACTACTGAAAAAGTTAGTAAAATATCACTAGTTGATTTAGCTGGTTCAGAAAGAGCAGATTCAACTGGTGCAAAAGGAACTAGGCTTAAAGAAGGTGCAAATATTAACAAAAGTTTAACTACCCTAGGAAAAGTTATATCTGGATTAGCTGAAATGGTATGTATGTCAATTATGTATATGTTACAGGCAAAGTATACAGTTTGGGCATTTATACATTGTCCGGACATTTTATACAACACCCTTCGTATATTGGGAAATATAGATAACGGATGAGATAATTTAATGAATAATAACATGTATTTTATATTATTAGAAATATAATAAGATTTTTAAATTTTATCATCACTTATTTTCGCATGTACGACTTCCATGACATTTTTATGTACATAGCCACTCCAATGCTTTACACTTGCACTTCTGTGGTTTACATTTTTATACACATGTACATTGGTCTTAAACCTGACCACTGAGAATAGGTAAAAGGCCGATTGTAACACTGCACGATAAAAACTACAACTACCTATAATATAACTTATAAATCAGTAAATATAGTTATAATATATAATGTCACGTACACTCGTATAATATATGGACAAGCGGACATCCCCATTGTAAAAATACAATAAGAACAAACAAACTAGTGACAAAATAATTTCACTTTATTCTAACTATGTTTTAAGATTTATCATATTTTGTTAAATCCTCTCATCCGTTATCTATATTGCCTAATATACGAAGGACATTGTATAAGATTTCCGGACAATGTATAAAATGCACAAATTGTATACTTTGGCTGTAACATATATAATAAAATATCATTTATTGATTACACAATAGTATACATTTATATTCATTACTTTATTATTTATTTTTACAATCATTTTACCAATTTAAGGAAGTAGTTTATTTAAAAAAAAAAAATGTTAACTACATGTAGTACACATTAATTAAAATATATTTAAAAATATTGAGATTGTATTTTTAATTTTCCAAAAATAATATAAAAAAGTACTGTTGGTATACTTTATTTTGAATATAACTAACATTTTAAATGTTAGAATTATAATATATTATTATATTTTGTTTTTCATGCTTTTCAATTTTCAAATGGCTTATAGTCAGTAAGTATATATTTTGTTGATGTTTATTTGACACATTTATTATATTTTTCTATTTCATTAAATTAGGCTTCTAAAAAAAAGAAAAAAGGAGATTTTATTCCTTATCGTGACTCTGTTTTAACTTGGCTTTTGAGAGAAAATCTTGGAGGAAACTCTAAGACTGCAATGATTGCTGCTATTAGTCCTGCAGATATTAATTATGATGAAACATTATCTACTTTACGGTAAGCTATGAATAATATTAACTTGTAATAATTATTACTGATCTTTGTTATTATATTTTACTATAGGTATGCTGATCGTGCAAAACAAATAGTATGCAAAGCTATTGTTAATGAAGATGCTAATGCTAAACTTATTCGAGAACTCAAAGAAGAAATACAAAGACTTCGAGATTTATTAAAAGCTGAAGGAATTGTAGTACAAGAAGGTATATTATTTGTTATTAAAAATATCTACCAAAATAAAGTATTTATCTCATAGTTTGGTGACAGTGGTTTTTATTTTTATGAATATCAGGTGGTAAAATGGTTTATGGGAAACTAAAAGAAAACCGTAAGTAGGGGTCTCCTCTCATGCTTTCAGTGTCCTGTTTCCATAAAGCTCGCTTGGCTTTGACATATAAAATATATTACATTATTTATACTTTAATTGTCTATAAACTATTAAAATAATAATGATTGCGCTTAGCTACAATTGTCTGCATCATTTAAAATTTATATTTAATTATACATTTATAGTAACTATTAATTTATTTTTAGGAGATGACGGAGTAAAGATGCTTAAGGACAGTGATGAAAAACCTAATATTCCTTCATCTATGATTGCTGAAGAGGCTGTTGACCAACTTCAAGCTAGTGAAAAACTGATTGCTGGTATAAAAATATATTTGTTGCTTAAAAATGTATTAAATTTAACTGTTTTAATTTATATTATTAAAGAACTAAATGAAACATGGGAAGAAAAATTAAAACGTACAGAAGAAATACGAATTCAAAGGGAAGCTGTATTTGCTGAAATGGGAGTAGCAGTTAAGGAAGATGGTGATACAGTTGGAGTTTTTTCTCCACAAAAGGTAAACTTAAGAACATTTATTCTTAGAAGCCAATTAATATTTTCTGTCATTTGTTAAGACTCCACATTTAGTCAACCTAAATGAAGATCCATTTATGTCTGAATGTCTTATATATTACATCAAAGAGGGTGTAACACGTGTTGGATCTGCTGAATCTAAAATCACTCAAGATATTCGACTGTGTGGCTCGTATATACAACGTGAACATTGTCGGTTTGAGAATTCTAATGGTGTTGTTACATTAATACCGATAAAAGGTGCCTTATGTTATGTAAATGGACGAGAGCTTACAGAACCTATTGTCTTGAAAACAGGTTCAAGAGTAATTCTTGGGAAAAATCATGTTTTCCGATTTAATCATCCAGAACAAGGTGAACTGATTATTATATAATTTATATGACAAAATAACTTAAATTAATTATGTTTAGTAAGGGAACGTAGAGAACATCAAAACAAGACAGAAGTAACTGCAGAAAATATTAAAGAAAGTAATAGAAAAATTAATTTATAATTTAAGAATTTTGGAAATATTAAATATAACTTCTATGGTTTATACTGTTTATAGTCACATCCAAACCAGAGAAGAGTTCTCCTGCCGAAACCCCCATTAGTAATGAGTATGTTGATTGGAACTTTGCACAAATTGAATTATTAGAAAAACAAGGAATAGACCTGAAACAAGATATGAAACTTAAGCTAAATGCTCTTGAGGAACAGTTCAAAAAAGATAAAGAAACGGCAGATCAAATATTTGAAGAACAACGCAAAGTGAAAAAAAAAACTTTTTAAATAGTTAATAAAAATTCTAAAATTTTCATTCATACTTACAGAATTATGAGGCTAGAATAGATGCACTTCAGAAACAAGTTGAAGAACAAAGTATGACTATGTCAATGTATAGTTCCTATACTCCAGATGATTTTATTCAAGAAGAAGATATTTTTGGTAAATAATATAGTTTAATGGTAATGTTCTAACATTATAAATTGTTTTAAATTGAAATTTTAGTTAATCCATTGTTTGATGCTGAATGTAATTGGACTGATAAAGAATATCAGTTAGTTTTAACAACTTGTCGTAAATGGAAATATCATCAATTTACATCACTGCGGGATGATTTATGGGGAAATGCTGTCTTTTTAAAAGAAGCCAATGCTATATCAGTTGAATTAAAGAAAAAAGTATAACATTTTTTCCATCTTAATATATTTTAATTTATTTAATTTATTAAATTTTTCAGGTCCAATTTCAATTTACATTGTTAACAGATACTTTGTATTCTCCATTACCTCTGGACTTCTTGACTGATGATGATGATGTAGATAGACCGTTTCCTCGTACATATGTTGCAATCGAAGTTCTCGACACAAAGAATGGTGCTACTCATTATTGGACATTAGATAAATTGAAGTGAGTATTTTTGAGTTACTCATACTTATCAGGTTATCAGGTAGGGTGATTCTAACGCTTGTATTTGTGTTAGAACGAGGTTGGATCTTATGCGCCAAATATATAATGGGGATATTGAAAGCCCCCAGAATTCACCTTGCGAGCTCAAGGATGATTTTTTCCAATGTCTGACTGCCTGCACCCCTAACAAGTCTTTCTCCTATTTGATACCCTCAAGGTTAGTGTTCCCTATATAAGTCCTATGCATAATGTTTAAGTGGTTTGTCAGACATGCTTTTTTCGAGAATATATTAGGATAATTATCCCATTAATTTTGTCAATTTTCCCATAAATATTTCAAGATATCAAAATTATTGAGATATTGCTGCACAATTTATACATATATTATATATATATTAGCTTATATATAATTGTTTATATATGTATATTATAATATTTACAGACAAAGATTAGAACTTATGAGAGAAATGTATCAAAATGAAGCTGAAATATCACCTACATCTCCAGACTTTAATATAGAAGCAATTACAGGTGGAGATCCATTTTATGATAGATTTCCATGGTTTAGACTTATTGGCAGAGCATTTATCTATTTAAGCAATCTTATGTATCCTGTACCTTTAATTCATAAAGTATCAATTGTTAACGAAAAAGGTGATGTCAAGGGTTACTTACGTGTTGCTATACAAGCAGTTTCAGGTATATAATATTGATTATTATATAATAATTCTTTATTAAATCGAAATAATAATTTATATATATTTATAGAAGATGAGACTTCTGATAACTCTTGTGGAGTTAGACAATTTGCAAAAATTTCTTTTAATGACAAAGATCTTTTAGGCCGTTTGTCGGGGAAAAAAAATACTGATATTATTGAAAGAGTTGTTACAGGAAAAAGTAGCAATAAAGGAGATGGTACTAAGTATAGTTTTTTTATTGTCTACTTGAAATCATAATTATTAAAAAATAAATTTAGAAATTGAAGCCGATGGCGATAGTGGTCATGGAGACAGTTCTATGTCCTCTGATATCAAAGATGAAGAACTTCCAAGTCACCTGTTAATTAGTAAAGATTTTACATTTAGAGTTACCTTATTACAAGCTGTTGGTGTTCCTGACGAATATGCTGATATTTTTTGTCAATTCAAGTAATTTATTGTTTAAATATTTTATATTTTATAAATATTTTATTTATATTAAATTTATTTATTTTTAGTTTCTTGCATAGACACGATGACGCATTTTCTACAGAACCTGTAAAAAATTGTGGTAAAGGCACACCAGTTGGATTTTATCATGTACAAAATGTAAGTATATAAATTATATAATGTTTCCTGAAATAAAGTGATATTTTTATTATAGATTACTGTTCCTGTTACAAAATCATTTGTAGAATATATAAAGACACAGCCAATTGTATTTGAAGTTTTTGGACATTATCAAAAACACCCACTTCACAATGATGCTAAACAAGATAGTACTTTGTATGTTTATAATTAAATATAAAGATAAAAGCAAGAATATTAATATAAAATAGAATATATAAATGTTTTATCAATATTTTAGTGTTCGGCAACCTCCAAGAAGAATGTTACCTCCATCAATACCAATTAGTTTACCAGTACGTTCTCCAAAGTTTGGAGTATTGCCCTCATTGTGCACATCACATATACATGCCAAGTATGATTTATTGGTTTGGTTTGAAATATGTGAACTTGGTAAGCTAATTAATTAATAAATATATGGCTGTTTTAATAAAATGTAATGTATGTATTAGGTCCTGATGGGGATTATGTACCTTGTGTGGTTGATCATAGTGAAGAGCTACCATGTCGTGGACTGTTTATGTTACATCAAGGTTTACAGCGCCGCATACGTATTACAGTAGTACATGAAACTGCTCCAGAATTACGTTGGAAAGAAATACGGGAACTTGTTGTGGGTCGTATTCGCAATATACCTCAATCAGAAGATGATGATACAGACAATTCAGTACTTTCACTTGGCTTATTTCCTGGAGAATATCTTGAAATACCTGGTGAAGATCGTTGCATGTTTCGTTTTGAAGCAGCATGGGATAGTTCGTTACATAATTCTATACTTTTAAATAGAATATCTACTGGAGGGGAACATATCTTCATAACTATATCAGCTTATTTAGAGGCAATTATTGAATAACTTGGTAAATTAAGAACTTTTAAATAAATTGATTTAATAAATTATAGCTGGAAAACTGTGGATGTCCAGCAATAATTACCAAAGACTTAAGCATGGTTATCTATGGTAGAGATGCACGTACAGGACCTAGATCCTTGAAACATTTATTCAGTGGCAATTATAAAAACAGTGAAGCAAATCGGCTATCTGGCATTTACGAGCTTGTGCTGAAAAGAGCTTCAGAAGCAGGTAGTCCAGGTAGTTTTCGTGACAAAAGAGAAATGCAGTAGAAACCACATGAGTTATTGGCTTGTAGATATTGTAGTTAAATCTTCTTCCATTTTATAAATATTATATAGCTTATGTTGATTGTATACTTTGTGCAGGTGTCCAAAGACGACAAAGACGTGTTTTGGATACAAGTTCTACTTATGTACGAGGTGAAGAAAATCTTGAAGGTTGGAAACCACGTGGAGACAGTTTAATATTTGACCATCAATGGGAACTGGAGAAACTTACCAGACTTGAAGAAGTAGGCCGAACAAGACACATGATTCTTCTTAGAGAACGGCTGGGTCTTGACAAAGTACCAATCACCAAATCTGAAAAGGTTTTTAATCTATGCTTGTCCAATGTCCATGTCAACTTATATTTAATATGCACTATAAATCATTTTTATCATAGGAAGTGTGCAACATAATAGCCAAAGCATCAAGTTCCACTAAAGATATAATGAGGCCGCCTAGTCCTGTGGTATTACGCAACATTGATCCTAGTGTTTATGAACCTTGGCAGATGAATGAGAGAGAACGATTCTTGGCTACAAAATGTATCAAGCTTATTCAAGGAAGAATACCATCTAAAGTATACTAGCCTACTATTATATTATTAATTGATAGATGATATAAAACAAAAATAAATTATTCTTTTTCAGGAAAATTTGTTATTACCTTACACTAATGTATTGACTCCAACTGATGATAAAACTGACTCTAACATAAGTCATTCATCAAGTTGTGTTACTATTTCAAATCATGAGTATGATAACCAAATTATTATTATTAAATTAAAATGTATTTGTTATTGCAAACAATTTTTTATTTCAGATTATTTTCGCCAGACCGTAATTTTCAACGTAGTTTAAATTTAAATGATTCTATATACCTTAATCAAGATACTATGATTTCTTCTCATTCATCAACATCTGAACCACAACTTGTGTTATATGTCCCAGAAGTTGAAGAGATAAGAATTAGCCCTGTAATTTCGAGAAAAGGTTATTTGAATATACTAGAACATAAAACTAATGGATGGAAAAAACGATGGGTGGTAAATATTTTTTTCTAATTATTGTATTCATTAGATTATATAATAAAATGTTTTAGAATGAAAATAATTGATTGATGTTGGCATTTTGTAATTAGATATATTTATTTCCAGACAGTAAGACG
The DNA here is from genome assembly GCF_037042655.1 of Diuraphis noxia. Lineage (NCBI taxonomy): Eukaryota > Metazoa > Arthropoda > Insecta > Hemiptera > Aphididae > Diuraphis > Diuraphis noxia. The sequence goes on along the minus strand of NW_028301712.1, from coordinate 40,760,028 downwards.
CCCTTATGTATTTATATTCAGAGATGAAAAAGATCCAGTAGAAAGGGCATTAATTAACTTAACTACAGCTCAAGTTGAATATTCTGAAGATCAATTAGCCATGGTCAAAGTACCAAATTCATTCAGGTAGTTCAGTTACTTTTCAGTTCATTAAACATAAAATATTTTTATTTAGAACGTCTAAAACTAAAAAATTAAATTACTAAATAGCTGATCTCATCCACTTTGTTGCCAATTATATATGATTGAAACTTAGTTTAATTCATTATTTAATATTCGGTGTAATGGCATTCATGATTTATGCACATTTTTTAAAATGCTTTCTTAATGCATACTTACTTGGTAGTACGAAGGTATCCTGAAAATTGTGGGACTCAAGTTATGTATGCTCTACATTGATCGGACGACGGACAGAGAATCAATTATACCAATTTTATTATTTTTACTTAATCCAACCTATGGTGGATTGTATACAATCTGCCATCCGGTGATTTTTTTATATGGCTGCGTATGACCTGACTTGGCTCAAGTAAATTGATCAAATAATACAAATTGATTTAACTGAATCAGATTGTAATACACCAGGGTGTAGTATGCAATTAAATCTTTACTTTAAAATATAGAGTTACTCAAGTCACACACATTGATCTTTATCTAATGAAAATCGGTTGAATGATTTTGGAGTGCATCATGAACTAACACGTCATACACACAATTTTTATATAAATAAGATTAAAAATGGTGCCAAGAAAATAAAATGTATTAGTACCTTTTTATTTTATAAGTTTTTAACTATCTTAAGTTATTGACATCTAATAAGTAATTACAATATTAGTCATAGACATAATATGGTGGTAGTTCCTGCTTTATTTAAGAGGATGACACACCCGCATGTATTGTTACTAGGGCTGGGCCGATATACAAACCGATATTGGCAATATCGGTGTTATCGGTATCAGGTTTTTTTTAAACCGATATTTGAACAGATATGGAAAAAAAACAATTTTTAAGATTAAATATTTGATTGTACTAAAAACTAAACACTTTAATTTTTATAAAAAGACTTAAACAAGGAATGTTTAATAACTGAAAAAGGGAAAATTATTATTTTTTAAATATTATGTGATTTGTTTTTTATTATAATTTTTATTTGTTTTATTAAAAAGTTAAAATTTATTATCAACTAACAAGAAAGAAAAGTGTTCATTTTAAGTACCTATTTTAAATTTTAAACTTTGTTATTTAATATTTAATATTTATTATTTATGTTCAACTGTGTTAACTCTATTTGTATTAAATATTAATTGTATAATATAATTAAATAATTAATTATTATTTAATATTCAATATTTATTAATTATTTAATTTAATTATTATATAATATATTAATATATAATAATATTGATTATTACAGTATTACTAGTTACTACTTAGTACTTATCGGGTATTTTATAATATCGGTTCATGCTTTTGAATAGAAATTCAAAATTTTGAATACATTGGTTATCGGATTTAAATCTGCTTAACATATAGGTTTATCTGTTATCAGTTAAAAGTGATATTGGCTCATCCCTAATATTGTTACCATCTTACAAGTACGTAACATAGCAAATTTTACACTCATCAGTTTCAATTTAGCTCCGTTAGTTTAAAATTTAGAGTGAATTGACCTCTTATAAAAATTAAAGGTAACATTATTATCAGGTTATGTCTTAGGCTTTTTATTATATTTTAATTTTAACATGAGTATTTTTAAAATTGTAAATTGCTTAAATATCTTAAAATACTCATAATTCACTTTAAAATTAAAATATAATAAAAAGCTTATGTTTTAACCTAGATAATAATATTACCTTTAATTTTTACAAGAGGTCAATTCACTCTACATTTTAAAATAACTGAGCTAAATTGGAATTTCTGAGCATAAAATTTGTTACGTTGTCACTTGCAAGACGAAAATAACACATGCAGGTGTGGCGTTCTCTTAATATATAAGGTCTTTGATTACATTTAAAAGAATAATTAAATTTAAAAAATACAATCATTTTTCATAGTTATTAATTAAACACATTCAGATATTATATTCTGAGTATTTAATTATTCAAGTTTAATTTAGAACAAAAAAGACACACATTGGATAATGTTGAAATGTTGAATGTACATAGTATTTTTTTTATGTTTAAAAATATTTTAATAAGACTTTTATTTTACATTTAGTGTTGTTACCAAACATAGAGGCTATTTAATGCAAACATTATTAGACAAAGAAGTATATGAATGGCTATATGCCATAAATCCTCTTTTAGCTGGTCAAATTCGGTATGTTATTAGTAGGTATTGTTAGTAGTTTTATGCACAATATTATAATGTACACTTAAATTTTTTTTAGGTCAAAAACATCACGGCAAATAATGCCAAATGGACAAAATCAAAAGCCTGCATTTGTGTCCAATCCAATTGACACACATCAATAAATATCAAAAATGTATACATACTTTTTACTACACTTATGTGTATATTTGTTTGTGTATGTCCTAAAATGTTAAATTTAATCACATTTAAATATCAGCACTGTTGTTTTGCGATATACCATTTAGTAATGTGCCATTGAAATGTTGCGCTTTATTTAATTATGCTGCCAAAACACATATAATTGCTTTTAAAAAAGGTTTAAAACATTTAAAATTTTAAAACAAAGGTTGTGAAATAGTCGATTCAATATTGTATAATTATCGGTATTTCTTATCTCTTATTTTTTATACCGATACAAACCATTACTTAAAAGAAAAAAACATAAAAGATCAAATAATACTATTTTTATTATTTCTTCAATCATTATTGTGATATTTTGTTTTGTAACATTTGCTGTATACATAATATGTTTTGTTTGTAATTTAATGCAAAATAAGATTAATCCTTTGCTCTAGTCAAATATATATTATATGATTATTTATTATGTTTAATTGCATACAGTTAAATTATTTATGAAATAAAGTTTGAAAAAATTAATACGTTTTGTTGCTAAACTAGTCACAAGTATAATTTGTTCTAAAGAACCTTACATAATTCAGAAGAAATTTTTCCTTAGTTTACAGCAGTCAGTAGGTAAAATAAACCATGCATGTCTACTATTTGTTATCTATTTAATATTTAACATAATATAACTGTAATATTTAGTTCATTCCTGATCTATAATAATTAAAATGTGTAATAATTTATCATAATATAGTATAAATGTCGATTTAAAATAAGTGGGTGTTTTTAATAATGTAACAATTTTTTCACTTGAAATTCATAATCTGAGCTAATTATGACAAAAGCAAAAACTTGAAAAAATAATTTTAATTGAAATCTATTTGAATAACCAGAAGAAGTAAGCAGTAGGCTGTAGTTATGTCTTACAATTGTTATGTAATTAATTCTAAATTGATCTATGTGTAAATTTGTAACAACTTTTTTTAAACACCTACCTAATAAAATAAATTGATTAATAGTTATTATTTTAATTTTGTAAAGAAGTTGGCTAGTGTTAAGTATTAAATTAAAAATAAATTTAATCTATTAATTTTAAAATCAAAGTAATTATTAAATCAATCTGATTAAATTATTGTCATTATAGCTGTGATATAAAGATAAATCCATATACATATTTAAAAAATTATATTTTGTTTAACTAATATATAACTCCATCCTTCTATCAACGGAAGTAAGGTTTAATTTTATAGGAAATATAAATATATAGATTATAGACATAATATTAAAATCGTATTTCTATTTATGTAGATAGTATACCAATATTTTCATAAATTGCTGCCCCCTCCCTACCCCATGGACGCATGAAAATGCTATAGGTATATGACTAGGTAGTAGGTACGTTCAGAATTCAGTATATCTACTGTAAATATATAAGTATTATGATACTATTGATACTTATACAGTTATATACTTTGTATTCTGTAAGTTTATAAAAAGTTGAAATAAATGCACTTTACCAACTTCCTCAACGCTTTCATTTTATTTTTTGTTTTTCTAACGACTTGCTTTACAATTAATAAAATTATAATTATAATTATAATCAATGAAATTATATGTTATAAAATGGTAAATAATACGAATTGGGGGAACTAACTCTCGTAATTTATAAGGACAAAGTTAAATTATAACACATGGACAAGAAGTTGCTCCTTACCCCAACTGGAAGGAAGACCTCAACTCTCAAGTTGGATGTGAGCTCGACTAAACTTCCCCGAGTTCCTAAGCAAAAATTCTCAACCTCGGAGTGTGATGAAGGGATGAGTCGACTTATCAGTCTTCGGAGAACCATAGCCCATAGGTACCAGGTCATCAGTAGACGAATCACTGATAATCTAACTACCTAACGAGTAAACCTTTCGGTCGCGGTTATAATTTCTAAATAAATAGATTATTTCCAGGAAACGATTTTTGGACCATCGTTTAAGAATAAATATTAAATATTTCGACGAAGTTGGTAAAGTGCTTTTTAGCCTAGTTTATTATAAATTATCGAGAACTTTCTACTTAGTTTAATAGTGTAAGACTTAAGTTATACATCTATAGTGTATACAATTTGCTGAATTGTCCAAGACTCAAGTATCCGTAATAATTTATTATTTTTATGATATTTCATATTTTGTAATTATATAAATTAAAGAATTATACCATAATATAATTTATAAAACATTCCTCGAGGATCATTTTTTTAACTATTTACTTATAAAAATTAAAAATAAATATAGATATGTGGTTACAGATTATTTTATTCACGTCTTAAGAGGACGTTTCACCCGCGACCGCATGTGTTGTCTCCGTCTTACAAGTGCGTTATATTGCAAAAACTGTTTTGCGCGGGAAAGAACCGAGAAAGATACAGTTATAACTTATAACTAAGAAACGAAATTTTCACCACATAAAAAGGAGAATTTTGTCTGTGCAATATCGTTTTTATTTTTTCGATATCACTTATACAAAAAAAATTCTTATTGTTTTAAAATACATTAATTTTGCGTTTTTTAAGCATGAATAATTTTTTTAGTAGTTCTGATATCGAAAAAATAAAAACGATATTCCACAGACAAAATTCTCCTTTTTATGTGGTGAAAATTTCGTTTCTTAGTTATAACTGTATCTTTCTCGGTTCTTTCCCGCGCGAAACAGTTTTTGCAATGTTACGCACTTGTAAGACGGAGACAACACATGCGGGTGAATCGTCCTCTTAAGTATTAAGTAATTTAATACACAATATTCACAACTCAAATTAGTAATTGGTGTTTTAATTTAAAAAGATTTGATTCAGTTCGTTAATCAGTTACACACTGTATTTGAAGGTGATAATATGAGAATTTTGTTTTACTAATCCGGTTACACTGTATGACACAATCTTTTATCAACCTGTTTTTTACATTTATTTACAACTTCAGTAACTCGTTTGCGACTTAGCGTAGCGTTCGTGTAACGTGTTGCCATTAATGTATCCTCCAGTAAAGTTTTTTATTTAATTTAAAAGTTCTTTCGATTTAATTGAAAGTCCTATACACATATTCACATCGGAAATTATAATTGTATTTAACTGTCTATATTTTAAGTGAAAAATGTCGGGTTTTAAGCAAACGCCATTAACCTGCAGCGGACACACCAGGCCCGTCGTACACTTGGATTTCAGCGACAACACCGACTATGGATATTTCCTAATATCTGCGTGCAAAGGTAATATATAAATTCCTTTGGTGACATATGTACGGTTTGTTTATTAATTTGTTTTTATCGTTGGTTCAGATGGAAAACCCATGTTGAGACAAGGAGATACTGGTGATTGGATTGGTACATTTGAAGGCCACAAAGGTGCCGTTTGGGGGGTAGCCTTGAACAAAGAAGCGACAGTAGCTGCAAGTGGTGCTGCAGATTTTGAAGCTAAGGTATGAATACTATTTTTTTAATCAAACAAATAACTAGTTTCAGCCTTGAGTTTAACTTCCTTGTGTGTTATTGTTTATTTGCTTCCTAGATCATTGTACATATTTGTATATGGGCATTGTTTAACTATTTATTTGAAATAATGATAGTTCTGATCAAGAATCAATTTTTTTTTTGAATTTAAATAATTGCATTTGTACTTAAATAATATTGATTTAAAAATATAAAGTTTTTAATCGGTTGGTATAATCAAACATTTCATAATATCTAACAAATAAATATTAAGTCATTTGTGTATATAATACACATAGATTACTGTACTTAGTAATGTATTTAATATAGTTTAGTTCAACTAAAATGTATAATAGAACCAAAAATTATTTAGAATCTCTTTTAATATCTTGATAGTTTATATTTTAGCTTCTCAGTAAATGAATTGTTTTTTTAAAAACCATTCAGAAAAGTGTTCATAACTCACTATATTATGTCGTGTTCTGTATATTTAAGTAATAAAATGTTGGTCACATGTTACCTACAGCTTTTAAGTTTTGTATCCTCCTTTCATGGCTCATAAAGTCATAACCGTTGATTAGGTTTTTCAATAATTGGTAACTGGTTAAAAACCGGTTTTGGAAAATTCTAATTTTTTATTTGCTGTATCCAGTAAATTTCATTTATTTGAGTCTCTATACTCATACTAGTGTTGGGATTTTTTTGCATGGATGTGCAGAATAATATTACATTATTTACACAAAAAATTGGATTGAAAAGTTAGGTACAAGTTAAAACAACCATAACACTTTTCATCAAAAAACATAACAGTAATGCCATAAATGACAAAAATGGGTCTAATCAAAATCAGCAGTTAACAAAAGTTTAAAATTAGAACCAAATATGAAACCGCAATGGTGTAAAGTATATGCACATGGTGTAGGGACTATTTTACCTTTTAAGATTTTGTTAGGGTATCCATGGCTGAGTTAACTAAATTTAAAACCAACTTAAATTAATTAATATTTTAGTTATATCTGGTACAATTTTTTTTTTTTTAGGGGGGGGGGGTATATTTATCAGGATAATGAATACTCTTATGATGCTTTTAAATTAAATAATGTGAATCATGTAGTAAAATCATTTTTTTCTGGGGGGCTCAGCCCTCCTAGCCCCACTATTTGCACCTATGTTCGATTTTCAAAACGATACTCAAAATAAAAGTGATTAAAGGAGAAAAAACGTACAATTTCACGATTTTATAATATTGAATAATTACAGACGACGTAATATTTACCAGTTATTTTACCAGTAATATTTCTTCAAATGAAAAATGACTAGAGATCTTTTTTGTAGTATGTTCAATTTTGTTCCTTAAGATTTGAAGTTTGGAAAATTTTAGCTATTTTTTTTTAAGCTATTTATAGAAATTTTAATTTTGGAAGTTTTTTTGTTGTAGTTAGATTAAAAACTTGAAATTTGAATTGTTTACTAATATTAGCCTTACATAAACATGGTAAAATCTTTTGAACGACTTTTTTCTTTTTAAATTTAACATTTGAAAATTTTGATTAATCTCTAATATATCCTAGAAAGATAAACCGTCTTCGCTCAGAATCATTTTTCGTATATAATGATATAATATCATTAGATTCAAATTTAATTCCATCCATTACAGTGACCCACTTGTAACCTACTGTACAGCAGAGCGACTTCCACGACTTCCCCGCTTTTTTAATGTTGACTTACACAATTTATGTCCTAAATAAGTATATAACAAATATGTCAGCTTATATTATATGTATGAAAAAGATTGACAGTTAATATAATGTTAGAATTATTCAAAAAATAAATAAACTTAACTATTTTTATTCAATATAATTATAATTTTGATTTTTGATTCAAGCTTTGTAGTTATTCGGGATCCCTTTAAGTTGGTGAGTGATGAAATAATAAAAAGTTCTAGATGAATATAGTTAAAAAGAAAATCAATCAATAAATAGAGAAAATGTTTCAACATATGATAATGGGTATATGTAATTAAAAATAGTAAAAATATGATAAAAAAAAAAAATAGAAAATACTATATTTTCGATATTCTTTTGATCTAACTTTACATTAAATATCTTTAAGATAACACATATTTTTGGATTTACAGAACTATGATGTACATAATATTAGTACAACCAATAAAAAATTGATGTTTTTTTAGAGCTTATTTACTTATCAAACTTATTATGTAAACATTGTACATTAATTTTCAAAGTGGGCACACCGACATAGGTTAATTTAACTTTCCCAGTGCAAATATTAAGTTCTTTTTGGTTCTAAGACTGAACAATTTGTTTCAAGTATAAAATTATAGTAAGCGTTAAATTATGCTTTTTTTTAGTCATTACTGTACTTACAATTACTACCAACTGTTATAATACTATTAATACTGTAACAAGTTAACATTATTTAATCAAATACTAGGTTTATGTGCCTGTGACTTGTACATTTTCCTAAAACTAAAAAATAAACGATTATACTAACTGATCTTCTTTCTTAGAAAATATTTTTATTATATTTAATTTTGTTTAAACACTGAAAAATTAAATAATTGGACTGTATAAAAATCGAAAATTTCTAACTGACTTTCGGGCTTTTCTTAACTTCAGCCTTTCAGTTCTGAAAACTTTAATTGCTAATTATTTGGTTTTCAAAAAGAAAAATATTTTATAATACTTATCGAAACCAATAGTATACTAGGAAATCAGAATCAATTAATGTTAGTTTTTTCATTAAACAGTGTTATTGTTCAAGTGTTGGTATATTTTTATTCCCCATGGCCAACAACAACTCATGGTACAACTTAATGACAAAAAATGGCAAAGATTAATTGAGTATTATTATTAAGAGGACGCCACACAGGCAATTTTTGTCTGCGTTTCTAAAACATATAACATGTCAAATTTTACATTTACAATAATACATTTTACTATGCACTTTTTAAAATTAGATTGAATTTACATATTATAAAATTTTAAAAGTAAGAATTTTATCTAGAGCGTCCTGGAAGACTTAATTGATACTATTATTTTTAAGTAAGTTATGATCATCTTAAAATATACAAAAGAAAAACAATTTAAAAATGGTCATAACTTACTTAAAAATAATAATATCAATAAAATCCTCTGAGATACCATAAATAAAATAGCCTTTAAATTAACACTAAAATTATTATACATAAGCTTAAATTTTACCCTATTTATTTAACAATTAATTGTTTTTATTTTTGAACCTTAATAAACAATAATTATTATTTAACTCAAGGTGATAAGGTGGGTTATTTATCCCATCATCCCCTCTCAAATACGTCACTGAAATATTGAGTATGTAGTTATAGTTATTAATTAGTATGTGATAGGTATAATTTAATATTTCAATGAATTCTATTTGTGCTAGAACAACAAGAAAAAGAAAAAAAGAGGATTGATGCCCTAGAATTTGTTGTCACTAATTAATATTATACAGCCCTAAATATCTAACATATTAAAACAAAGAATATCAGCAGGGTTGACACAATTGATCTTACCTTGTAATTGGAAAGCAATATCTAAACTAAATATTAAATTTGAAATGACCAAGTTCCAGAAAAAACATGCAAGCACAGGGATCACAATATTACTGAACATTTTGTATAAAAAATCTGCACATTATAAAAAAAATTGGTAGATTTTCATAATAGAAGAATCAACAACTTTTTAATTCTCCATAAGAAATAAACTATTACAGGACTTTTTTTTAAATAATAGGTTAGATTATTTTGTTTTAATTTTATACTGTGAAGTCCTCTATAGCAGACACCTCTAATCAGCGGTTGTTTTAGGAACTGAAATATTTTAACTATTTTTATAGGATAGCCTCTAATTTTTTACATTGATAATTTTTCTCATAAATTTAGAAAAATACTGTGGGTTGCATAAATAGTAGTATACCACAACTTCCCATTGATTGGACTAATTCCATTCCATACAGTTATTATAAAAACATAAATATATTATTGTTACCTACATAAATATATATATAGTTAATTTAAATGTGAAATTCATTCCATATAATTGAACCATTTTGAATAGCGAACAACATTTTTTTAACTGTCAAACTGCTATATTATACTTTATTGTACACATTATCTATTTTTTACATTGCATACTTATGAGATGTTTTAACTATTAACACAAAAAAACATATGTTCAACAGTTTATTTTAACAAAGGCAGTGTAAAATAAGGGTAGATTTCCTATGTTATATTATGCTCTTAATTTCATAAAATCTGTGTTTTTTAATTTGATATATAAAATTTGAAAATTCAAAGGAATTATTTAAACGTAAGACTAACAAAAATAATTTAGTTACTTCCATGCATATACTCTGTTCAAAATAAGAAACACCTGTGGCAGCCAGCTACTGCGCATAGACGTGAATTAACTATATGTATGGATCATGGCTAATGGGCATGATCTGACTGTTGGAAACGAAAACTGGTCGCAGCCGCAGACATTTCTTATTTTGAACAGAGTATAGTTACTTGTGTAAATATGATGTATAAAATCTACTACAATACATAGCATAAAATGAGTCTAAAAAAAATTGTTCTTGTTTTTTTGAATAATTTATTTTTAATTGCATATTTTTACTATTTTATATTACATACTATAAACATATTACAAATTGAGTAAGTTGTGTATTTAAATAATCAATATTATTAATTCAGTGATATACTGGCTTAGGAATTTTGATATCTTAGTTTCGGTATCTCCTTATTGTAGAAATAACATTCAGTTAAAGATATTTAAGATATAAGAGAATACCGCAACTATCATAGTAGGGTTGTTCTTCAGAACATGTCGGTACCAATTAGGATTTTTTTATGAACATCAAAAATTACTACATTTTCGTGCAGATTCTCTGATGTCCAGTTTTTTTATTTTTATTTTTTTATTATTATTATTATTTTTTTTTAGGGACTGGTTATTTTATTATAAATAATCTAAAGCATAAAGCTTTTAACATAAATAATTTTGTGTTTGAAATTTATTATAATATTAATTGTTTCATATTTTTTTTTTTGTACTTAATTGAATGATTCAAACAAAATATGGATTTTTGTTTTTTTATGTCATAAATTTAATAGAATTGTGTAACTGTTTCTGACAATAACTTATTTAGTTTCCATATTGTTTTTGTTGTTTTATTGATGGTTTTCTTAATATTATTTACATTTTAATAAAAACGTTTGAGTTAAAATAAATTATAAAATTTTTACATAAACAAGTGTTATAAATAAAGTCTACCCATCAAATTTTTAAATATGTATTTTCTAAATTTAATATTCTAATCCTAAATATCCTTATTTAATCATTTAACCTATTATATTTTTATTTTATGATAGTTGTTTTTGCCAAACATTTTATATAGCATTTTACTTAGTATGTTGTTATTTGTTGAAAATAACCAACATCATGCATTTTATATCATAAAGATATTTCTGTAATGTATTTACCTAATAAAGCATCAATAATATTTTCAAATTTTTATATATCTATTATTTAATTAAAATTAATATAGATTTAAATAATTTTTTAATAGCCACTTTATTAAATTATTATCATTTGTGTGTGGCATTAGTTTGTAGTTTTACTATATTATATAAAAGTGTATAATAATGTTTATATAAAATCTGCGTTGTTTTAGATCATTATAATTTTATATTTGTAGTCTGTTCATGCAAGATATTTCATATTCATCAAGGATAAATGTTTATAGAACAGGATATAATTTTGTTTATTATAATAACATACAATTCTTTTATTATTTTATGACTCAAATAATTTATATAACAGTTAACAGCTAATAATAAATTCAGGTTTTAATTAAAAAATTCTAAACCTTGATTCAATTTTACATTATTTTATTTTATTATCAAATTTTTTTAACTTTTACCATAAATAGAATATAGTTTATCTTGTACTTTTGATTTACTACTTAAACTAAATGTTTATCAAATGTATGTATGCCACATAGACTTAAAGATATTTTTATATATATGAAATAAATGTATTATTTAAAAACCTCTAAGTTATGAAATAATTTAAACATAATAGGTAATTATTAATTAAATTAAATTTATATTTATTTTATCCATTTCATTTTCAAAAATTCAGATTTTACACTTAAATGTTTACCTTTTTATTTAAATATATAACCAATGCCCAAATATTCTCTGGTTGCATATATACATATAATTGTTATTCTGTAATTGTAGTAAATTGAAAACTATTAATAAAAAAAAAAACAATGGTGGGCATTGAAAAGCCAATGCTATTTAAAAATTTAACTGACTTTAATTAAGTTACATAATGAGTTAAATTTTTTTTCCATGTTATGAAGTACCCCGTGAAGTACCAACTTAATATTCTGTTGACACTTAAACGTTTTTTTCCTAAAACCACAAATTTAAATTGATTACCTATTTGAAAAAATAAAAAATAAAAATAATTGGGTGTTTCAAATATTGCTTATACATTTATAATATTGCATGTTCACAGAATATATTATATTTATTATGTACAAAAAATTTACAGGGGTTTTATATATTATATATTATGAGGTATGACTGTAAAATAACGAGACTGTTTTAGTAAAAGTTATTTAGTTTTAAATGTTAAGATTGAATGATAATCACCAGGGTTTGGATTTTATAGCATATCTATGAGATGCTTAAAAAATAGAGTAGGCTAAAATGTGTTTCATGATACAGAAAACTTAAATTAAAAAAATTATTTTGCTATTTTTTGCATTTTTACTTATTTTGAATCAAAATTGGTCTTTTATGTAAAATTTTGTTTTTAGATTTGGCCAATCAAATAAATTGTAAATTTATAGATTTAATATATAGACCGATTATGCTGATACAGTACCATTATATATAATATATAGGTATAATTTAATATTATGATAATTTTGTATTAGGTTCTAAGTTATGTTATCTGCTGATTTTGTTGGGTTTTTTTGTCAATTTCTTTTGTGGTTATTAATTGCCGATTATCAATGAATGAGTGTTGAACGTGTTATATAGTCAATTATAAGGGATAAAAAAAATATTAATTAATAAATTTCCTTTTTTTTGCCATATTTTGTTGTTTTTATTACATATACATATAGCGATATTTAAGGTAATATTATAGTGCATATTTATGCAATTTTAAGTGCTATAAAATCTCAACCCTTATTATCACCTTCAAATTACGTTCCTTCAACATCAACACACTGTTGCTTATGTTGCAACCTTTTACTCGTTGACTGACCCATCCAATGCCAAATATATTGATAGTCACACATAGCGCAGTGTTGCTGCTAGTTTAATGTATATATGTATAATAATATATATATTGTACCGTATCAGATTAACTTAGTTACCAAAAAGTGCCACCTATCTTGACATGGTGGAAACGTGAAGAGAACTGGTCTATTAGTAAAAGGTCTATGCTGCCATTCTTGAAAACAGTGTTGCAAAGAAAACGATGAGCATTGCTTTGAATTTTGACTGGCTTTTTTGTGTTTTATTCATTTTTGAGGAAGTTGATGTCGTCCAATGCTAGGATTACCTGGATAGCTCTTGAAAAACATTCTATGATTCTAAAAATTTTTTTTATTCAATTCGATATTGTACATTTTTATTTGATTATCATATTCTGGTATATTATTTGCATCTAATTTCCCAAATATCAATGAATTGAAAATAACTTGAATGAATTAAAAATAATATCATTTTTATATTTTTTAAAACCAAGTTTTGCAATTAAAATCTAAATTACCACAATTAAAAGCTTTTTAAAATAATATTGTGTATATAAAATATTTAATCTTAGATTACCAGTTTAAGTAAATATTTTACTTTAAACTAGTGATACATCCAATAGACAAACATAATAGAATGCAAGTACTAAAGTTATAATTCTTTAAACTTAATTAACTAAATACAGAACTACATTTACTTAAATTATTTGAAAAATAATTAGTATCAGCCATATTTATTTTTTATATCCATGTATAAATATATATTATTATATATTATAACTATATGTAATCTTTAAAACACAATTTTGAAACTATTAAATCTTTTAGTCAGAACTACAGTCTTGAAATAACACATTTAAATAATTTAACATAAATTTAATTGGGTAACAAATAATTAATTATTGTTGATAATAATAAATATTACGATTAAAAGGTAACCAAAAATATTCTTAATAAAAGACAAATATTTTGAATTATTTTTAAGTGTAAAAACTAAATGTGTAATTGTGTTAAAATAAATTACCATTTTTACTATAACTGAAATAACTATTGAATGCATTTTGTAAAAACCAAGTATAATTATTGGATTAGTTATGTTCTTAAAATAAATTTACTGTCTAATATTTGTATATCACATATATTTAATATATTTAATATATATTAATTTTCAGATTTGGGATGCAAAAACTGGTGGTGAAGTGCAATCTTTTCAACATAAACACATTGTAAAAAGTGTAAATTTCTCAAGAGACAGCGTTTTCCTTGCAACTGGCTCCAATGAAAAATTGCTCAGAATATTTGATCTCAACAAATCAGCTGGTTAGTATTCTATACAGGAAAAGTTAAACATTTTAATGTATATTATTTATTAGAGAGGAATGAATTATTATATATGGGCATATGAGTTTTAGTGACAATATTATACCTTTGTTATTTTTTCTAATATAGTATTATCTAGTCTTATCAGGAACTGTTTTCTCATGCATTTAAACAACACTATTATCTATGTATATGATTTTTATTCAAGGTCCTCCACTTCTAATGTCCGTAACAGTAGCACAAGCCAATAAACTTTACATGGTCGATCTGTCACTGGCCTATTGGCCTTGGATTATTTTATAACAGCAAACTGTTTTTATATCCCGCCCCAACCTAAATAAGAGCAATTACAAAGGGTTTGAGAGGGGGCAAATTATTATTAATTTCAATACACATTTCTTTTTGAAAGTAAAAATTGATATTTTACATAAAGTAATTAGTAACATCATTGGAAATTATTTTCAACTCTTCAAACCCCCATTCTGACAGAACAGTATTTACTATTATTTATGTAGTTTTTATTAACTTACATTTTGAAATATTATTTGAGATAGCAGTGTTGGGTAGTAACGTAACGAAAGTAATGTGTTATTGTAACAGCGTTACTTTGCTTGTAACGCGTTACATAATTTCATTAGAATTATTTCCAGTTACAAAAATGTATTGGAAAATACTTTTGATAAGTAATTTCTATTGAATAACGCGTTACAGTTTCGAATTATTAAGTACCTACCTTTTGCGAATTGAAAAAAAAATATGTCTATAATGCGGGTATTATTATGTTTACCAATCTAGTCTAGTAATATACTATATATATTTATTAAAGCTCCTTATACAGATGATCTTACAATTTTGAATTCAATGACATTATTAAAGAATATTTTTATTAAATACGACACAGCTTTACCATCCAATGCTTCTGTAGAGCGGTTATTTAGTGTTCAAGGGACATTTGTTCTAAAAAAGGTCACGTATGAGTGAAAAATCTTTAAGATACACTATTGTGTAAAGTTAATTTAAAATATAAATAAATATAAAATAATAATATTGTATTATATTGATTATAGTATATTGATTTCTTTTTCAAATTATATCTATTTACTATACATAATGTATTTCTAGTAACATTATTGCCAGGCACAATGATAATATTGTTAAGAAATGTAAAAAAATTTTTTTTTTTTTGTAACTAGAAAGTAATGAGTTACTTTTCAATTTTAAAAGTAAAGTAATTTCATTACAATTTTATTAGAGTAACGAATAAAGTAACTTTATAATATTTCTCTCTAAGTAACGAGTAAAGTAACTTTATTACTTTTTAAAAGTAATTTACCCAACACTGGAGAATAGTAACATCATATTCAAATTTAAATTGTGGGTATGGTACAGTTTTAGGTTGTTGTATAATTTTATATTACATGCTTTCATTGTTTCAACAAATTCATTTTTTTTTTTTTCAAATTTTCAAATGTCTAAAATTCTGGTAATAAAATACAATATCTATTAATGAACCAGTTGACATCTTCAAACAGACTCAAAAAATATTCATTGTAAAACAATTTGCTTCTTAAAACATTTTTTGATAATTTTTGGAATCTAATTTTTAAAAAATTTTTTATAGCGATCAATGTTTAATGATTTTCACTTAAAGGTGTTAGAGTTTACAAATTTTTGTCCAATGAGAAAATTGTTCATAACTAATAAAACATTAAGCTTTATGCAAATAGCATTGGATAGAGATTTGAAAAATTATTTACAGAAGTTGTAATAAACATCACATATTATTGAGTATTATAAAATGTATTTACCGTTTTGGTATTTTAAGCTAATTTTGAATTAAAATTTTTAAATTTAAAAAACTTGAACTTCTTCTAATGCATGGTATTTATTGAGTCTACCTCGCCATTAAGTGAATTAAATTTGAATTTAATACTTTAGTCATTGTAACTTTTTATTTCAATGTGTAAATAGTTTTGTCAAAATTTGATTTTGAAATGTTCATTATATTAAGTGAATTATTTTAGTTCCTATAAACATTTATAAATGCTTAAGTATTTTTAATATTTTTAAGCTATTATAAGAAATAACCTATTGTAAAAAAAAAAAATTATGAAAGTCCGACATTTCAATGCCTTTAAAATATAAATAACTCTTGCATTTTTTTTCTCTTGACTAATTTTAAATTGTTGAGAAATATTTTTTGTTTTGTTTCTTCTGAACTTCTATATAATATATTGTATGGGGTTGCATTGCAATGTATCTAAAAATAATATTCTCTGACACCCTTAACATATGATAACTATTAACTATTACATTTTCATTTATTATTAATTACAAACAATTTTACGTTCCTATATAAATTAATTTTTTTTTAAGTTTCCGAATGTTTATGAAGAAATTATATTTTTGGAAATCCAGTTGCACTCTTTATAAGTATTTTGATTTAATTTGGTTCATGGGAAAAAAAATCTGTTTTTTTATAATGATACTATTTGAATAAGTAATAACATCTCACAGGTAAAATCCATATTGAATAACATTTAAATATTTTTACACTGTCGGTATACTGGGTGTCCCACAGACATCTAACATTCTGACAAATGAAATAACTTTTGTTCTAATCAATATTTTTAAGAAATTTCTTTTAAATATAATTCATAGACACTTGCGCTACATTTTTAGAACTATTTTTCAATACTGAAAAAAAAAACTTGATAAAAGTTTTTTTGAAATATTCAATATAGCCAATTTGTAAATCTGATTTTTAGAAAAATGTATATGGTAAAAACACTTATTGAAGTCAAATGATTTTTTACAATTTTTTTAAATATCAATATTTTCGTTAAGTAAATTACGATCTAGTTTATGTTAGAAACCTTGTAATTTCAAATAATAATAAAGTTTTTTAAAAATATTTTATAAGAACATTTTTAAATAAGTGCATGTTAAAATCTAATTATATTTTTTATTGTATTTATTTTAATAATATGTGAATATGTGATGTATAATATAAACTATAAATTACTATAATTTACCTAACGAAAATATTGATATTTAAAAAAATTGTAAAAAATCAGCCTTTTGACTTAAATAAGTGTTTTTACCATATACATTTTTCTAAAAATCAAATTTACAAATTGGCTATATTGAATATTTAGAAAAAAATTTATCAATTTTTAAGTTTTTTATTTTCGGTATTAAAAAATAAAAAATGTATTCTAAAAATGTAGCGCTTGTAGTTAATTAAATGGATTATATTTAAAAAATATTAATTAGAACAAAAGTTATTTCATTTATCAGAATGTCAGATATCTGAAGGACATCTGTATATTAATAAATTATTTTATAGGATAGTAGATCTTAAATTATTATAATAATTTATAGAAGCTGTTACTACATTCAATGGACATACATCTGGTATTAAACATGTCATGTTCTTTCAAAATGATAGGAGGATAATTTCATGTGCTGATGACAAAACAGTAAGAATTTGGGATCCCTTGTCTGGAAAAGTGCGTTAAAAAACTTTTCAAATGTTGAACTTATTAATTTTTTTTTTTTAGTATCTAAATTTATTATCTTATTTAGGAAATTCACAAGATGGAATTCAGTGCTATACCAACCAGTTTAGAAGTTTCCAGA
The DNA here is from genome assembly GCF_037042655.1 of Diuraphis noxia. Lineage (NCBI taxonomy): Eukaryota > Metazoa > Arthropoda > Insecta > Hemiptera > Aphididae > Diuraphis > Diuraphis noxia. The sequence goes on along the minus strand of NW_028301712.1, from coordinate 40,741,800 downwards.
GACGAGTCTATTGTTACGATTGCACATGGAAGTTGTGTCAGTTTTTGGAACGCTGAGAGGTAATAATTATTCCACTATTTATATTTTTATGGGATCAAATTTAATAATTATTTGTGGTAATTTACAGTTTGTCAAAAGTCAATGAAGTCACTGTGCCAACACTTGTTAATACTGCATCATTGCACAGAGATAAAACTATGTTTGTGTGTGGGGGGGAAGATCTTAAAATGTATAAATTTGATTACACCACTGGAAAAGAAATTGGTAAATTTATTGATTTTGAATGCCAACAAAGTCTATTAATATATTATATATAATTATTTTTATTTTCAGAATCTTTCAAAGGTCATTTTGGGCCCGTTCACTGTGTCCGTTTCTCACCTGACGGTGAGCTATATGCTTCCGGCTCTGAAGATGGAACTTTGCGTTTGTGGCAAACAACCATTGGAAAGACATATGGCTTATGGAAGTGTGTTGACAAAGTTGGCTCACCTCAAGATTTACACCAACAAGAAATAACAGCCATTTAATGTTTTAAACCAAATGCAGCATATATTTCATCCAAAGCCAATTTATTTATATTATTGAAAATTTAATTTTCGTTTATATAAATCACTCAATGAATGACTGAAACGTTACCAGTCAAAAAATATTTATCATTCTAAAATTTATTCCATGAATACTTTCAAATCAATAGCAGTTGATTACATTTTCAATATTTAATTTATAAAGAATCATAATTTGGTAAAACATGATAATATTACTTATCAATTGTGTACCCTAATATGAAATACTTTTCTCATTATGAATTAAATAATCTACAAGATTTAATTTTTTTCCATTCACTGTCGAATTTTAAATTAATAAATCTTTTAGTCTTTTAACTTACAAACATGACATATTAGAATACTATGTGTTTCAAATTACAATGTTTATGTCTTATTACGTAAAGTTAAAAAAATCAACTAAAAGCTGATTTCTTAATCATTTTACTGTGGGGTACGAAAATGTTTGTAATTATATTTATTTCCAAACAAATTGTTTAAAATTGTAATTAGTGTGAAATATTGTTATTTACTTACTATTGCTTGGAACAAGACTGTATCTACTGTGTTCCAATTTTATGGATGCAAATTATGTCTAATATGCGGTTTAAGTTATTTTCCAAGTAACTAAATTGTTTTTACAACTTGATAATAATTTTTTTATTTATTAATATATTTATTTATACCGCAAGACTTAAGATCTTAATATTATGAGAAAGGACTTTGAAATAAACAATTTATTTATGTTTTTCAAAAATGTATTTTTATTATCTAGTATATCAACTCTTTTTTCTCAGCAGTCTTGATCTATTCTTATTTTACATTATCCACTTAACAATCCAATAATTTCGTTTACCTAAAATAGATAAAATAGATAAGACATTAATACTGAAATGATTTATAATAGTCCAAGAAATTAACAAAGTTAAAAATAATGGTAAATTATATGATTTTTGATTTTTGAGATATACAAAAATAAATCTAAGGTAATTTTTGATAAATATTTTTACTAACCAACTCTCACTAAAGAAATTTTATTAGGTAAAATGTGTATAGATAGAGTTACAATTTCATCTATTTTGGTTATTCTTTGATGGTTAATATAAAATCCACCAGCTGAAATTATTCGATATGCATCCCCTATAGATAAGAACATAATGTGTATCATAATAATTCATTTTATATTTATTTTAAATAATAACTTAAGAATATTACTATCTGTCAGAAAACATTTAGCATCCATTGCCATTTTCAATACAGTTAGGCCAGGTTCAAGCATTAGTTCAACAACAGTTGCGCCATTAAATATTTTTAAAATATCATTAACACTCAATGTACTAAGAGTTTCAATGCTGTTATCATATAATGCCGATGTTGCTACTAAAGCTTCTTGAAGACCCTCTTCTAAAAAAGTAGGCATAATAATCAGTATAAAATGGTTAAAAATATATACACTTTAATCTATACCTCCATGTACCAAAGTGGTAACTTGACGTGCCAATGATTCATGAGGAATCCGTTTATCGGGGGTAGCCTGAACAAAAAAGTTTAAAAGTGATCATTCATTTAGTATTTTATTATTATTTACTTTGTGTCTTCTCATCAGTTCAGCTATTTCAGGTAGTGAAAGGAATGTAAACATTTTTAACAGTTTCTCTACATCAGCATCTATTGTGCGTATCATAAATTGGTAAAGTTCAAAAGGTGAAGTTCGATCTGAGTTCAGCCATACAGCATTTTGAGCTGATTTACCATATTTATCCCCAGAGTCTGTGGTTATTAATGGTACTGTAAGTCCTGTAAAAAAATTACATAATTATGTAAGCTTATATTAATTCATAGCTAGAAAATTCATAACTTGCACATTCATTTTCACTGTAAAATTAATAATAATTTTTTAGAGAATAAGTAACTAAACTTTCAATTTTTCAATTTTATTTATTTATAAAATAAATTTAATTTTTTGTTAATTTGAATAATATTTGTGAAGTAAAAACATTTTTTAGTAGTTTATAAATTTATATTTTAAGACTGGATTTATTTGTTTTTACACATTGTAAATGAGTCTACGCAGTCTAATGAGATTAAAAAATGTGTACAATTTATTCAAATTTAATTTAGTAGGAAAAATTTTCTTGCATATTTGAGAATATTTCATAAGTTAAAGAATATTTTGCTTATTAAGCATATTTTTGAAAATTTTGTAAGTTGTGTGAAAAATATAATTTTTAATATTACAGCACCCAGAAATTTTTTTCAGACATTAAATTTACAAAAACAAATTTTTATCAGTGTTATTCTATCATAAGTTACCATGCTGTTTACTAAACATAGGGTATAATCTGTAATCCAGGCAGTTGTTTCCGTTTTAATAAGATCAACATGTATGTTTATAGTTTATCAAATATTTAAATATTTTGTAATTGTTTTGGAATTTAGCATTAATAAGTTTTTAAAATGATTAAAGTAAAAAAAAAACACAATTTTAATACGCAAGTGTATATTAATTAAAAATATTAAATAAATAAATAAAAATAAAACATAATGAAGCATATTATATTGATATACAACAATTATTGTTGTATATTTTCTTAAATTTCTTAGAAAATATAAGGAGAATATTTGAAGGTGTTTTAGAAAATATTTGCAAAATGTTTTAGGCGTTTCAAATGAATATAAATCAGGACATTAATTAAGACAACATTTTTACAATTAGTTTACCATAAACTTGGGCATTTTCTTGTCGACTAATTAGTTCTTGACCAGACATAATATTTCCCATTTGATCATTTCCACCTATCTAAAATATAATAAATATTTGTTTTTATTTCATTAAAATAATTATATAGTTATACTTACTTGAAATAAACATTTGTAATTTTTAAACAAATGTAGCCAATCATAAGCTTGAAAAGTCTGGTAAGTAAACTCGGTAAAACTCATACCACTACCAGATAGACGTGTCTTAACGCTGTCCCTGGACAACATGGTACCCATCCTGAAATGTCGACCAATATTGTTCATGAAGTCAATGACCCCAATACCTTCATACCAATCCATGTTATTAATTATTCTATAAACACCAAATTATCAAAATCATTAAATGTATAAATATTTAATATTCAATAATTGCTTTTTAAAAATAGAATATTACCAATGTTTATCATTATAATATTGCTCATATAGAATAGCAATTAGTTTTAAATTATTTTAATCAAAAAATCAAGCCAAGTCAACAAGAGTACCTCTAAATGCTCACATTGGCTCTGGCAGAGGATCCTTTTGTTTCCAGAAGTATTTTGCATGATTGTCAAATATGGATTGTAAGCTGCGGGTAATGCCTTTAATGTTATGGAATAACATTTGTGAAGACTGTTTATCACGATCTTTTGATTTTCCACTTGGATCACCTATTTGAGCTGTGGCGCCACCAATCTAAAATTTATTATAAAACTGAACAATTTATAAAACCACGCATAAAATAAATAACTAATGACTGACCAATGCAATAACTTTATGATTGGCACGCTGCCAATGTAATAGGTTCATAATTACAAGTAAGTTTCCTATATGTAAACTGTCCGCTGTCGGGTCAAATCCGGCATAAACACATTGGTTTCTCTTTGTCAATAAATCAATTATTTCATTGCTGGAATATAATAACAATGGTACATTATTTTGTTAAAACATTAAGTTCAATATGAACAATTAAATTCCATTTTTAAGTTGATGTTACCTAGAATTATCGGGAAACATGTTTTGTATGATTTGTCGTTCATACAACTTCAACACGTTCCTATTCGAGTAGAACCGTTGGAGACGATGATGGCTATGTGAAACGTCGTAAGTGCGGCCAACGGTGGCCACAAACCAGCGCTTAGACAACAGACAACGGCACATTTTTCGAACAACGAATAGTGATGTCAATAGTTTCTTTAGCAAACGATTCAGAAATTGAACTAAAATACCGAAATAATATATTGAACGTAGATAACTTACACTTGTCAGGGAACTAGGTAATGACTAATATTAAATAAGCAATAACTAAAAGCATAGAAAACTCTAAATTATGAACTAAGGAATAACTTAAATCGTGGTCGGTGGCTCGGTTCAATATATTTTGAATGTCTGTCACACGACTATAATATTAGATAACGTGACCATATTTGTGCATTTAATATTTATTTTTTATCTCAATAGATTACAACAACCGCAAAACCTCAGCAGCTATAGATACTATCCAATAAACCCTTGACATGATAACAGAACATTTTGTGTTGGATACTTTGATGTTAATAATTTATTATGGAACAACAATAAACCGTCTACGGTCATAGTCAATGGACTTTTCAACTGCTTTAGTTATACTGGACACGACGTCTGGTCGTACTGGATCCAAAACTCTACAAGAGTTTAGAACACCATTAATTGTCCCTGTTTAGTTTCATTATCTCAATATTCTTATTTCTTGTATAAAATGCAGATAACACCGTCCACCGTATAGTCACGGTAAAGCGCATCGTGAATCGTGATATAAATAAAATATTCTGATAGCGATTATTGGGAACGGAGATTACTTTTTCCCTTTATTTATTTACTTTTTAGTTTTTACGGCACTTATCATACTCGGAAACGTTATTCAAATTTCTTTTCTTTCTGATTTTGCTTGTGAGGCACAGAACCTCGATTTTCACTAATTGCACTCTTCGAAGTGTCTGTTAGTTGATGTAAAATGGAACGCGGACAGAAAACGAAGAGGAAAAAAAACGACGTTTGATTTGCAGGTAAGAGTCCGACGACGATGACAAATAACGGAGAGTAACCATTTAAGTGTGAAAATCCCATTATGTTCCATCCATGCTTAAATGTTAAATGTATTCAGATTTGTTACCTTCTGTGTGGTTTAAAGAATAAATGCCCACAGTACTTAACATTATCTGCTTGAATAATTTATGGTTTGCTTGATTGTAGCGCTCCATTAGTTGGCCTTGTCTTCCGATGGAAAGATTGCAAACATGGTTTGTCCGCAAGGACAAAATTTGCCTGCCAGTGTGGCGGACTATGTCGACAAACTGTTACATGGCGTTCAGTGCTCTCAGTGCTGGAGCCACGGTCATCACGTTTTTTTTTATATACTGGTTCTGTGGCGGATTACTGGCATTATCTTTTCTGCTTATGAGTATTGTCGGTTAGTAAATACATTCTATTTATTGTTGACTGTTGAACACACCAGTATTGTGCTTCAGCATAATTCATCCTTATCTTGTTATTTTATTTTATTATCAGGGTTTGTTTACCATTCGGAAGACTACTTATTATATTATCCAGATCTGCCTGATCACTCTCGTATTTTTGTACCACAGCCATCAATGTACGGTCTGCCATATGAAAACATATTCATCAAAAGTTTAGATGGTACACGTTTACACTTATTCTTGATAAAACAACCAGGAGATTTTTCTAAGGTGGTGCCAACAATTTTATTCTTGCACGGAAATGCAGGAAACATGGGCCATAGGTATAAAAAATATTTTACTCAATTATATTGGTTTTAAAAATATTTTTAAATGCACATGTAGATTAACAAATGTAGTGGGCTTCTATAATGAACTGAGATGCAACATAGTAATGCTGGAATATCGTGGGTATGGATTGTCACAAGGAACACCTTCAGAAAGAGGTTTCTACATGGATGCAAGTGCTGCTATAGACTTTATATTTACTCGTAATGATCTAAATCTTGGTCGAATTATAGTATTTGGACGTTCATTAGGTAATGCATTTTTCTGTGGGTATTTTTCAATCATAGATAAATATTTAATCATACATATTATTTTATAGGTGGTGCAGTTGCCATTGATGTAGCTGCTCGGTTAGAATATACTCAAAAAATCTGGTGTGTAATTGTTGAGAATACATTTACATGTATACCAGATATGGCGATTGAACTTATGTCTTCTGAACTTTTGAAATATATCCCTTTATTTTTGTACAAAAACAAGGTATTTTTAATGAAATATAAAAAAAATAATCTAATTTTTTTAATCTTTTTTTCTTCTTTGTCTCAGTATATGTCCAATTGGAAAATGGGCAAACTTCAGGTACCAATATTGTTTGTTTCTGGCGAAGAAGATACATTAGTTCCTCCATCAATGATGACAAATTTATTTGATGCTTATTGTGGCCCTTTAAAACAAATTGTAAGGTTTAGAAGAGGTTCGCATAATACCACATGGAATTGTCCTGGTTATTATCGGAAGATTAGAAAATTTTTAAAGATCACAGCCAAACACAGACCTACTGCTGAAGATCTCCATTGTGTCATCAAAATTGTTTGACATTGATAGTATTAGTTCCTAAACATGATTAAATACAATGGTATAGTTAATACAAAAAAGTCTAGATTATTTAAAAAAAGTAACTTATTTTTTACATAAGTGCACATAATTTTTGAAAATTTCTATAATTGTATATTATTACTAAATGCCTGAATTTTTAAAAAAAGTATTAATTATTACTTATAAATATATTTATTGAGTTTCTCTACTTATTTGTCATACTTAATATAATTTTAAATTTAATATTTATTCAAGTGTTAGTAAACTATTTTATATTACATCAAGAAATAACTTTATATGCTTTTAATATTATGTATCATCATTTCTCATATTTTTATTTTATAAAATTGAATAATTTTTTACTTTCAGCATAATGTTATAATATATATTTGTCATTTTTTGATTGTCTTATATAGTTATATCCACTAACTGAACAATAATAACTATAGATACACTTTTTTTTAATTACTCTTATAGGCAGAGTTTCTTCCTATATTTTTGTATTTTAAATAAAATTAATTCATGTAATTTTAAAGATAATTTTTCCAATCTGAACCTTATGGTACACAAATTACAAACTATATTGTTCCTAAGAAAACCCTTATTTCTAAGCTGCTGCTATATTCTGTTCAAGTTAAGAACACAGTCAAAGATGATTTGTTATGTGGTGGCAGTCAGGCAACACCCGTTTGTAACTCCCCAGCAAGTCAACTATCTATATACTTACTGTGTAATATTGCCACTCCACTGCAGACAAGTCAGCCGCCAACTGTATCTCTTGACTTTATTATACTATATTAGTGTTGGGTAATTTGAGTAGCAACTAGCTAGTAAACCGCATTATATAGATTTAGCTTTTTAATCATGACGCAATTTCTTTGAGTGGTAAAATTAAGAATTAATTTATAATATATGTCAATATAATAAAAAAATTTTAAAAATCAATATGTGGATTGTGGGTATATAATATTTGATTAAATACTAACTGAACAATAAATAGTATAAACATTTAAATATTCCATGTTTATTTTTATTGAATCAGAATTTATTATTATTACAATTAATGGCATGATCCACTCGTCATTTAAAGTTAAATCTATAACAATTTTGTGTCTAAGATCAATACAAATGAATCTGTCCGCATAGAGCATGAACGTGTTTTTAATTTTATTATAAAATATATTTGTAGTGTTCTCTTAAACAGTTGTAGGTACGTCAACTGCCGACTGAACTATCTAATGCAGTGGGATGTTTCTATAAATACTCATCTGAACCACACATATTCTCAAGCTGCAGAAAACAAAAAAAAAAAATCATGGGAAGAATCCATCCCCAAATCATACCCTCTCCAGTAAATATGTCACTGCTGTACAGTTGTTGTCATTTTGTAAAGTATGTCTCTTATACTGTCACAGTGTCTTTATGTATTAACTTTGAATTCAATGATAAATCATTATATACGTAAAACAATTCTGATCGGAGGCATATTGTGGTTTGTTGAAAGGGTCTTTTTTTCGGTATTTTAATTTTTAAGTGAGTTATAGGTAATTTTTTTTAGTCTCGTCAAAAAATATATTTTCAAAATAATTCTTATGGTACAACATGCAAACAATTCACCATTATTTCAATAAATATAGATTAGGGTATAGGACATAGTGTATCTACTAGTGTATGCATATATAGGTAGGTAGTTATCAGTGTTTTATGATTTATAGTAATATATTTTTAACTAAAAATGAATAAAAAAATCCCAATTAATATGAAATTATGATCTATTAAATATTAATGTTATATAGTTATACGATCATACACGTTACTAGCATAATTGCATTTAATTATATAAGTCGTAATTTTATCACTTGAAAAATAAGAAATAATATTTAACAAATCACCATATCTAAAATAATGGATATTTATTATAAAATCTTACCTAAGATAACTAATATCATAAATTGTGATTAAATATACAATATTATTACGATGCGTGCATGTAGTAAGTTCACAGAATAGAATAGATTAAGTTTAACTTGCTATGTAAGCCACCGAAGCGCTTTAAGTACCGGTGGCTTATAACCTTGTGGTTTATCATTCTGGTCTTCATGAATTGACTTTAAAGTTTCTAGATAAAAGTCGTACGAATTAGTAATTACAGAGTGATTCATTTTCAATATTACTGATCAATTACTTAGGTATTGATTATTCATTATTCGTGACCTATAGCTATCTACCTAATTATAGTGAATCAGTAATTCGTTCGTGGATATTAGGGTTTAAATTTCATAATAGGTACATTGCTATACATAAATAAAAATAAAAATAACTGGAAACATGTATAGGTACGGACATACGGTATACCTATGAATTTACAAACCTTAAATGTTGAAACATTGAATATTAAAGTGTACTGTTCACACGAGAAAGAAATACCTATATAGACTTATATATTATTATACTTGTAGACATCCCTACAGTATATTACAATAGATATTGAGACGAAAAATGATTAGGTAATATTAAATTTTTAAATGAAAATGATTTTTTATATTACCTACCGTTCCTACTGTATCCAGGGTGTATATAGTTTTTGATAATCGCCGTGTATATAGGTATGTTTATGATAGGTGACAGGTAATATCATTATTATTTGAATAAATAAAGCTTTATCATTATATTAAGGCTTAAACGACTTGCGATTCAAATTAATGTCAGAACACAATATTATTACCACTGTGACCTATATTAAACGAGTGGTTTTTGATTAAAAAAAAAAAAAAGTAGCTTTAAGTTTAAAATATTATATTAGGTATTAATTTATATTTTCCGATTTTGTTATTGATCAAATTAGTATAATATAAACTAGTAGGTACCTATACATGTTTGTTAAAGAGACACTGATAATATTTACCCATCGGCTGCGTTACATCGTAGAAAAACCACACTATTATATCTTACCTATATATTATATTTTATCTCGCGTTCGGTCGATACCTACTTGAAGTTTGAACCTAGAAAATATTAAAAACTCGTTTTTTGTATTGTAGAAAATATAAATTTAACTCTTTGTGCAACATAATTATAATATTTCTGTTAACGTGTTTGCAGTATATTAAAATGGACCAGTGGAAAGGTAGAAACGCGGTCGTCACAGGTGCCGGATCGGGCATTGGAGCGGCCACGACAGTAGAGCTGATCCGACACGGCCTAAACGTAGTCGGGTTGGACGTACAGTCGACAAAGCTTGAGGTAGTTTCCTCTACACTGACAACATATAGTCAATGTTAAAATGTAGGTATTTGTATATAGGTAGGTATACAAAAACTAGAGGGAATAGCAGTAAGAGTAGTTATGAAAATGAATGTTGAAGGGAAAAAAGGAAGAGAAAGATCAAAAAAGAGGTAGTTTGATATTGAGAATGATGTAAGGGTTGTTGGCTGTGTGCATAGAAAATGAAGAGAGTTGAGAAAAGTGGAGGTGTAGGACAAAGGTGGCTGACCCCAAATAATATATAATTTTTTTTTATTTAAAGGAAACTTTGCAGTTAACAATTAGTTTCGACAATTTTATGATTACAAATATAGTGAGTAATAAATTTAGTACCTACATAAAATTAATGATAGAAAATATATTACAAATAAATAAATAAAATTATTAAATCAGCCTGGTTGAAGAAGGATATAAGTGATATAGTAATTGGTACAATTGGTGAGGAGAGAATGGATTGGGTGTCAAAAGGGACATTAAAAGAGAGAATTAGGACGCAAGGATATTGCGTTGGGGAGCCAGAGAGGGACAGTGAAAAAGTATGTAAGAGATATCGCAGATGACAAGATCGTGGATATGTGACATGCATAAAGGAGAGTCATTGAGAGAAAGTTTATATAAGAGTGTGAAGGTAGTAGAGTACTAGAGTGTGTCAAAATCTAACCTTAGGCGTGAAAAATATATAATTATTTTCCTTGTTGTTTGATCATTATTTTATATTGTGCTCTAAAAAATTTTTTAAAAACGAAGACATTTTCCTAGTGGGTGACCATTGAGTAAATTAAAGTACGTGACACTTATTTTAATTTTTGTTTTACGTATCTTAGTCGTCATTGGTTCGCTTCTTTAACACATAGGTCCGTGTATATATGAATCCTATATTCTAACATGCACTACACAATATTACAATTAATAATAAAAATAAATAAATAATATTGGTTACCCACTTAGAAATTAGCAAATTCATTAGAAGATGTCATGACAATTCCGGATGGTAGCCAGCGAGGAATTTTCTATCCTAAGACCTGCGACATCACCGACGAACGAGCAGTAAAGGATGTATTTGGATGGGTGGATACTGCGCTCAATGGCGTCAGCGTGTTGGTCAACAACGCTGGCATCATAATGCGAAGCAGTCTGTTGGGTGAGTAACATATTTAAATATACTTAAGCATGTGTCCCACGGCAAATAATCAAACCACCAAATTTAAATCAACTATTCATGTAATTGTTATCGGAGTAACAATCATATAAAATAGGTGAAACAAATAATAATAACGGATTTTGAATTTTTGAAAGAATGATTAGTAATATATTTAATTTCTTTTAACTTGATTCCTGTGTAAAGAATCTAGTTTAAATATAAAATAGGTATTGTTTCAACTAGCCTAATTTAAATCAATGTTACAAAAAATCTAATTTGAATCTTCAACTGTTTTGATTGTATTTTCAATTGAAAAATTAACACTTTTTCACAACTAATATATAATATCATACTTATATTATTTGCTACTGAATTTGTATCTTTCTTTTCTATTGGTCTTAATTTTTCTTTATTAAATATCTTCTTTTTAAATATGTATTCCAAAACAGACATCTTCAATACGACCACAGTCATAACATTTAAAAGGGAAATTATCGTTAGTTTTTGCTCCAAATATGCTTCATATTTACTAGGTATCTAAAAGTCTACCCTTCACTAACTCCATGTAATTTAATCAGTACAAACAGTGGTGCGTTTAATATTATACGCACCCAGTTTCAAAATTATTTTTTATTTTTTTCGCCCTCCTCCCTTACCAAAAAAAAAAAAAAAAAATTATATATATAAATAAACATCAAACTAATTTTTTTTTTTTAGTGAATATTCCTTTCTTAAAATATGTATTTGTAAATGTATATATTATATATTTATATTAAAAAAACGGAAGCAACACTTATTATAATTCAGACTTTGGTAGTATTCCAAATACTATTATAGTATATCCGGAATACTTTTTAACCTCCAATTACATTTTAAAAATAATTTCATTTTTTTTCCGTCCAAGAAATTGCTTTTGTACTTGTATAAGTTGTAATAGTTGTATACATGTATATTTCTATACAATATATTTTATAATAATATAATATTTTGTTTTCTTCTGTTTTTATTAGAACAGTAATGTTATTTTCCAATTTTGTACCAATGAGCTAACGACGACGATAAGATATTATTATGACTTCAGCGTTCCCTAAATAAGTAATTAACTAATGGGAGACTGTATGTCTGTTATGTATAAATGTCTAAGCCCTCTCCCCCTAAAGTAGACCATAGGTAGTTGCGTCACTGAATTGAAAGAACAAAGAACATATAATAGTTTTGTTATTAAAATCTAATAAAAAATCACTTAATCTGCTAAAAAAAAGTATTCGAAAAATATTTGGAATACTTTTTTTAAGTACCTATTCGGAATATGTATTCGAAATACTTTTAAAAGGTATTTTACCAAAGTCTGTATTACATACACATTGCATAGATTAACAATAGCTATTAGATACGTATTTTTGCGTATCCGGCTGCTACAGCTGACCACGTGTTGTGTACCTGAACCTTTATTATAAACATTGAACTAAAATATTATATCTTGTCGAATAATAAATGTAATATACCTATTGCTCTTTTTCAGTATTACCTAAATGGCTAGATATAGAATAATTTTTGTAATTTCTAATTAAATGCTCAGCAGTATTTTTTAAGATACTTAACAATAAATTAATAGCTATTAGGAACACGGAAATTATTCGGCCGGCCGTATAGGAATGGGCGTGGCGCGGCGGGTCACATGTTTGATAACATTACGGTGTTAAATAATTCGCAATTTTTCTCGAAACTAAAAAAAATATTAAAAATCAGGAAATTAATGAAAATAAAATTTTGAAACGTCAATATTTTCAGAAAAATAAACTCAACAAAATGGCTATCTTTAATTTTTTTTGAAATAATTAAATAAAAAAATATATTTTTTAACTTTTTTACCAAAACATTAAAATAAATTAAAATATGAAATGATTGTAGTTATTATCCCTGTGAGTCTTATTACAATGATATCGCAATGGGTTAATCCTCACGGGACACCCTGTATAAGTTAGATATTATAATATGTATTAGTTACCTTTATTTGGTGCTTACTATATAAATATACACAGCTGAACTCACGTATGTTTTTTTTTTTTGTATTTACATCTTTTTTATGTTTTTGTACATCACTATAATCTACAACGGACTTAACAGACGGTACGTTGAAAGATTGGAATTTTTTAATGAGCATAAATGTATTGGCGCAATGCGTATGTTCGAGAGAAGCATTCCGATCGATGTCTACTAACAACATTAACGGGCACATTGTTCAGATTAACAGGTAAATACTAAATACAATACAAGCATTTAACAATAAACATATGGTGAGAACAAAATAGTTTGTTCACATTATAATCTAATGATCGTCATAATATATGTATGTAATTACATATACTACCTATAACGACATAACGTCATTATATACTCATAAGATTTGCAATATTGGTTTTATGTAAGAAATGTGCAATTTATTATATTATGGTGCGTAATTGTTTATAATATAGTTTATTACCTAATAATAAAATAATTGTATGGAATAAAATGCAGAGCAAGCTCCTGCCGATCAATCTAATAATTATCGAATAAAATGAATGCTGTTTTGTTCGCATAGTATTAATGCATATTTTGTGTGTATTATACTTATAAATTATACATTGATAACGATAATTCATATAATATATTATGTTTAATCGTATAGCCGTATAGGTATCTATATAATAATAATTAATAATAGTATGTCGTTTTGTTCATATAGTATTGTTGGTCATTCCATTACACCGTATTACGCACACAAAATGTACAACGCTTCTAAAACTGCCATCACTGTTTTATGTGAAGGTCTTCGGCACGAACTTAGTCTTGTAAATTCAAAAATTAAAGTATCGGTGAGTTCTGTGATTTAATTACAACAGGTTGTAGCTATATTTAACCAAACATATTATAAACACATATTTGAAATCTCAGTCCCCTATTAAACACGACATTATTTTAAAAATGTTATATTTTCAGTTGATAATAGGTAGTGTTGGAATCAAAAAAAATAAAATAAAAAAATCAAAAATATAATTCTTATAATTGCTCAAACAAATATAATATACCCACATAGTTTTTTTTTTAAATTAGCTTTTTATTATAAATCTAGCTCAACGATTACAATACGTTAGAGTATTAACAACCCACATAGTTATTACTAAGTTTATATGATGGCGTTAAAAAGATTTAAAATAAAATAGGTTTTAAATCCTTAAACTACACATTACGAGCGTTTTAACCAGTGGCGCGGTTTGTGTATAAGTGCACTGCAGTCTACCCAAACTTAAGAAAAATTGAAAACATAAATGATAAATCATAATAATACAGCTGTAGTGTTATTAAGATTATTTTTCAAAATATAAAATTATAAATTCAGAATATTGTGAAATAATATAATATTTGGATTGGATTTTTTCGAAGGCCAAATAACCGGGCGATTGTCCTCGACGAAACGGCTTCGGTGTATGGTATAAAAATTAAAACAAATCGATACACACAACCCGCGTTATAATGGAATTGATGTACATAATGCACATTCGTTTTGTACGCATAACCAAATAACTTGTTTTTAATGAATTATTTTCATTATAATTTAATTTTACTTTCAATCGTTTATTGAATTCCGATTATCAATCGATAATGTTAATCGATCATTATAAGAAATTCAAAACAATATAAGGAAATTGATAAATAACCAAAAATTTTAGACAGTTATTTAATACAATTTATAAAAATATATATGTCTATATAATATATATATATATTATTGGTTGTATTAGATTCTGAGCGGAGCGATGAATGTATATTGATTTTAAATCATATGATGTGTGTTTTTTTTTATTTTTTTTTTTTGTGTCTGTCATCGCGTTTTGGGGCGGTAAAAATGCTTCGATTTTTGACTTCAGTACCTTATTCGATCAGAAAGTGAATCTAGTTGATACTTTGGAGGTCAAAAGTAAAAGATTCTCAATATTTTTCTATATAATCAGGATAAACAAACTAAAATTTAAGAGAAAAACTGGAAATTTTCGACAAAATCGATTTTTCTTTTTGATGTAACTTTAAAACAAATGACCATAGATACATGAAATTTTCACCGAATCTTTATATAAGTAATATATTCCATCCACCATGCAATTTTCAAAAATGTTTGACTTAAGTTGAACTATTCATAAGTATTTGAAATTGTCGATCATTATTAGTTATTTTAAAATTAATATCGATAAAAATGTATTTGTTGGGTAGAAAAGCTTGAAAATTTAATACAATAGGCTCTTAATATATTGTTACAATAGCAGTTGAAAAATAAAAGAAATTCATAGTCACAATTTTTTTTATAAGGATTCAAAGTCTGAATTTTGACAAAATACGTAAAAATCATAAAAATTCGCAAATTATTTTAAGCTAGAAATTCATAAAAAAATTTCTTTTTAAATCTAAGATTTGAAAATTTAATAAAAGATTCCTTATAAGTTTGTCAATCTTTGTTACATTGGATTTAAATTTAATTCCGTCCATTACAGTAACCCACTTGTAACCTACTGTACAGCAGAGCGACATCCACGATTTACCCGCTTTTTTTTTGGATGTGCACTATTTGATTAAAAACTCACGAGCCACCACTGGTTTTAACTTTTAAAACGGTTTAAAAAATTAAATCGTTTTAAAAGTTAAAACGCTCGAACTATGTAACTTAAGAATTTAAAATCAATTTTATTTCTAACTGTTAACGCCATCATATTATAAACGTATGATTACATATACGATTATACGAATCTCCGTGATTGTGTATACCTGCTAATACCCCTAATAAAATATTATTAGGTATATTATAATATAATAATATCATCGCTAATCCCTATTAAAGGTAATATAATAAATATTATGCTTACATAACGATCATCAACACTAACTAAATAGATAGATATAAAGCTGGTATTCTAATATATAAAATAAAATGTCTCTATCCATCATAAATCATAACCCTTAATAATGTGGTGTCAAATATAATTTTTTAAATTTAGCAAAACCTGATTATTTCTAATTTTTGAATCAGTTAATCTATACCGACTTGAAATACTGAATCGTGCGTTGCACTAAGCCATCAAATACATATTTTACTCAGCACATGGATTGTGTTTTGTAACTATTGCAATTAAGTGTAATCCCTTTCAATATTTGACATTATAGACGATAATACTAGTGTATATTTTCATAACTCCACCAGAAATATTTGATATAAAATATTTTTTTTTATTTATTAATTATTATGGTTTCAAATTTTCTTTTGTTTTTACAAAGGTTTCTAACAAATATAAATTAAACTTTATAAATTGTTGTTTACATTAGAAAGATAATTTTTGAATATAAAATTAATAAAAAATAAAAGATAATTTTGAAACATTTTCATGTTCCTATATAATTAGTATAGTAATATATTTAATATAAGTGTAACTATATAGAGTAATGAGTATATACATGAGTTCAGATTCAGATGACCTATAGATGTTGGTCCTGGAGATAGGAAGACGGCGAGGTTTTAGTCTATGGTTCTTTGTTCGTCTACTGATTTCATAGTGAACGGCTCTTTCAACTGAGTTTGGTTGTTGGTAAAATTTTTTTAATTGGTCTTGGATCCATTTATCTAAGTGGGATATTTCAGTGCCATTATGGAACTGTTGTTGCGCATGAACCATGATGTGTTAAGAGCTATCCTGACTCCTGGGGAATTTGTTCTGTATAGTCTAAAGTTTTTTCATTTTTGTTCGAAAGACAACAGCCCACACAGGGCATGCCACATGCGTGTGTTATTAGTAGGGCTGTGAATTCATATAGGAAAGTGCATTTTTTTTTGGTGATTGTAGAACATAGCTTTGTGAGTACATAATTTGAATTATGTAATAACGTATACATCTATGAAACTTTAATTTGGCATATTTTTGCATTTTTTGACGTTTTTAATTTTTTAGCATTTTTAGGTCATATTTTGCTTTTTTAGTTCATTTTTTAGTATTTTTAATCAAATTCCGTCAATTGATTTGTTTGAAAACATTTTTTTTTATTTTACACGGGCTGTATATATTATGTCAAATTTATATTTTATTAAATAATATTTTACACAAGTTTATTTTTTTTTTAAATACTTTTTAAACACTTTATTGTACTAATGTTTAATATCCTGTATCCAATATTAATATAAATATAAAAATTAAATTAAAAATCATTTTTAATAAATTTTATACTATAATTTTTGACATTTTATATTCCTTTTTTTTGCATTTTAAGTGCATATTTTGCATTTTAAGTGCATATTTTATTGCATATTTTTGACATTTTTAATGCATTTTTTAAGGTTTTTTAGTGCATTAAATTCACAGCCCTAGTTATTAGTTATCTGCAGTGGTCTTATGTTTGTTATATATATATATATACAGTGGTGCCGAACTAATTTTTTTTAGGTGTGGCAATGGACATTAATTTATACCCACCCACCTACCTAAGCGCTTTGAAACCTAAGCTATGGGGGGCTTAGCCCCCCACACCCCCCCAAAGACACTACAGATTTTTTAACTTAGAAAATATAATTTTAATAAATAAATATATAACCCATATATTATTTACTTTATTTTTGCATTATTTCAGTAGGCTACCCCTTTATAAATGTACACCCAAAAAGTGGGGGCTACCCCCCCCTTTTACAGCAATCAATTTTTATTTTATAATCAACATTCATACATTTTATATTTGCAAAAAAAGATTATATTGGTACAAATAACAATTAATTATATAATTTAACAAAAGTGTAATAATAAAATATAATTAATATATACATTATAAAATTAAAAAAAAAAAAAACCGTTAAATAATTGTCTTTTATAATAGATTTTTAAGAACAGTACTATACGTTGTAAGGGTTTTTATTACCTCTTCATTATCAATGTTAATATCTTTTTCACATGATATAAGCATAAGTGATTCTAATCGATCTTCTCCCATAGTACTTCTCAATCTACTTTTGATTAGCTTCAATTTAGAAAAGGCTCTTTCAGGAGAAGAACTTGAAACCGCTTGATATATATATATATATATTAAGATTGAACATTTGATCTGTAGTGTAGAGCTATAATTTATTAAGAGGTATAGTATAGTTTCATCCGAGTGTAAGCTTAATTTAGATTCTTGTTTATATGTGTTTTCCAGGTTAGTTTTTTATCAAGAAAAAAAGTATACAATATAATATATACGTAATATTATTATAGGTAGTATTCATAATAATATAATATTGTTACGGTTAAATAGAAAAAGAGAACTTAAATACCTCAGCACCCTATCAATATTTATTTTATATTTTACGGACTTTTTGATCTCTTACCTACTTTATATTTGATATGCTATTATACAATATATACTAGTGACATAAATAAAGGGGACCTAGTTGGCAACAGCCCCCCCCCCCCGGCACCGAAATTACAATAATGACGTATAAATTAATTTTTATACGCTGATAGCATTTCCCTAGTATCTACCATCTACCCCTCACCATACAGCAACATCGACGAATAACTGACGAGTAGGACATATGAACTATTAAATTTATATAACTGCCTCTTGATGTTAGATTACTTGCTAGTCGCTATCCTATTATAGCTTACATCCAAAAAATTATTTCAATATACGCTAATGGTATTGGTAAATACTATCTTGTACGTTAGGTATGTATATAGATACTCGTAATTTTGAAAAATTGTATTTCAGAGTATCAGTCCGGGTAGCGTGGATACGGAAATGTTCATCACTGCTAAATTCAGACCATCTTCTCAGGTTGTTAGTTCAAGACCAGCTTTGAAACCGGAAGATGTAGCAGCCATGGTGATCACTACATTGGAGACGCATCCCAGTGTGGAAGTTAGTTTTTTAAGTTATAATTAGATAATATGAATGTTCGATGTGCAATAGGTACTCGATGAATCAACAGCTCTATATCATTTATGTTTGATTTTTTCTATAGATAGCAGAACTAACAGTTATTCCTACTGGATCAACCATACAATCTCACGGAATGCCTAGTCCAGTCAATTTATCTGATAAATAAAAATAATTTTAGGACCTATAGTTGACATAGTCTTAGTATTAGATGATACCATTCAAAATAAACTTACGTTTTATTTTTTATTTGAGGAGTGTATAGACAGTATATTAATTATCCACGACGATTGTCGATTAAAAAGCAACATTGGTTAAATTACCTTTAAAGTTTAAAGTTAAGGATTAATTTTAAATTGTTTGATATATACATAATAACCTCGATACTACAGGCCAATAACCTATTGTACACCTAAGTGGTTAAGTCCAAAGTGACCGAAGTTCGTGAAACAAAGTATGTATACTCATATAAAGTCATAACCGAGTCTTACAAGTTACAATCTAACATTACTGATTAAAATAGATTTTAGTATAGATACTCAAAATTAGCTCTCTACATATAAGTTATAAATTGATAATGCTATTTTTTATAAAGGTACACGAACAGAACCAAAGCATCAGGCGCGTATGAGCCCGCCGTATGAGCAAGGTTATAGGTGTATAAAGGTTAGATTATGCAATATAATACAGTTTCTATAAATATTGTTAGGTATACTTATGTTTATGGCTATATGGTATATCCAATATTTGTAAAAACAGCTAAACCGGGCATACGTTTGTCCATTATTCGTATTACATATTATATTTAGTACAATATACTCTGTCCAGCGAGAGAACGCGCCACGCACGACGCACCGACCAAAACGGGTTTCAAGCAACATAGGGGAACCGGTTTTTAATAGCAGTGTGTCACGGGGGGGTTGCGTAGAATCCACGCGTTCTCTCGCTGGAGAGAGTATAGTACTGCACACAAAAACACGGGGGGATACTTTGCCCTTTTTATTTAAATATAAATTAAAATACGAACCAGCCATAAAGCGAATAAGTAGTGCTTAGTATACGGCGGTGAGTGGTGACTGTCGACCGGCGGTGTGATTCGATCAGTGGCAATCACACGTGAAAAAGTGTCATCGCGGTGCTAAGACTTAAGAGTACGTAACAGTGGTATTTGTTGTATCCGTCTTACCAGTGCGTAATATAGCAAATTTACGCTCAGCAGAACACTTGTAGATCCTTTTGTTTAAAAATTACAGTGAATCGACCTATTATGAAACTTTATGGTAAGAACAATATCTGTGTTTGTACGTTGGTTTTTTACGATAATTTAATTTTAAGTAAGTTATGAGCATATAATATACAGTACATTAGAAATGCTCATAACTTACTTAAAAATTAAATTATCGTAAAAAACCAACGTACAAACACAGATAATGTTCTTACTATAAAGTTTCTTATTTATACTCCCCCCCCCCCAAAAAAAAAAAAAAATAAAATAAAACAACTGTTGCAAATGCACTTAAAACCTTTTGTCAAATCCAATCCTGTACCTACAGTGTAGTCTATATACAATATTATATATAATAGTATAACCTACGTATATACATTGATTTAAATTTTAAATTTATTGTGCACTCAATTTTAGATTCTACGCGGAGCGATGAATATATTGGTTTCATTATGATGTGTGTGTGTGTGTGTGTGTGTATGTGTATTGTGTGTATACTGTATACACAACATGACTTCCTACATTTTGGTATAATATGCAAATTACATGGTAAATAACTGCGATGATTTAGTAGGCTGTAATACGAAAATACGTAAAATGGCTTCCGATACCTTGTGGTTTGATTGAATCGGGAGATTAATATGACCTTGAACGTGGCTGCAATAATCATTTTCGTAATAATAACTAATTTCGGTAAATAAATGTAAAACTTAAGGTATGTTTTTCGAAAATTAAGATTTCGTATCACTAAAGCCTATAGGTTAAAACTCTAATAAAATAACGATTAGTTCATTTAATGTCATATCTATAAAATCATATGTTATTATAATATAAAATCGGATTATTGTAAACAATTTTGAACATATTGGTATTCATAAACGGCGTGGGTTCTCGATATAAAACCGGTATTTGTGCGGAACCGCCATTACATCAGTGCGTGGTATAAAAAACAACTGTCTGTTCTTGAAAGACTAAAAAAGTAAAAAATAATTGCGATTTAACTGAAACATTTAAACGTAATCGTTGTACAACGTACAGATCGAACTGCCTGTGCGATTTTCAAAGTAGGTACATTCGCAAGACCATAAAATCGTAATTTTCAAACCAAAAATATTATAGGTACCTATATAGGCAATACATATAATATATCCTTTCGTAATTCCTATAGTACTTGGGCCTCATTTATAATAGAAATATGATAATTTAATTATATAAATCTCGAGAAGTCTTGCCAAAAATGGTGGAGCATATTTTATATTTTAATTTATCTAATGAATATAATTTTTTTTTTAATTAACTCTGTTCTCATTAGTCAAGCCAACTTATTTAGTTATATTTTGATGAAAAAATGTACTTTACAAATTTGAATATTGTGAGTACAATATTTTATACTTAAAATAAAAATTATGTAGCCAAATATCATATAGAAACTTTATAGATGAATATTTAGAAAATATTTGCCTATACCTATAAATAATAATATGTCAAGCTATATTGTTCGTAACTGGGCTGAAGAATGCCGAAATTATCATCATTACCTATGAAATTTTGCTATTTGTATAATTTCTGAAAATAATGGACACTAACATTATTTTCTAGTATAGTGATCTACAGACATTTTTCTTGGGGAGGAGGGGATGTTAGGATTTGAGGATAAATTAAGAAATATCGTTTATAGTCTAACTTAATGACAATTATGTTTATTGACTTATTTTTAATCATTAACACATTTTTTTCTTAATTTATGTGTTTAGAAGCAGTAAGTGACATATATAATAAAAATCTTATCAGAATCAGATCAAGCTACTAGATGTTTTTTCTTTTCAAGAAAAATTGTGGAATCATAGAAATGTTTTTGGAAAATATATATAATAGCATGTTTAATTTTGTTATTTTTTTCTGATTTGCGTTTTTATGGCAATACATAAAGCGTTTCAAGGTTTTAAGCTTCGCAAAAATCAATTAGAAAAAAAGTTGTAATTAACCCAAATATATAAATAATAGGAAATTAAACATTTTAATGAAATATTCTTTAAACATAATGTTTAGGCACAGGAGCCCGTTTGTGTTTAGTTCTTGGAACTATCATGAGCAGAACAATATAATGTCGTAATTATTGTTGGCAGAATGTCAAATAATAATTATCAGATCAAAGAAAATATAATAAAAATGCAAGTAAGACAATTATTACCGCAATAGTGTGTAAATAAGTGATTATTTGAAAATTATTTACAATATCGTTGATTCAGAAATAACTAGTTGTCCCACCCAGTGTTATACGTGTGCTATTGATTTTTTTTTAAACATGTTTGTTAAAAAATGTATGTTCTATGTTTCTACTAATTATATTAGTAATATACCTATAATAATATGTAACCTAAAGCAACCATTTAAACTAACGAAAAAAAATATTATTTTTTTGAGAAATGAAAAATAATAATGTATGTGTGAGTTACCATTTATCTACCTACATTCTATATAGGGGTTGAAAAAATAATTTATTTGCATCCTACGTTACTTTCCTTGACATCTCTCAAGATTTTCATAGAGTCTGGCACTCAGACACGCTTTACAAATTAAAACAATTCCTTTCTAGTCACTATTAATTGATCCTTAAATCCTACCTCGTAGATCGATTTTTTACCGTACGTGTAAGTTCCTCCTTTTCTTTTCCTATTTAAATAAAAGCAGTCGTACCACAAGGCATATAGTGATTGCCTCTCTGACCTCTACTCTTCAATCTCTACATCTCAGCTCAGCTTACCTCATACCATACTTTAGTTGGCGTCTTTGCTGATGACAAAGCTATATCCATTTACAGCCCAGATCCTGTCTTAGCCTATTCTTACTTACAAAATCATCTCAACTCCCTGGAATCGTGGTACAAAATATGAGGAGTTAAAATGAATGAAACTAAATCCATCCACAGTACCTTTGCTCTTTGTCATGGAATATGCCCAACAGTCTATCTTAATTATCATCCGCTTCCTCTTGCCCAGTGTATACGATACCTCGGTATCCTTATTGACCGCCTTCTCACCTAGAAACCTCATAAAATTAGCAAAACCTGCTCACTTAATGACCGCTTCCGACTCCTTTGACCACTAGTGACCACTTCTAACATCTAAGCACATGAAGCTCTCCAATAAGCTACAAACAGCTATAAATAGTGTACCTTCCTATTTCAGTTCTTTAGTAAATCAGCATCGGTGTAGGTTTTGTAAAACGGATTGTATGTAGCACATGGTATATTTTTAACGTGGTTCAAACTACTCCCTAAAGTATAGAGTCTAAACTTTTCTGATATATCCAAAATGTTTGTTAAAATCAGTTGTGTAGTTTTTGAGTATATAAGCTACATCTACAAATTTAGTTTTAAGATATAATTTACAAAATTGAGGCCATGAACACAACGATTTGATGCATGATTTTAACCCACGTAACCAATGGCTAGCATTTATATAACAGAAATACGATTTCTTTCGTGAATCTCAAAATCTTTGTGTGATCACATTTTTTTCAAAAGAGTTTGAACCGCCTCCCACCACTAGCTGTACAATTTGTATTGTTATTTTTTTTAAACCTCCCTTATCGAAATTTTATTCTGTGTACGTGCCTGGTTTATTGAACAATATGAACAATATGAAAAATATCGTCAATATCTTATAATTATGAGGTTAAAATGAGGTCCATTACATAATACATAATTACGTTACTTATATATGTGTATGAATATTTCAAAGATCATGAAACATGTTCAGCACCACGCCATTATCTATTATGTTTGTACAATAATCTAATGATATAACCTGTAAAACCTGTATGCTCGATTTCTGGAAAATATCCACATTTTTTTGATTTTAGACTGGTTGTATTTTAATCAGGGTCGTATCAAAATATTTTTAATTAGAAATGTTATATAGGTGTATTAAATATAATTATATTATAACGTACATATTGTGCATAATAATATGATTTGTAGGTACCGGCTGTAGGTATCTATACCTAATACTGCTATTACATAATTACTACAATTATGAATATATTTAAGATTTGGTATTATTGTTTATATTATTACCATTCACCAAGGTTAGGTTAGGTTAAAGTCGGTTATATTTACATTTGTCGACTTGTCGTTCTCATAAAAAAATCCGGTCCTACACGACTGGTGTACTCGCAACCCGATATTGAATTGTAGCCATACTCATCAATGAGCAGCTGAGTGAGTAATAGGAAACTTCACATTTACAATTGTTGGTCATTGATCGGTACCGGCCAATTGTCGATAAATTTTACATAAGACAGAGTACCGCCAAATATATAGGATATGGCACGATATTGGTATGTCTGAATGTCTATCAGCCTGGTTGGCCGTATGAGATCTTGTTCAAATCTTATTAAAAATTTACTATATTACAATTATATGTAATAGGTTATAACTTATAAGTATACTACCTATTAAAATAATCACAAAATCTACCATCCCCATTAAAATGTAAAGATGGCCATAGGTATAATTTTGCCTCCCCTACATAGAATCCTAACCTCATAATATTTTTTAACGAAACTTCAAAAATATTTTAAATACATATGCAAGATTATTTTTATATGCATTTAAAGTTCAAATTATATCAAAATTCATCAGAATCTCGAACATTTTCAAATAATTTTTGACTTAGAAATTCATAAAAGTTTTCTTATCATAAGTAACATTAGGTAGATATTTTAATAGAAGATTTTACATAAGTTTTTCTACCTGTATAAAAAAAAGTTCTCCAAAAATTTACGCTATTTATAACCATTATATATAACCGGCTACAACTCGTTTGCGCACATTTACCTTTTTTACAACTCGTTTGCGCAAAAATACACAACTCGATTGAGCACATAATATATTTTGGCTACCTGTGACAAAAATCCCTAATATCAGAACTCGTTTGCGCACACATTTTCCTTCTCACTTTAAAAGGCTTAAGACTGTCTGTTTCAAACTTTTAAACAGGCGTGATTAAAAATGTATGTGTGTGTATGATGTGTGTTATCTAAATCGTTATAACACCATTAGTCAATATAAAAATATAAATAAATAATAATAAATAATATAAAATATAAATACAAAAATATACTACAATTAATATGAATAAGTATCGTCGTATTAATATTATTTCAAATTAAATTTGTATGATGGAATTTATTTCCAATATTTTTGATATAAGTTAAGCGGTCGATAGTTTTATTTTTATATTTATTCACATATCTTGTAAGTATTCTTCTTTATGTACAGTTTCCTTTCTTTTATAATTCATTACATTGTTTTTTATTGAGTTAATTTTTAAATCTGTTTCACTTTGAATTTGCATGAGTATATCTATGACTTGATGTATGTGTGGATGTGGTGTATAAAATTGGCTATTATAATGTTTATGGAAACTTTCTGCGTTATTCGTCGTTAAACGTGTTGCGCAAACGAGTGATCTATTTTCAGGTAAACGACTGATTTCGTCGTGCGCAAGCGAGTCGTCGATTTTCAGGTAAAAAATTTTGAATGTGCGCAAACGAATTGCAGCGTATATAACCTAACCTTACGATTTTTATAAAAAAATTTTCTAACTATTAAATTTGATTATTTATAGAAATATATACATTTTTCAATGCTTAGTATTTTCAGATGATCAAATAAGAGAATCTATAGTAGGCACCTGTATGCTATGATGCTGGGCTGAGGTTATTCTTTAGCATTGATTAATATATTGTGATTGAGGCAAAAACAAAAAGAGTACCTATAAATCGAGCTAGCTTATGATGATTAAAATGTATTCAAATTGCATGCAATAAATATTTATTTTTTCAATTATAAAATTCGTATGTACATGGGGCGCTCAGATAACGCACGCCGAAAAAACAGCGTATCAGAAATTTATTGAATAAAAAAGTTTGACATGGTGAGAAAAGCATTTATTAATTTATTTTAAGATTATTGGTTCAATTTGTAAATAGATCACTATTAAAAATAATTATAAACTAATGAGTTTACAAAGGAATCAATACATCCCACACTTATTTGCATAAGAACCTAAGTCTAAACCGACCTTAACAATAGTGACCCAATCTATTGTAAATATAATGTCTAGACGTCTAGTTCACTTATATGGATGTTACTGGGCAGAGGATTTGTAACTTTAAAAATGCAAGCACTTATGCAATTAAAAAACTCAAAATATACACTTAAACATTTTTTTAGTAAATTTATTTAAAATTATTGATAAAATAAAAAGCATTAAGTCCAAACAATTACAATATTTTAAATGATAATTTAATTTTATACCATAGCCAAGTAAATAAAAACATTTTTCTTGATTTATATTTCTTCTTCTAGTACTAAAAAAAAAACATTTTTCCTCTGCACGCGCTTCTAGGAAATAAATGTGTGCCCGTGCCCGTAGACTGTCAAAAACCATATTATACGAGTATACGACAAACATTAAAAATAAATAATTTTTTATCCAAACATTTTGACTGTATTTTTTAATTTTTGAAATACAAATTTCAGTATGGAAAATATTGATTTAAGTTAAATATGTCTATAACAGTACCTATAAAATTGCGTATTAAAGAGTAAAATATACCCTAAAAACAAAAATGACTCAAAATATGCATTTATATATGCAAAATAAAATTTCAAAACTAGCTGTGTGAGAGCTTAAAACGTATTTGTTTCGTTTTATGCTATTTTTATGACTGCGCAAAACAAATATGCAAATGCTACAAGTCCTATGTGCGGCATTGCCCTAGACTCATATTATAGTATAACCTGTTTTCTAAAAAAAAAAAAAAAACCCGTAGAAGGAAAGAACATATAATTTATAGTATTAAATTAATTTTATAAAATATTATATTATAATAACAATTTGTTTTTAATCTCAACATCAGTTTAATGTTTAAGGTAAGTATGATTTGTTCATTCTTGTTTTCTGCAGTGTGCCAGTGTTGTTTATTTTTTTATGAAACGTGTTATGGGTAGAGAGTATACCGGAAACAAAAGAACTAGTTTTGCATATGATTATTATTCAATTATTTTGAATTTTGAGCGGAATGGTTTTAGTTTTTAATTTTTAATTTTAAAAAAAACAGAAACCAGAATTTCTATTGATTTTATTTTTTTATTCTAAAATCAATGAATCTTTTTTTATTAGGTTAATAAGCAATAGTGATGGCATTAACTTGTTAAAAAAGTTAATTTGTTTTAACTTTTAAAATCGACTAGTAAGTTATTTTTGTTTTTAACAAATTGACATATTTTAACATATTTCTTTGAGTTTGTTTGTAATAATAAAACTGAACTGTTAACTTGACATTTTCACAAAATATGTGTAGGTACTAGGTAATATTGATATTGGACCTGATATAATTTGGTGAGGCGTAGTCGTACGCTCAATCTACGGAAACGCACTAAGCGTACGTACCGGCCGCAGTTGCTAGCTCCCGGATGGGTGACCACCCGGGATTTTTAGCAACATATCCTTGCCACACACAAACACGTGTTACAACCCTACCCACTTAAAAACCTACAAACAAACATACAAAAATAACCCCTACCGTACCACCCCATACCCAATGGCCTATGTTTCCGCGGGTTCTCCTTACAAAAAAAAAAAAATTTAAATACCTATGATGCTTACAAAACAAAATCCAAGTATTCCAAAATATTACTCTTCACAAATCATTTATACATCACCTTTTATTTCTAACCTGACTTTCTATAAATATTTTGCCATTTAAACAATATATGAAGAAGTTAAAGATTTCTATAAACGTTTCTTAAGTAAATTTTCTGGATTAGAAATTTAAAAAACTACAAAAATCCAAAAATGGTGTGAACTGAAGACATATGTATTTCATTATATAAACCCGAAGCTAAGTGTCACTATAATAGGTGATTCCTATATCCCATAACCCCAATAATGTTTTTATCTCTACCTAGCATATGATTAAATTAAGTATACATTGGAAAATAGAGTAGATTTAAAAAAAAAATAATAATTTAAAGAGTGGATTTGAAAATTATAATAAATGTTTAATTATATTTTGTCGATTCCTACCTACCAATACAGCATCAAATGAAATAAGTTTTTCTTCATTAATAAAACTGAAAACATACCTACGATTTACAATGAGTCAAAAAAGACTAAGTAGTATTTCTACGCTTTATATTGAGACAGATAGACAAGTTAACATTGATCAAGTCATTAACGAATTTGATGAAGGTGCATCCATTCGTGGTCGTCGACTTTGCTAAAATAAATTTGCATATATAAATAATATTAAGTATATAGTATAATTTTTAATAATTTTGTTGAGTCTTATATCGTTTTATCAGTTTTATAATGTAAAATTAAAAAAAAAATTAAGTTTTAAGTATTTTTTAGTTTATTAATAGTAATAACGCATTTTAGATTCTGAGCGGAGCGATGAATGTATTGATTTTACCATGATGTGTGTGTTTTATTTTGTGTGTCTGTCATCACGTTTTGGGGCAGTAAAAGTGCTTCGATTTGTGACTTCATTACCTCGTTCGATCAGAAAGTGAATCTAGTTGGTACTTTGGGGGGTCAAAAGTGAAAAATTCTTAATACTTTTCTAAATAATCAAGAAAAACAAACTAAAAATTAAGGGGAAAACGGGAAATTTTACGCACAATCGATTTTCGACAAAATCAATTTTGGTTTTTGATGTAACTTTAAAACAAATGACCATAGATACATGAAATTTTCATCAAATGTTTATATAAATATATTCTATCATATATTCATAGGCATATACAATTTTCGATCATTATTAATTTTTTTTAAATTAATATCGATAAAAATTTATTTTTTGGGTAGAAGATCTTGAAAATTTAATACAAGGTTTTAAACATATTGTTACTATAGCAGTTTGAAAATAAAAAAAATTCATAGTTACAATTTTTTTTATAAGCATTCAAAGTTTAAATTTTGACAAAATACATAAAAATCACGAAAATTCGCAAATTACTTTAAGCTATAGAAATTCATAAAAAAATTTTCTTTTTAAATCTAAAATTTTAAAATTTTTATAATCTATAATATATCCTAGACAGATAAACCGTTTCCTCTCAGAATCGTTTTTCGTATAGGTACAGTGATATAATAGCATTGGAAATAATCAAATTTAATTCCATCCATTCAGTAACCCACTTGTAACCTACTGTACAGCATAGTGACATCTATACGCGCGACTTACCCGCTTTTTTAGTTTTACTACTGCTTTCCCCCCAAAGGCCCCAACCCAGGATTGATTCCACGTTAGTAACGTGACGTTACGCCACTGTACTTAATTCATATGTAAATAAGAAAAATTTGGTAAGTTACACTAAAAATTAAGAATTGTTTATTCGAAAACTGGTTTTGCGTAAATTTGCAGTTTTCCTCGATTTTAGTTTACTTTTCTTGACGCTTTTGAAACGATTGAAAGTTTTACATTGAAAATTTGAAACTACTCCTCTCCCTTTACCAAAATACCAACTAGATTCATTTTCTTATCAGAAAATATGTTGTTGAAGAAAATCGAAATATTTCATCTGCCAAAAAGGTGATGACAGGGATAAAAAAATACATTTTCATCAAACTTGTTTTAAAAATAAAAATAATAAAGAAGCCATGTGGGGCTTTATATAATATTCTTACCTTTAATTCTAATACATGATCAAATATTACTATAATATTAAAAACAGAAACAAATAAAATATTCTGAACGTAAAATTTTGCTTTGTTATACAGTAATTAAATATAAAAACAACACATGATGTGAAACTTGTATACTGCAGCGCTATCTTAAGAGGACGTGATACCCGCAATCCGCATGTGTTGTCTCCGCGCGTCTTACAAGTGCATTATATAGTAAATTGTATTTAAAAAAACGTCATAAATACGTTTGTCAATAATGTCGCAACTTCGCAAGAAATTAACTCGTAAGAATTCATTCAAACGATCGTAATGAACAGAATATATTACATTACATATTTACATATGAATAACAGCCTTAACCTCACACAATTCATAAATTATAATCATACATAATTGTATACAAGGAACTGTTGACCAGATCACGAATAAGCTTAATATCAATTATAAAATAGCATTCACAGGGGTTAAAGTGGGGGAACGCAGGAGGACTCAGTCCCCTTACCTCTGACGGCGGTTAAAGAGCGTCCCCTTTAACAAATTAGGATTTTATACATTAGACATTATAGGTACCTAAAATTATATATGGAACGCTTAAAACTTTATGGAGACATTAGTCCCCTCTGGAATTATTCCCCACTACTTTAACCTCTGAGTATTCATAATGACGTTCGCAGCACATACGCGACCCATCTAAATTAAAAAATTCAACATAATTTATAAGAAAGCTCAAGGGACAACAAAGGAATAAGTGTACCATAGTCATTAACCTGCAGAAGATCTTCACGCCACTCATATCAATAGGAATTTTAAACTTCATAATATTTTGCTTAAATTAATAGAAATAAACTATCATTTGTCAACTGTTGAAAATTGTTTATTAACCATTATTTAATAGCCTAACATCTAGATTGCTGGCAGATCGCATACATCAATACGTATTATATTAAGTAATATAGAATGCATTGTTCCTATATTTCTCTAATTAAAACTATTTATAAATATTAATATTTACAATGCACACATTACATATTTATTTTATCGTTATTGCTTTTAAATTATGGGGGTTAATCAAGACACGGTTAATCGAGGTTCTGGCTTCTGGTTACATATATACGAGCATAAAACCATATAAACGAAAAATGATAACATTTTTTTAACTTGATGGATACCAATTTTTAAATCAACTGAAAAAAGCTAATGTATTTCAACTGTCCATCAAACTATACTCCGTACCAAATAAGAGTGCACCGGGCGACCACAGACAAAACCGGTTTTTGGTACGGAGTATAGATAAGTTTATAAAATTGATTAGATAATTAACTAAAAACTAAGTGCTTCGATTTTCTTAAATAGCGTCTTTTCTAGTAGAACAGTGAATCTAGTCGCGGCGATTTGGGGGGGGTGGACAATGCAGGAACTGGTGGCAATATTTGATGACCAGTTCCCACCCGTCTCTGGTTTTTGAACAGATAAAAAAGGGGGAGGCTGGAGTGTAGGGTTTGGTCAAAAGTA
This sequence comes from Diuraphis noxia, assembly GCF_037042655.1. Lineage (NCBI taxonomy): Eukaryota > Metazoa > Arthropoda > Insecta > Hemiptera > Aphididae > Diuraphis > Diuraphis noxia. The sequence goes on along the minus strand of NW_028301712.1, from coordinate 40,710,142 downwards.
AAATATTCCCAATAGTTTTCAAAAGCGGCATGAAAAACAGACAAAAAATTAAGAGGAATTTGCACGAAAAACTTGTTTTCAATTTTGGTTTTAGGTGAAACTCAAAATTTTCGTTGAATGTTTGTATTAGAATTTTCTATACAGCATAAAACTTTCAAAATATTTTGATATGATGTTTTCAGCTGTTTATAAAGGACATTTCGGTTTCCAAATATTTTAGTTTTATTTTCTATAAATGTCAATAAAATGTAATTCGTTGGGTAAAAAACTTGAAAATTTAATACAAGACTTCTATAATATATATTATTATATTGTTACAATGGCATTTGAAATAAAGTGTATGGGGAACCTTGGATTAAATTTTCATGTTTTTAACCCAACGAATACAATTTTATTGACATTTATAGAATAAAAAACTAAAAAACAAAAAACATCAATCAATGTTTATAAATTACTTAAAAAAAGTTGAAATATTTTGAAGATTTTATCAAGTATATGAATTTATATAATAAACATATTATATGATGTAAATTTCAAGTTTCTACAAGTTTCTACATTCATTTTTAAATAACAACAAGATAAGAATATCGGTTTCAAGAGAAATTGAGTGAATATCCAATGTTGTAAAAATTTAAAATTCAAACCCTAATAAAAATTAAATTTGACTTTTCGCCTTTCAATAGTCATTTTTTATTTGATAAACAATAAACAAACATATTATTAATTTTGTATTTAATTTTCAAACTTTAGATATACAAAGATAAATTATTATGAAATTCTAACTCAAAATAATTTGTACAATATTTTCGTGATTTTTATGTATTTTGTCAAAATTCGAACTTTAAATGCTTATTAAAAAAAAATTTTGACTGTATTTTTTATGTTTTTAACTACCATTGTCATAACATATTAGTAGTCTGTTATTACATTTTGAAGCTTTTTACCCAACGAAAACATTATATTATTGACATTTCGAGAAAAATAAACGAAAAAAATTGAAAATATTCGAAATATTTTGAAAATATTATCAAGTATAATAAAGACCAGTATAAACATTCAGTGAAAATTGCATGTATCTACGATGATTTGTTTTGGAGTTACACAAATATCAAAAACGATATTCTCAAAAACCAATTTTGTATAAAAATGTCCTTAATTTTTTTCCTCCAACGCTTTTAAAAATTACTTGGAATTTTAAATTTTGACATCTCCAATGCACCATCTAGATTCATTTTCCAACCAAAAAAACTTTTGAAGTGAACACTTGAAGCATTATGTCGATAACTTATGGTGTACACACACACGAAAAAACTAAATAAATAAATAAAAAACACACACCATTATTGTAAAATCAATACATTCAACTATACGCTCCACTTAGAATCTAAAAACATATTAATATGTGCCCAAACGAGTCTCCATCGATCTGAATGACACCTATTAGAGTAGTGCCTATACCAAACCCGTCTTAAAATTTCAAACTACCTCTCGAAATCGATTGAATCACAATGCCTTTAACCCTGAATTCGCCATTGTTGACTACGTGCCACTGCTATACAGGGTGTCTCGCGAGGATTAACCCATGGGCCATTGCGATATCTCACGAAGTAATGGATATATCAAGATTCTGGTTTTGTAATAAGACTCACAGGGATAAAAATTACAGTTATTTCATTTTTTAATTTATAGTAATATTTTGGTAAGAATTTTTAAAAAATATATTTTTTTATTTATTTATTTCAAAAAAAATTAAAGATAGCCATTTTGTAGAGTTTATTTTTTTGAAACTATTGACTTTTCAAAATTGTACTTTCATTAATATCCTGATTTTAAATATTTTGTCTAGTTTTGCAGAAATAAAATATGATTATAACTAACTAGACACACAGAAAACGTCCGGTCAGCCGGGCGAGCACGGGCGCGACACGGCGAGTGACATGTTTGATAACACTATATAGGTGTTAAATAATTTGCAACTTTTCTCGAAACTAAAAAAAAATTAAAAATCAGGAAATTAATAAAAATAAAATTATGAAATGTCAATATTTTCAGGAATAAACTCTACAAAATGGCCATAATCGATTTATTTGGAAATAATTAAGTAAAAAAAATTTTTTTGACTTTTTTATTTCAACATTAAAATATGAAATAATTGTAGTTTTTATCCGTGTGAGTCTTATTACAAAACCAGGATTTTGATATATCCATTATTTTGGGAGATATGTCATATAGTGATATAGTAAATCCTTGCGGAACACCCTATATAGTTATTATACTATATAGTAAGCATATTGTAACTTTTATATAAAATAAAAACAAAAAAACTGGTTAGGTTAGGTAAATCTCAGGGCCAAACGCGTATAGTATAGGTACGTTTGTATGCTGCAATCTAATGAATTTTCCCTATTCTTTACCAACAATACTATAAATATCCATGTGTAATGGAAAACCGCCGCAGTCCACGTAAAACTACAGTGCAAACGAATTAGCCTAATTTGCTAAACGGATTATAGTAATTTTTCGATCTTAATTATTGGGAATATTGTATCAGTTTCTATTTTAATTACAATACTATATGTTTTTATCTTGAATAAACACGATATTTTGTCCCGTTAATTAAAAAAGTTCGAATAGTGAAGTTTCCACTAAATCGTTAAGATTAAAAAAGTGAAAAAAATTTACGCATAACAGGTAACAGCATTTTTCAAATTAAACACGAAATAGTTTTAAATTTTAATTCCGATTTAATTACAATAACTCTTTATTTTATTTTTAAAAATTTTAATTAACATTTTATTTGGTTTTTTTTTAACTTTATTTATAAAAAAATATGTAGTCAAAAAGATATAAAATACAATTAGAAATGATGAATTTAAAACATGTAAATTGTTCTCTTAATGCATAATAAAATATGTATAGTTAAAAATAAATTGTATTCATTGTAATCATTTCTGATTCGTTCAATTTTTGTATTTAATTTTATTATTGCCCTTTGATACATTCATTTCTAAAATGTATTCATTATTTTAATTATTATATTTCTATTAATATTCTAAAACTGTATTTGTTTATTCAACTAATTATTAATTATTATATAGTTATTAGTTGTTTAAGTTCTCCAAAAGCATTTTTAGATTAATGTTCGAGTTTATATTTAATTCTGATTATATTATGATTATGCTTTCGATAGTAGATTACTTTAATTTAAAGATTTCGGTCAAATAAAACCATGATCTTTACTCGTAGGTATATTTTTAGTTAAATAATAATATATTAGTAGAAACTATATTCTTTTGAAATTAAAATAATTATATTTTTCATTGATTTGATTATAAAACATATGTTTTTTGTATAAAAACTGTACGATCAATACAAAAATATACATTATTCAATATTTCAATTAAAGATATAAAATGGTTGTAAACACCTTGTAAGCTATTATTATCAATAGTTATCAATAGTTTTACCTATTTCATGTTTCATTCAGGTTTTTCGCACTGATATTTCAACCATGGATAGCTGTAACTTAGTTGACGAAAATACATCTCAATTATCAGAAATTCAATCATTTTATAATGATCAAACAATATTTTTAACTGGTGGTACTGGATTCATGGGAATTTTAATACTGGATAAATTAATAAGGTAAGAATTGTATGCCTTTATTTTTAACAAATAACAGCACTCATTAAATATAATATTTACATATAACCAGTATTTATTATATATATGAAGCATTGGCATATATTAGTTTGTGTTCTTAATTATTTATAAACCATTTTATCGAATAACCATATTTTATAACATTATGTAAATTAAATAAAAAATGTTTCTACAAATTCAAAAATGTTTTCATGCAACTGAAAGAATATATGTGAAGTTAATGTATTTATTAATATAAAATTAAATACATATACGAAACAATACATATATTTATATTAATTATTCTGATGTTTTATGTTAAAAAATAGCAGACGCAATATGATTTATAACATTTAAGACTAAATAATGCTTGTAGTGTTGTAATAATAAGTTAAAAAAAGTGGATGAGTGAATATCGTTCTGCTGTTCAGTAGTTTACAACTTTACAAATGAATCCAATGATATGATATGATATTGTATACTTAAAACGATTCTGAGTGCAGACGGTTTGTCAGTCTAGGATATGCTATACTATATTAATTATATTGTTATTATTTCAAAAAAAAAAGTGTAGGTATCTATAAAATAAATCAGATTAATTATGTACCCGGACTCACTCGGTCATTCATAGAAGGTATATACACAATTTATTATAAAGTGTTAATATATAAGGCATTAACGATATTAACTATTAATATTAGAATATAAAGTAAACTATAGAAATTTAAATGCCAAGCATTGGAAATTCTAATATAAATATTCAGTGAAAATTTTATGTGTCTAGGGTAATTTTTTTTAGAGTTACATCATTATCTAAAATCGATTTTCTCAAAAATTGATTTTGCGTAAAAATTACCGTTTTTTCTTATTTTATTTATTTTTTTATTTGTTTTTCCCGGTGCTTTTGAAAACTATTGGAAATTTCAAATGTCTATAAATTACTTAAATATTTTGAAAATTGTATCAAGTATAAAAAATACCAGTATAAACATTCAGTGAAAATTGTATGTGTCTACGGTAATTTGTTTTAGAGTTATGCTTATATAAAAATTCGATTTTGTGTGAAAATTCCTGTTTTTCCTTAATTCATTATGCTTTTGAAAACTACTGGGAAATTTAAAATTAGACCTGCCCAATGCACCAACTAGATTCACTTTCCAACCGGAAAAGCTACTGAAGTTGAAAATCGAATCATTATTTCGACAACTTATCGTATGTACACAGACACACAGACACACACACACCATTATAAAAATCAATACATTCATCGCTCCGCTCAGAATCTAAAATGAATTGTTAAACAAACATAAAAAATGTTTGCAGTTGATTTAAATTCAAAAATTATTTATTTTAAATATTTTAATTTTTTAGGACTTGTTCGGGAATAAAAAGAATCTATATTTTAATCAGAGAGAAAAAAGGAAAAACTACAGAAGAAAGATTCAAAGAACTTTTCGATAACCCTGTAAGAACCTTAATGTTTTTCGATTAAACAGTTAAAAAATAAAAAATAAACTATGAATTCAAAATTATTATTACGTTTTGTGAATAAATTATTTTATAATGTTATTAATTTAATATATAACACTGATTATGTGTTTTAATTTTAGTTTTGTAAAATATGAGGAATCATTTCAGGTATTTGATTTAATGAAAAAAGAAAAACCGAACTTTTTAGAAAAGATCACTGCAGTTATCGGCGATTGCGCTTTGCCAAACATGGGAATCGAAGAAAAATACATCAACATTATTAAAGACGAAGTAATTTGTTACATTAATATTATGTATGTATTATTGTTAATAATTGGATTTTATAAAATTATATTTTAACTTAGGTAAACATAGTAATACACTCTGCTGCTACTGTACGATTTGACGAACATTTGAGAATAGCTGTCAATATAAATATAATTGCCTTACAAGATTTATTGAAAATTAGCCAAAAAATTAAAAACTTGAAAGTAAAAGGAACATCTATTAATTTAAATTTTATGTGCTCGTATTATTATCATGGTTTTTTGATTTAGGCTTTTGTTCACATTTCAACTGCTTATTCTAATTGTGCTGGAAGGGAAGTTGTGGAAGAGATTTTTTACAAAACACCTATAACTGGAGACAAGTTATTACAAGTTGTTAACGGTCTAGACGATGATTACATCACTAAAATTACACCTTCGTAAGTAGTTTACATTGAGAACAATAATTTATAGAAATAATACAATGTGTTCTATATTACGATATTTTCATAAAGAAGAATATATTAGAACTAGGAAATAATAAACACTTGTATATGAATATTATGTAACATATACCTAATTATAAATTGTAATAATAGAATACATAATACGAACATTATGTACATATATTATATATAGGTCCGTTTGGTCTTTTCAAGACGCGTTTGGGATAATATAATATCATTATATTGTGATGATGATAACTTAAAAAATAAACATTTAAAAGAGTTGACTTTTTTTCTAATAAATATGCAAAAAATGGTTAATTTGTTTAAAATGATACTTCGTGAACACTATATTACGAATTACTATTTGTGTTGTACCTATATTATGTATTTATGTTATACATATAACACGTAATTGAATAGATTTTCTAATGTTCACATATTAGTATACTACTATATTTTAGGTTATCTAATTTAGGTATACCTATAAAATACTTTTTAGTAATTAAAACAGTGATAATAGAGCCTATGAATCTTTTATCCATACAGGTTACTAGGAAAATGGCCAAATACATACGCAATGACTAAAGCAATTGCCGAGGGCGAAATATTGACTTATGGCAAAGGATTACCAATCGGAATTATTAGACCGTCAATGAGTAAGTAAAATTTTGAAATGTGCATACAATGTTATTGGATTTTAAATTTTATTTTAGGTATATTTTTATCTGCATGTTCTAATAAGTAATAACTATAATAACAGTAATAACCTAACCAATAATTATCAATGTAAATTTCGTATTTAAAATCTTAGTTATCGCCACCGCTAACGAACCTGTTACTGGATGGATTAACAATTTCTATGGACCAACTGGAGTTGTGGCAGCCACTGGCCTTGGTCTCATGAGATGCATGCATGCAGATTCATCTAAAACAGCGGATATCGTGCCTGGAGATTACGTCAGCAATGCCGTGTTGGCTTGTGCTTGGGATATTCACAACCAATGGTAATTATAATAATCCATACAACTCTATAAACTGTTATGTTGCATGAGTGACTAGTTTCACAGTGACAACAATTATCTAAATATTCAATAATCATCAAAAATCATAGAATATGACAAATATGTATATAGAAAAAACACGGATAACTTGCTCTGTTGTATACTGTACCTACCATTGATTATAGTATAGGCCACTGTAATGGATGTATAAAATTTGAATTCAATTATAGTTAAAAAGTATATTTATGTTTCACACTGGGTCGTCTATAGCAGATCGCAATAGTGGTAATTGGTAAAATACAGACGCAATTTACCGATTCCACTGCACTATGTGTATGTGGTGTAATTCTTACACGAGACCTAGCAGGTAAAAAAAAAATACTTTCGTATTATTTTAGTTCCTACGCGAACACAATAGAAAAAGGCTCATATGTAAGTTCCTACATGATAAAAAAAAACTTAAAATGTCAGTAAATGTATTCACTTATGTTATGTTAAGGATTAGATTAGCGATTCCCAAACTGTTTGACCCTAAAAATTAAAAATAACTAATTGCACATCCCATGAATAAATAAATCACAAATTTACAGTATTTAAAAACATACAAATTTTAATTGTTATGATAAAATAAATCAACAATAAAAAAATATTATTAAATTTCTATTTAAAGTATTACAAAAATTTTATTTTTATGAAAAAAAAAAAAAACAATGACCATAAATATTAGTTTATAGTATTGGGCGCTCACGAATTGCCTCCCGTGATTTTTTTTTTAAAAAAGGTTACACGAATTGCCTCCCGAAAAAAAAGTTGTCGAAAAAGTAGTGACCCTCTTGTACTAGAATCGCCTACGATAGTTATAATTAATCGATTTAGGTATAACCTTACATAATGTAATTAATATTTGATAATGTCAATAAACGATGGCGGCGCCGCGGAAGCAATGCGAAAGCAGATCCCGCGGCGTCGTCGGTTAAAACGGAAAAAAAAAAAAAAAAAAAAAAGGTATAACCTCACATATTAAATAAACTGAGAAAATAATACATAAAACAAATATTTTAGAAGAATGTCAGGTGTAATAATAATAAATAATAATACGTATATATGAATAAGTTTACTATTTTTGAACTGGATTTCATTACACTTATTAGTTTTTAATTAAGCAGAATATATTTTTTGTTTTGTACATGTCCATCGCTTAACGTCATTGGCTAAATCTTTTTGGAATCCAAACTTAAAACCATCACAAATTTAAATTGTTTTGCCTTTTTCACTAATAACACTAATAACGTTCATTTTTATAACACTGTGTAATTGTTATTTACGAAACTGACGGTGATAACGGGCTATATTCTTTAACTGATAATCAGTGATCGAAAAGATTTTTGCATTTGGCAAATTAATCTGCCTGGGAAATACTGTATGTCTTAAAATAATATTTTTGAACATTATGGAAATCGATAGTAAAAACTATCGATAATCTAAGTATACTATGGGAGGCAATTCGAGTAGACTTTAGCCACTAAAGTAATGATAGGTTTTTTACATAACTGATAAATTCATTGTATATTTTATTATATATTTATTGAATATTTTAGAATATTAAAATAATATAAAATACAATGCATATTTAACTATTTTATTACGCGTAATATTAATAAAATATACTTAGTTGGTATAATATTGGTTGATAAATTATCTCGACTCAAAATTGTTTTTTGTATGCAATGTATTGTCATTGAATTTAAATTTAACACATCCATTACACTATAACAACGACTTAGCTTCCTACTTAATGACAAGATACACTCGGAAGTTACTCTAGTACTCTACAATAAAGTGGTTACGTACTTGCCGCTTTTTGAACATATATTCTAGCAGTGTAGATACATTTTTATCCGAAGCTTACTTATAACACCTACCATTGATTATAATCACTATTAATAAATTTTTACCATTGCTAGTACCTATATATGTAGGTAGATCATGTGATTCATGAATTAACGTTAAAGTATGAATTGGGCGTCGCAGGTCTATTAAATTTATTAACCTACTAAATTTAATATCATTTGTATTTTGTTAAAACAGTATTGAAAAGTACCAACTCTAAAAAATAAATTAAAACGTTTGAATTATTTTAGGAAAGAACACAATACCTGCAATGACATGAAAGCTGATGATTTAGAAAAAGAACCATTAACTGAACCACCTATTTACAATTTCGTATCATCAAGTGTCAATCCAGTGACATGGGGAGAATTTTCGACGTTGAACAAAAAATATGGATTTGAAGTGCCTTCTGTAAAAGCGGTACGCGGTTTATTTAACTTAATAACAGTTATATAGATTAAAAATTGTTGCATTTAACTGGATGAAAAAAAATTTTTAATTTTAGATCTCACCAATTCTATTGAGATTATCCAAAAACAAATACGAATACCAAATTTTATGTTTAATTCTCCACATCATACCTGCATTTATACTTGATTCTTTAGCCAAAATCGTCGGAAAGAAGCCTCTGTAAGTGACACTTGAAAAATAATAATTATTTTTTTATCTATAATAATTACCTATTGATAAATATGTGTATACCTTCTTATTATAATATAATATTATAATGAATATTTTTTGATTTTTAGATTAATGGAAGGATATAGAAAACTGCACAAGTTCTCCGAAGTCATATCCTACTTCAGTTTAAAATCGTGGACATTCAAAGATAATAATACGAGGTCTTTGATACAAAAGTTATCCAAATTAGATCAAGCACTTTTCAGATTCGATCTTACCAAAATGAGCTGGAATGAATACTTCAAAAAACACGTAATAGGTATTCGAACGTATATTTTAAAGGATCCAATGGAAACGTTATCAGAAGGAAAAAAAAGGAATCTAAAGTCAGTAACCAATATTTAACATAAATTACTTATTGACAAAGATTTTATTATTGTTATTTTATTTTCAGATTATATATTGCATACTACACATTATTATCCGTTTTAGCGGTGTCATTACTATTAATACTGTACGGAATTTGTAATTTATTTATATAACAAAAAAATTAGTGTTAACTATACTAGAATCTCATATTTATTTTATATAATATTGTACGATAAAATCTAATTATCATATTAATAATTTTTCTTTATTTTAACTATGTCTACATAATATTATAGTGAGCATTTATAATTTTCCTTTTTACTTTTTTTGATGTCTACATTGATTTACTTGTTACTTAAAAATATATATTTAAAAAAAAATTTAAACCCTGTGTATAGCTAATGAATATGTTGTATATAAATAATATGTTTTTTTCCTGTCTGTCTTCGACATTTCTAATAGTAAAAATCTAAAATTTTTGGTAGGTATCAACATATTTTCTAGTAGGAAAGTGAAACTAGCGGTACTTTTATGAGGGCAAAATTGAAAATTCCTAATAGTTTCTGAAAGCATCTTTTTCATTAATGAAAACCTAACCTTCAGTTTCATTAATTGAAGGTAGTTTGAGGTCGGAATTTAAGGTCTTGTTTGAGACGAATCCGGGTGTACCTACCGCTGACATATTTTTGGAATACCTGTATGGCCCTTTTATTTGTGGTCTTAGCAAAACCCCATATTATGTCCATATTATATTGGTTGAAATAGAGTTTCTTACAAAATGATTTTTATGGGTATGGTTAGGTTAAAACGAAGTAGTGACTTTAACAGATGGAGTCTGGAATTTAGTTTCTTATGCTTATCTTAAAGATAACAAGACCAGGTTAAGCGCCTGTCGAATGCAAGACCAAGGTATTTAACTTCATTCGAGGGGAGTATGATGATATTGTTAAAAAGTAACAAAGAAAGACTTGGATTGAATAACAATTTTAATTATATTGTTGTAATTTAAAAATATTATTCATGGGTAGTTAATATCATTAATGACTTTTACTAATGGGTAGGTACTTTATAGTATACTAGCTCTCCGATCTAGTTATAATATGTTGTACCAAATGGCAAATATACTATGAACGACTATGACTGAATATGTCAGATACATATATAATGAATATGATTTGATTAATTTAGAATTTATTTTATTGCTACCTACCTTATAATAACAATATAATTAATATAATAATATACCTAGTAGATATAAAATATCCTAGTATGTCAACCCGTCTTCCTCCAGAATCGTTTTTCGTATACAATGATATTATATCATTGAATTCAAATTTAAAACCAACCATTACAGCAGAGGTTTTCAAAGTGTTGTTGGGGGGGGGGAGGGAGTGAAAGCTTTATAGAGAGGGTGCAAGACAATTTTAAAATCAACATTGTATTGGTAGGACAGAAAAAGATTTATGGAATTTGGGTGAAAATAATCGCATCCTGTATAGTGTGTATAATTCCGAATTCGGTATATTTATAGAATCACGTACAGGCAGCAACAATTAACACGAGCCATCATCTATAAAAGGTTTGTTATTTTATCCATAAAATCGATAAATTGGCCGTAGATTTTAACTTTTTAGTACTATAAGCATGACTATTAAAATTATATTTATGAGGGAGCTCACGTCTGGGGTTGACCAAAGTGGGGAAGGGCTGACTTAAAAAGTTTGAGAACCTCTGCATCACAGTAAACCACTTGTAACCTAAGCTACTGTACAGCAGAGCGACATCAACATAGATACCCAATTTTTTAATTTTTTTAACAGTATTTGATTTTTTGTGTAAAGTTTTGCATTAAGATAACCCGGTACCTACACTATAAATTATCATTCAATAAAAATTTTTTTTTGGATTTAAAGTTCTGGAGATAGTAGACTGCCGCGGCCGTCTGTTTTGTGTATTCTGACTGACTGAACAATTTTTTCTAATTTATTTATTTTTGCTTCTTGAAATATAAATTATACCCGTAAGTTACCTACATTATTTTCATTACCTAACTGAATTTGAGACGCCAGTACCTACTATTAACTTCAAATGGTTAAGGGTGACATTTTCTTCTTTGACCATATTAAAAGATTTTTGGGTACACTGTCTTAACCACTTATCCATTGTGATTTGTGAGCAGATTTATAATAAATAACAAAAACCTATTAACAAATATTTAGTTTTATTTTAGAATAGTTGATACTTTCACCTAATCTGTAATATTATCCATGGGTATTGAGTAAAAAAAACTTTTTACTCGTGTGTCAAATTAATACACTACAGTAATAAGAAAAATTTTTTTTAGTATTAATGAATATTATCTATTTTTAAAATTACTACTGGGCAGTGGTATCAAACTATATATTTGTCTATGACAATTGTCATAACTCATAACTATCTAACTTATGAGACATATCTTATGACAAATTTCTTTAATATATTTTACAATTTAATATTGAGATTCATACAGTAACAATATTTATGTAAATTATTTAACAATTTTAACTTTTTTTAGGATTTGTATATAAGTATAAGGTATAGAACATTTTGTACACAATTTACATACTATTAATACAATCTTAATTTTAAATATTACATATTATTTTCATTATTTTACATAAATAATGTTTTATTTTTATTTTTATTATTAATATACTTTAAAATATTTTTCTTATATAGTTTACTTATCTAATAAGTGTGTACAGTTAATTAGGCTGGAGGATATATATAATAAAGTGAAAAATAGTCAAATAATGTTAAATTAATTACAACCAATATTAATTCCACTAAATAAACTTAAAATTTATACTGGTGTAGTTTTTTCATAAGCAGCTAATAACAAACGAGAAGAACCAACAGAAGTATAACTTTCACCACTTGAACGTTGACTCACAGTACTCATGGGAGTACCAGGTAATGACACCCTTTCCTGTATAAAATCAGTTTTTTTTAATGGTTTATAAATTAATAATATTTACATAAGCGATAAGCTATGAAGTAAATATCAAAACCAAACAATAGTATAGTTTTATTTACTTGAGATATTGATAGCTGAGGTTTTTCATTTTGATGTGTAACTAGCATTCTTGCGGCACATTCACCATAACACTCAGCATCTTCTGCACCATGATTTAATATAACATTGATTTCTTTTTCTAAAAAATAAAGAAACACATCAATTTATTATTTATTATTTAAATTTAAAAATAACTTATAATGTTCTTACTTTCGACTATAACAGGTTGGGGTTGTTCAACTTTCTTTTCAATACTTTTCTCCGAGTCCAATAATGGAGACATTTTTTCTGCTTCACTATCTTCATCCTGAGTCTAAAAAATAATGAAAGTTTGAATATGCTCAACTATATAATATGATTTTAAGATATATTTGTATTATTTATTTATCACTACACAATAATTATATTATATAGTAGAATCAGATTATAACAATCTTCACAGATAGTTCTATCTGGTTGCCAAAACATACTGCATATGAGATATAAAACCAAGCAAGTTCATGGGTGTAGTCTTTATATCCAGCAATGTAATAAGCGAGTTCTACTGTATTTTAATCTAAGTAATACTAATTTTTTACCTCTTCTTCAGGATTTGCTTTTTCATTAATTATTCTCACTTTGTCTTTACACTTAATTGGAATTTTCGGTTTTATTTCATCCTTAATAGAACCTTTAGATGATTTATCACTGATAGATGCAGCACCCTAAAAAATTGAGTTATGTCAATTATAAAGAAGAATCTAAATTAATAATTCTATAATACATACATTAGAACTTAAAGAATTATCACTAAGGCTTAATGATTCACCATGAGAATCTAGGCTGCAAGATTTTTTTCTGGAAAGCCTGTCTAAACTCATTCTGTAACAAAGTATTTTAAAATGTTTTATAAGAAAATTAAATAATAATTTTGTTTACAGACTTAGATGATTCATTTATATTCAAAAAGTGGCGCACAGAGGTATTTTAAGAGCACATGCAGTTAAAAAAAGTTAGCCACCCACCTACCCAAATTTTTATTTATAACAAATAGTTTCACTTATTATTCACTGTAATTCAAAGAAATCAATTAGTATAGACTATAGTTTATGTTATGAATTATTTAATTTCCCTGTGAAACCTGCAGTAGTACACACCCACCCCCCTCGAGAACACATGCAGTTGCATTCCTTGCTAACCTGTCTGGGTGCCACTGTATTTAAATTAATTCAATTTTTAAATAAATAACATAAAGTCTACTTTGTCTCTAATTGGAACAAAATAAAAAAAATTCAAAGATAAATTTAAAAAAAACTAAAAACTAATTAACTAAAAAAAATTGTTTTAACTTAGCATACTTAGACATAGTAAGTCCAGCACATTGGCTATCAGGTGAAGATTCTAGTAAATGATCACTAGGAACTTTAGTGGCATTACTATATCGTCGAAAATTTGGACCATTGAGAGCTTCAATTAAAGGAACAGTTTCGTAGCCATAAGGTGTACGTAAATCAATCTATGAAATTTAACAATTTATAAAAAAATATATACCTTACATTTTAAAATTGAATATTATTACTCTATGATTATTGTCTAATGTTTTTTGTAAAGCTTTTATTTGTAAAAGAGCACGGAATGGAACGCGGCATATTGGACAATTATTAGCTTGATATCGTAAAGAATCTGCACAAGATTGACACAAACACAAGTGACGGCAAGGCAAAATTAAAGTGTCACGCATATCACTCATACATATTACGCATTCTGAACTACCATCTTCTAAATCTTCATCTCCAGAATCCTTCAAATATAAATAAATAAATAAATAAATAAATAAATAAAACATCAGTATAAGTATACTAACTTTTAAATCCGGTGTCTTATTTTCAATGCCATATATTTCTTGCAGTAAGTAGCATAACCCATCTACGAATAATTTTTGTTTTAAAGCTTTTAAAATGTAGGAACCATCAGAGTATTGTTCAACAACTGCAATTGTGGTATGTGACTGTCGTGTTTCTGAAATGTATTAACTTAATAAAAAATGAAATTGACATTATACATTGAAGACTCATTTACCTTCAGAAGTATCATGAGCTATACAATGTATAGCAATCGGAATAACTTCTTTGTTAAATGCATAGGTTAAGTCCTCAGTAGTGTATAAACTTGGATCAAACATATGCAATGGTTGAATAAACTGTTGGTTTGAACCTCGTTTATAATGGTATACTTCAGATGTCATCGATGGATCACGACAGTTAAAACTATACAAAAACAAAATTATATAATGATATATATTATACATCAATAACACTTAATATTCACACTTACGAAACCCCACTTGGTGTAAAATCTTCAGTACAGAAATAATATATTGTTATTGAACAAGGTGAATCACAATCAAAGGTAAATTCTATATTGAATGTAGTTTTACCTTCTTCTGTACGTATAAAACGCAATGATTCTTTTCTAATATTTACCAAACTTTTTAACGGTTTAGTAGGTTCTCCTATTTCAGGGGGCGGGTATGGAAACTACATTTAAAAAAAACATAAATACAAATTATTTTTTTTAAACAAAGCTTTTTACATAATGGTTAATTGGTAAATTAATGTGGCAGGTGCTTATATTTTTTTTTAAATAGTTTAAGTAGGTTATTTTCCATTTTTTAAAATGATTTAGAACTCAGATCAACCAGAACAAGAATATAATATGTAGTTATTTCATAAATTAAATCTACTTACTGTAGTAGGGCATTTACTAAAAAAATTTAAATCCATATTTTCTCCAAATAAATATGCCTCTGGTTGTGGTGTATCAAATTTTTCACCACCCATAATAAAGTGAGTACTAAAATAATTTCCTGGAAAGATGTTTAAAAAAAAGAAATATTAAAAACTATCATTATAAAATAGGTATTATAAAAATTAATAAATAAATGAAAACTAATAAAAACTATTGATTATTTAAGAGAAAAAAATATTCATATTAGAAATTGCATTTCACACGTTTCTATTTTTTAAAATACATTTGTGTATACAAAAGTGAAGTGACATACATTTAAATTTTTTAAATGACTTATAATTTCATATTTTTTTTAACACTTTCTAATTGCAATGTATACAATTAATAATACAGAATATTAGAATATATATCCAGAATACAGTACAAAAAAAAAAAAAAAAATCAAATATTAATAAACTATTTAAATGTCTTTTAAACAAACCAGATTTGGGTGGATATTTATAAGCATTATTTGAGTTGTTGTCCACTTCTTCAACTCTAGGGTTTTGTCGACTAGTAAATGCACCCATTGTAGCCTACAGCGATTGAACTAAATTATTATATTTCAATTAAATGAAATATGTAAAAGGAAATAATTAATATTTTTAACCATAAATGCTTAAATAGTAATATTACTGACAATCATTACTTAAAAATAAGCAATGAACTGAATAGTGAATATTATAATAGGTATAAAGTAAGTACTAAGTGGTCATTAGGAATAAAACTAAACAAGTACCACAAATCACAACACGGTTATCAGTACATTATCAATATAGGTCGACAACTCAACTACATTCATATTATTTCAACGTTAACAACGTCATCTATGGATTATATATACATTTGTTTTGATAACAATCAGTCTAGCCGATTGTGTATTTTTTATAGTAATTATTAATTTCATCTGAGTTAGGTAAAAAATGGGATGATGATCAAAATGTACCTATTCAAATCTGGTATTTTTGTAGATTCTTAATATTTCTATAATCCAATACGGCAATACCGACCAGTACTATACTATACTATTGTTTCGTTTTGATATTTACTTCATAGCTTATCGCTTATGTAAATATTATTATTTTATAAACCATTAAAAAAAAACTGATTACCTGGTACTCCCATGAGTACTATGAGTCAACGTTCAAGTGGTGAAAGTTATACTTCTGTTGGTTCTTCTCGTTTGTTATTAGCTGCTTATGAAAAAACTACACCAGTATAAATTTTAAGTTTATTTAGTGGAATTAATATTGGTTGTAATTAATTTAACATTATTTGACTATTTTTCACTTTATTATATATATCCTCCAGCCTAATTAACTGTACACACTTATTAGATAAGTAAACTATATAAGAAAAATATTTTAAAGTATATTAAAAATGAAGAAAAAAACATTATTTATGTAAAATAATGAAAATAATATGTAATATTTAAAATTAAGATTGACTTACATTGACTGCGTAGTGATGATCACTCGCATATTTGACACACGGTAGATGGCAAAACCTTTTTTGATCTGGGAAAATCTTTGCCAATTTGTACATTGTGGGATATCCTTGGAAAACGCCAATATAAGAAGATAATATATATCTATGCGAAGTTTCTGCAGTCCTGTTCTGCCTCTAAAATGATATCAGGAACATATAATTAGGTTACCTTCTACCTAGTACCTATATGGACTATGGCAATATATATCATTTTTTACCATCATTGTTAGGTTTGACAGGTTTTATTCAAATAATATTAATTCAACCAACGGTTCATTGAGGGTAAAATAATGAATGAATTAATATTTAATTCAAATGGTATAAAAGTATAAAATCATTTTAAACCTACAAAAAACAATTCTGAGCAAAGACCATCTATTAGTCCATATTAATTACTAATATATAAGTAGGTATAATGTATATAATATTATGAATTATGATATTATCGCTATTAAAGTAGGTAATTATTTTAATATGAGATATTTATAATACCCACATGCAAAATAATTACAATAGTAATACAGCAGTAGTTGGTAAGTTGAGGTTGAATTAATTTTTTCCGAAAAAATTGTGTTATAAAATATAATTTTATACTTTAAAGGTTTCAAGTAGGTACTCGTGAAGGTAATCGGTCAAAATATCCAAAGACAAAATATCCAACGGTCAAAATATCCAAATTTTACGTAAATTAATATATTACACTTTACTTTAATTACTTTCTAATAAAATTAACTCCTAAATATATAAATTACGTTAGTAGTATAATAATATCACAAAATATACTGCACAAACATTAGTCAAATAATATAAAAAGCGGGTATAAGTGGATGTCGCTCTGCTGTACATTAGGGTGTGAGGTGGACCTCTGACTAGGGTAGGTTAAATTTGAATGCAATGATAGGTATCATTGTATCCGAAAAACGATTCTGAATGGAGACGGTTTATCTGTTTAGGATATATTATAGATATAGATTATTAAAAATTTTCAAATCTAAGATTTAAAAAGAATTTTTTTTATGAATTTCTAGCTTAAAATAATTTGCGAATTTTCGTGATTTTTACGTATGTTGTCAAAATTAAAATTTGAATGCATGTAAAAAAAATTGTGGCTATATATTTATTTTATTTTTCAACTGCTATTGTAAAAATATGTTAGGAGCCTTTTATTAAATTTTCAAATCTTAGAATTAAAAAGAAAAACTTTTATGCATTTTTATCTAAGATAATTGGAACATTGCCGTAATTTTTACATATTTAGTCAAAATTTGAACTTCAAATGCTAATAAAAAAAAATTGTGCCTATGTATTCTTGTAATTTTTTAATCACTATAAGAATAACTTATGAGAAACTTTGTATTAAATTTTCAAGTATTTTGATTGTGCCAAAAAAATTTTATCGACACTTCAAAAAAAAAAATTCAGAAAAATTGAAAATTTCAGTTGTCTATAAATATCTCAAAAAAAGTCAAAATATTTTGAAAATTAAACCATGTAAATAAAATGCTAATCTAAATAACTGGTAAAATTTTCAAGTATCTACGACTTATACTTTTTGAATAATAACAAATGTTTAAATTCGTTTGAGGATAAATCGTTATCGTTACGCTATTTCGTAAAAATTTAAAATTCAAACGCACTTAAAATTGTTCCTATAATGATGCTTCGAAATTGCTCTATAGCTACTTGAAAGAAACTTATGGAAAACTGAGTGTTGTATTTTTAATCTTTAGTTATGAACACAGAAAGTTTTATGATTTTTCAACTTCAAAATTACTTGCAAATTTTCACGTTTTCGACAGATTTCGTAAAAATTTGAACTATAAACGCTTATTAAAAAAAAATGGTGACTAACGATTTTTAATTTTTTTTAGCTACAATAAGAACAACATACAAGGAACCTTGTATTAAATTTTCAAGTTTTTTTGGTCATTCAACATTTTTTTACCGACACTTCAAAAAAAAATTCTCAAAAAAATCGAAAATTTCAGTGGTCTATTAATAACTCAAAAAAGTCAAACATTTTTGAAAATTAAACTGTATATAGATATGACTAATATAAACATTTGATGAAAATTTCAAGTATTTATAGTGATTAGTTTTTGAATTATAATCATATAAAAAAATCGATTTGGTCGATAACTGGTTTTGCGTAAAAATTCCCGTTTTTCTGTCATTTTTTTTTGTTTTTCTCGATTTTTTTGAAAACTGTTGGAAAATGTTTACTTTTGATTGACCTCTATAATGCACCAAGGATATTCACTTTTACATCGGAAACCACCCCCAAAGTTTGAAATCGAAGTATTATTTCGACTAGTTATGCTGTACACAGACACACAGAAAAAAACACACATCATTGTAAAATCAATACATTCATCACTTCGTTCAGAATCTAATATAAAATAAAATGTAAAACAATTTGTTTTCATGAATACAGTAATAATTTGCTAAAAAAATGACTACCTTCAATATTTTCTAAAAATTTAAAAATTATATAATATATTAAGTAGGTATATTTATATAATTATTATATACTAGGTGTATTTTTATAATTAAATAATTTGATATTTGAGTTAATTTTATTAGAAAGTAATGTGTAATCTATTAATTTACGTAAAAACGGATAAATTTGGATATTTTGACCGTTGGATATTTTGTCCTAGATTCACTCATGAGTTATATTTTTAATGACGACAAAAAAACTAAAATGTTTGCATAGGTATTATATTCTTTAATTATCGAAATATCTATAATTTTAGTATTTTACCCAAATTCGAACTTAAAATATCAATGAATGAAAAACTATATGCATATATTTTTCATATACTTTGGTAACAGTATAAAATAATTCTAACAAACCTTGTTTTAAATGTTCATGATTCCTAAGCTATAAAATTTAAACATTTTATGAATGTTTGACAACAAAATAACTTGTACATTTTTTGAGACTTAAATATATTTTGTTAACATTTGAACTTAAGATGCTTAAAAAAATAAATCATGTAATTTTAATATTTTTGAACTGCTATTACAACAACTTTAGATTAATATTTCAATTTTCTTGTTTAGATTTTAAAAGAAAATAATTTTTAAAAAAATCTTAAAGTTCTCATGACTGTGACTTGTGAGTACCTAACTCAAAAATCAAATTATTATGAAAATTCAATTATTAAAAATATTTTAATTCAAACGTTCATAAACAACGTTTGTTTTTTAACAATTTAACATACAATATTTATTATTCCGTGATAACATGAACATTGATGACGATGATTGTTAACACTGACTATTGAACACAATAAAACAACAGATAGTGATAATGATAAGTGATTATTGATTAACCACTAAACTACATCAATTTTATTTGACGTATTTTTTTATGTGTTTAATAACTACTAAAATGTAATATTTTATTATTTTAATAAGTAATTGTTCATTTGTAATACAGATCTTACAGGTATGCAAGTAATACATTATCCACTAATACCGATATTCTGTAACGAATAAAACTTAAAAGAATCATTAAAAATATAGTATTTTTACATTGTGTTTTCAAAACTATCCATTTAATAATTTAACACGACATATTTTTAAAGAACAATTTATAATTGTGTGTACCATTTTTGTATGTAACCTATGAACTAGACAATATTATTGATATGGTGTAAATAAAGTATTGAGTGAAAATTGAAAAACTTTTTCACTTAGTCATTCGCGGACGCCATCATGATATCAACCCCGGTAAGTATTAAAATACTACCTTTATAAATATTAAATTATACCCAAACCTATTGGTAATTGTATTCATCTGAAATAATATAAATTTTATACAATACCTATTGATTTTACTGTTAGTTTTAATTAATATTACAAATTAATTTTTCAATTCATTAAATATGATTTCAGATATTCTTATTGGTGGCTTTAAGTCATACATGTGTCTCTATTGATATCACATATCCTGTGTTTGGATACTATGTTCAAGGGCAACCTGCTGCATTTGGAGATTTTGATTCTGATGAACTTACAGATATGTTTGTTCTAAAAGATCAAGGTCGATCTATTGAAATTATGTTTGGTTCTAATGTTGAACCTTTTTTAAAGCCTGGTACACAAACAAAATGCAAGTTTAATAAACACCAAATTACATCGGTGGTGCCAGGAGACTTCAATGGTGATGCTCTTATGGATCTACTGGTTACTGTAAAAAACATAACAGTTGGTTCAGGAGGGTTTTCCAATTGGTTCTCATCAAATAAACAAAATAATGATCTAGATGTACATATACTGTGGGGAGGATTAAATGTTTTGGCATGTCCAAATGAAGATAAACCACTTTTTACTATTGTTGATCAACCTTTGGTTATTAACTATGACAGTAATATGATAGTAGATTTATTTGGTGTCAAAAAAATGTCAAATGGTACAACACAAAGAACATTTTGGCTATTCAATTCAACTGGAAACTTTACAGAAATGCCAATGGAAAACTATGATAATGAAGAGATTAGAATTCCCCAATCACACGGATTTGTAGACATAGGCGGAGGTTAGTTATAAAATAATAATATTTTTACATATCTAACTACTGAATATGTTAGTTTATCTTCATTATGTGTTGTTTTGAATGGTTGTATTTTATGTTTCAAATATTTACCAAGCAAAACAATTAGGATTAGAACTGTTATTAAGCAATAATTTTTATCCTTCTTGCATTGGACTTTATGATAATATCAATTTAATTTACACAGGTTAATTTTTTATCACTTTCTTAAATTGAAATTAAAATATTAATAACAATTTTGATAGTAGATATAAAATTAAAAAAATTACCCAAACATTTATAAAAAAAACATATCCATATAGTTAAGTTATCTATCCATATAGCTTAATTAAACTATCACAATAATATGTGATATTTCTGTTGTATATTTAGTCTTGTATTTCCTTGAGATCTTCACATAATTACCATTGTATTTGTATATTATTGACTGTATGTCTGTATAGTTTCATTATCTTTTATATGACCAGAGCCACTAGTAGGCGAAGTGAGCCGCTATATACTTATGTTAATTTAAGTGGCCATCGAGTCTGGCGACCGGAGCTGGTAGGAAAAGGAATTAACTACTTATCATACTCTAACTTGCTCTCTTTACAAATTTCAAAAACTATCGTTTTAAAAAGGTTAGAATACCAAAATAGAAAAAAAAAATGTACGAAGAGCTTGGAAAATTATAGTGTATTGGCTATGAATAAAAAAACGTGAACTTGCTTACTTCCAATGGCCATAACTTTGAAACTAAATCTGACCGACATATCCTGATTGTACCATTCTTCTAAAATGGTCTACATAAGTAAGTTTCAAAAAAAAAAAATAAAAAAATGTGCATGGGATGGTAAAGTGCATTTTTTGTTCCTTCCTTTTAGGTATATTTTATATTTTATTATTTTTTTGGTATATTTTTAAATATATTTTATGCCTAATTTACAAAGTATAGTTTTTTTTTTTTTTGTTATTATATAATTTAGTGGCCCTTACAAGAACCAGTTCATCAGGAAGATTCTCTCAATTTCCCGATAGGCCAATCTGCCCCTGCTTACTCTTATTACCAGAATAATGTATTTTATTTTTTATTTAGAGTTATTATTTGTTACAATGATCAAGTATAATGTACTATAATTACTTTTCCTAATTTCTTTTTTTAGTTTATCTGCTATATAATATGATGTTTCTTGACTAAAGACCTTAGTCCTTAGATACACATTATAACCACAGTTTAAATCAGTAGTTCCCAATTGGTGGTTCGCGTGTTGATATTGGGGGTCCGTGGTTATGTAGTATTGAAGTGATATTTTTATTTTATTTTAGTAGAATTTTTAAACATACATTGGTTTGAAATTTCAGGTATTTTGTGCAATCACTATTAAAATTCAATAATTGCTAAAAGAAAATTGACAATTAATGTTTTATATTATGTATAATTTTTTTTTTTCATTTTTATAATTAAACAAAATTGAAAAGTAAGTTCACAAATAAGGGGGCCCCCGTCCAATTTAAGTTTTAGCTAGGGATCCGTGGCTCAATGCTAATTGGGAACCACTGGTCTAAATAATAAATCTTGTTTCTAGTTCTCTTAGAGTCTAAGTAAGATTTTTGTTGAGTTGCATGAACAAACGATTAATTAATAATAGTTCAACAAAATATTATGGTCCAATCATTTAGCCTACTAATAATTCAATAAATGTTTAATGTTCATGCAACCTAGCATTAGATATTTTTAATCAAAGTTCCTCGTTTAATTTGATACTGAAAACTTACTACCTAGTATATGATCATGATGTTCATGTTAATATTATTATTAAAATATAAAATAAAACATTAATCACCCATGTAGTTGAAGTATAACAAAATTAATGTAACAACAAACAAAATTATATAAAGTTTTCTATGTATTTGTTTGAATAAAAAGTAATTTTCTTTTCTTTTTTAAATATAATTTTAAATAATATTTATTACTTGTTTAACTTGAGTCTTGAATATTGTTTAATTTTCACATAATACATATTTTTATATTAATTTTCAGATGTTGCACCTGATTTATATTTAACAACTACAAAAGGATATGAAGTTTGGCTTTCTGATTCTGAAGTTGGTGCATTTATTTTTAACCAAACTATCTCATTTCCTGATAATTTAAAGGTTTCAAATGTTGGTCAAACTGCATTCATGGATTTACAACTTAAAGGACGCATGGATCATATTGTGCCTGTTTGTTTTGATACACAATGTACCAACAGCACTATTTATTTTTATGATTCAACTCGTTGGTATAATTTAGGAATAAATTTCCATAATGGTAACAGTGTTTGGGGATTTGTTCCACCAATGCCTAATGTACCATACCTAGAAACAATCACGGTGCGACCTGGTGATTTCAATATGGATGGCTACCCCGATTTATTAGGAACATTGTGTCTTGGAGGCAGTTTAAAAAAAACAAAAGTAATTTTAATGGAAAATGTTGCTTGCACAACAGGCTGTGATGGGTTTGACAGGACTTTTGTTGTTCGATGGGACTTACTTCAAGCGATGAATGGTGACAATAACAATATTATGGGAGCATTTTATGATTTTTTTCAAAATGGTATATTAGATGTTTTGTTAGTCAGTGGAGGTAACGGAGAGTACAATATGTCAGCTTTTAAGAACAGTTTGGACTATGATGCAAATTTTTTGAAAGTAAGTAAATTTAAAAAAAAAAAATTTTATAGTTTGATTATCATATTATGTTATTTGTAGGTAATGGTTGTTACTGGTTTGACAAACAGCAAATATGAAATGTTACCTAGTCGATTGGGAAAAAAATCTCGTACATTTGGTACTAACTTGCCTGGACCAAAAGTTAGCTATGTGACTACCACACAAGATGGATATCCACGCCAAGGCATAGCCACACAGTTACCCCAGTCTGCATATTATTCTCTTTATTTGCCTTACACAATATTTGGACTTGGCCGTACTCCTAACTTTGTAGATGAACTTACTGTTTCGGTTTTAAATGAAACCCGTTCTTGGACACAAATTATACCAAATTCCCAAATGGTTGTTATTCCAAATCCAATAAATGATCCAAGTAGATGGAATGCTAAACTATTTGTGACACCAAGCCGTTTAATATTTCAAAGTGCAGCTGCTCTTGCAGGAACATGCCTTCTTATTTTAGTTATTATTGGAGTGCTGTACTTTAAAGAACGACAAGAAGATCGTATTGAAAAACGCCAGGAAGCACATAAATTTCATTTTGATGCTATGTAAAAGATTTCAAGTTTTAAATAATTTTTATGTTCTGTTACTGTGATTATTATTATATTCCTATTTTTAATTTAATAATAAAAAATACAACATTTCTTTATGTATACCTTATTAAAATTTTAATTTTGTTGAAAATTATTTATATACCTAAATTTAGTTTAATAATTTCAACAAATTTTATATTCAAGTTAGTTGCTTATTCATTACAAGTTAAAAAAAAAGTGGACCCAAATTTTAAAAATAACTAATTCATAAAATAATATAGAAATTAATCAAAAAATTTTAATTATTATATTTTGAATAGAAAGATGGTAGTTAAAATATAAGTATTTTAATTTTTAATTCAATAATATGTATTTAACTGTTATCCCACGTTAAAATATTTTTTGTTGAAAGATTATAATTTCTAATGAAAATAAGTCTATAAATAAATATAAAACTATAAATCATAAGAATATTTTTTTTTGTGGAATCTATAAATTATGTCAAACAAGGCTGTAACTTTTGGATATGTTATCTATCTCTTTTCCAAGATGTTTTCAAATTTGATAAATATATAATTATATATCGTAATAACACAAATTATTAATCATAAATATTAGGAATAACAATGATACAGTCTTGAATTTGTGAAATATGATATTGCAGGCCTGCGCGATTATTATCTGACACAATCGTTAATCAATTATATTGATTTTACCGGTTAATCAATAGATTAATTCAATAATCAATTTGTATATAACACATTAATTTCATAATTCAATAATTGAGCTAAAAATAACCGATTAATTCGAAAATAAATAACATGATAGTAAATTATATTGCCCTAATATAATTGGATGTTGGACAGTCAAAATCACAATTTTTATTATACTCTTTTAACTGATTGTACATGACAAAACACTTATACATGTAACACTTGTAAGTTGTAAATTACAAAATATTAAAAAAAAACTCTAAAATAAATAAGAAACTATTAAAACATAAGTAATATCATATAATATAAATTTAAAAAAAACAAAGGAACTGTTTAAAATAGGAGTATAGGCATAGGACTATTATAGGATTACCTAAAATCGGAATATCATAAACCTCTTATAATAATTTGCTAAGAAACAATGTAATCAACGTTTTAATAATTTGACACAGCTAAAGTTATACCTTCTACGTATATTTTAGCGGCTTCAGTTTTAACTTGATTAATCTGTTAACCGATAAATATATGATAACTTATCATATTTATAATAATTTATTAAAATTAATTGATTAATCGATTAATAATTTATAGATAGAACAATATTAATCGATTTAATCGTAAAAACAATTAATTAGTGTTTTAAACTATTGTAAAATCACCGATATAACCGATTAATTGTTATAACAGCGCAGACCTATGATATATTGTCATATTGATATGCATAACAATACATTTGCCCCAAACCGGGCATGGCAGAAACCCACGGGTGCCCATTCAAAATTCTGCCAAAAAAACCCACGAGTTACCTAACAGTACCTTCCCCTACAGTTCCCCAGGCTAATGACCTCAGTTGTCGAAGCCCTAACCATAAAAAAATAATAATAATAATAATACATTTAAATATTTAATGTTATATTTACAATTTATTATATTGTTTTAAAATACATTTTTTTATTAATTATTAATATATAATATGATTTATATTTTAAGCTATAGTTGTTTTTGATAGTTATGTTTATAGTTTATTTATACATATGTTAGCCATGATATTTTTTGCTTTCATTAATTTCCATCATTTGTTTATTATATTATACTTCATTTAAACATTACATGACTATAAAACTTATAGTGACATATTTGATCACCTTTGCGTAATGTTAATTAAAACCATCAAGTATTTATTTTATCATAATTACAGTCACTCTTAAGTACTTTATATCAATATAAATTATAATAGCATGTAAATATTAAGTATAGAAATAAACACTTATGCCTTAAATTGTAAAAAAATTAATTGAATATTAAATTATTATATTTGTTAAATAATGTTTTAGATTCTGAGCGGAGCGAGGAATGTATTGATTTTACCATGTTGTGTTTTTTTTTTTTATTATTATTTTATTTAATTAATTAATTTATATATTTTTTGTGTCTGTCATGACGTTAGAAGTCACTACCTCGTTCGATCAGAAAGTGAATCTAGTTGGTACTTTGTGGGGTCAAAAGTAAAAAATTCTCAATATTTTCCTAAATAATCGGGAATCGGGATAAATAAACTAAAAATTAAAGAAAAAACGGGAATTTTTACGCATAATCAGTTTTGGTTTTTGATGTAACTTGGTAACAAATTACCATAGATCATTTTTTTACGAAATGAAATTTTCAAGACTGTTGTTAAAGTATTTTTAAGCTATTATACCATTTATTGTTTATACCTACCTATTACACTATTATGGGCGCAGAGCGATGAGCTTACTCACGTATTGTGAATATATATATGACATCAAACTTTCTATCACCGGGATTTTGTTCGTAGTTTCCAGAGGGTATTATAAAACATATTTTCATTTGAAAGTTTGGCAAATCATATTTCAACTCCTTTAGTCGTATACATTATACAGTGGATATTGAACATAATACAAAACATGGGCATTTAATTTATAATTATATTGGTAATATTATGTTTTATATATTAGCCAATGGCCATTATATTGACAAAAAATTATAATTTCATATTTTCATTTTTATCTGTTATATGTCATATAATATTGATTTAAGTTGAAAAATGTATACTTATAAATAAAATAAATGAACCAGACTTTAGTTCGTGGACATTTACGACATCGGACTTTTGTCTTTTAGGTAGAATCCTAATGATATTATATCATTGACTTGGAATTCAACACATTATACATCCATTACAGTGCCCCACTCGATATATCTATAATGCATACAGGTATCCCTTGTCAGTGGGACCCCCTCCCAGAAAAAAACGTTGAAGTCATAAATAACTTACTACTCAAGTACCGAAAAAGATATATTATATTATGTGTTTTTAATATTTTTATTACAATATTTTTATAAATAACTTGGATTTAACTTTTGGTTATTTTTGTTGTGTCGTCGCTGTTTATCAATAAATAAAAACTATAGGTAGGTACTCAATAAAACCTGAAGAACTTGCGAAAAAAAAGTCTAACTTTTTTACAATAAAAACCTATTAATTTGACATTAATTGCATTAATAATAATTCACTATCGCCATAGCATATTTTGTTATTTATTTATTTTTTTTTTTTTGATACATAACCCTTATTGAATATCCTTAAGTAGAGTGCCTATATATATTATAAGAAAAAATAAGTAAATTTTAAATTCTTTAATTAATTTATTTCTTATACCTATAATATATATTATATAATTATTAAATCATAACTCGTATGTGGTTTTATTATAATATTATAAACTCATTTAGAATCCCCCCCCCCCACAAAATATTGAAAATACGCCACTGCGCCTTGTGGCTTAGCGGTACCCACTTGCAGCCCACTTAATTTTAATTTTCTGTTTAGTTTTCATAACAAAGCCCGTCTGTAAGTGTTATTTTAGTTATATTTTTAGAATATATTATTATGTTGTGTACTTGAAGTCCTGAAACATTACATAGGTTTTAGTTCCCCAAGTAAATTATAAATTCATCACGCTACGCGCCTATGCTCAGATTCTAGAAGTCATAGAAATAAATAATAATTTTTTTTTACCGATCCATCGCATAGGGGTGCACCATTATATCGTAATTTGTAACACTTGGTACTTACCCCCTATGCTGCATCATTTATTGGAGGAAAAATATAATTATATAACAACATAATCTATAATATATAAACTCTTAGAGAAAATCGTAAATCAACGTCTAATATGGTTCCTAGAACAGTCCAACTACTTCACTCCTGAACAATGCGGATTTCGGAAAAATAAAGGTACAAACAACTGTCTTTCAAAAATACATAGAGAAATACAAAACACATACGCCGAAAATCAATACTTAGGTATGATTAGCTTAGATTTAAGGAAAGCCTACGATACAACATGGAAACCCCACATTTTGACTAGTCTCTCTAAAGTACTTAGCCAAAATCAAATGTTCAATTTCATCAGAAACTTCCTAAAAACAAGAACTTTCCAAGTAAGAATCAACCAGTCACTTTCCAAAGTATTCGACCAAGCCAACGGAATCCCCCAAGGATCAACAATTTCAGTCACTCTTTTTCTGATAGCCATCAACAATATCACTCAAAACATATCCTTCCCTGTCAAATCTACCCTCTACGCGGATGATTTCAATATTTACTGCCGGAGCAAATCCCTAGCCACTGTCCAATGCCATCTTCAAAAAGCCATCAACAACCTACAAAAATGGACACAAACATCCGGCTTCACCTTTTCTCCCGAAAAATCACAATGCATCGTATTTACACGCAAACGCGCTCCAAATCCAATTAAGATAAAATTGGGCGACCATCAATTAATAAATAGTAATACAATCAAAATACTCGGTATCATTTTCGACAAAAGATGCTCTTGGACCCATCACATCAATTTTTTGAAATCAGCCATCTCTCCACGTCTCAATATTATAAAAATGTTATCCCATACTTCATGGGGTTCTAAAACTCACGTATTGTTGTCTATCTACAAATCCCTAATACTATCTAAACTTGACTACGGATCATTCATTTGGACAACGGCTAATAAATCGATTACAAAAAAACTAGATACAATTCACAACTCCGGACTTCGTATGTCAATTGGAGCCTATCACTCTAGTCCA
The DNA here is from genome assembly GCF_037042655.1 of Diuraphis noxia. Classification (NCBI taxonomy): domain Eukaryota; kingdom Metazoa; phylum Arthropoda; class Insecta; order Hemiptera; family Aphididae; genus Diuraphis; species Diuraphis noxia. The sequence goes on along the minus strand of NW_028301712.1, from coordinate 40,680,508 downwards.
ATACCGAGCATCTACAACCTATCAGGTACTCCTCCTCTTGATATAAGAAGACTCAAAATAACATTAAATCACGAATTAAAGCTAGCTAACACTCTTCCTTCGCTCGACTTCAATCCAAAATTTTAAACTTTAACAACACTACTCCAGGAGAACAATCTAGTCATCTCCGATGTATTAACAATTTCTCCCCCCTTAACTCCGCAATGGACAAACCCCAACATAGCAAACACTGATCTCTCCATTTTTAAAAAAAAAGACACTCCTCCTTCAATATATAAAAATATTTCCACATTATACAAAACATAAAAAGCGAAAAAATATACACGGATGCATCCAAAAGCCCTACTGGGGTCGGGGCTGCAGTTATTTGGAATAACATGGAATCCATGTACAAACTCCCCAGTGCCTGCTCCGTCTTCACAGCTGAATCATTCGCAATAATCAAAGCCCTCGATTTAATAACCGTTCACCAGCTCCAAGACACCATCATATTCACTGACTCCCTCAGCGCCATCAACAATATTAACAATACCAATAACCCAACAGACATCGGTCTTCATATTCAAAACAAAATATATACTCTACAGAAAAACAATAACTTCAAAATCAAACTTTTCTGGATCCCCGGTCACTCCAACATCATTGCGAAAACGAGCGCGCCGACCTTGCCGCTAAAACTGCAATCACCTCTACACTATCGTCTCCCACCAATATCGTCGCATACAGGGACATACAAGCACTGATAACTAACAAATGTCATCTAAGATGGCACCAGCAATGGTTATTTTACTCCACCAAACTTAATCAAATAAAACACAACACAGACAATTGGACATTTCCCATCGAAACATCCAGAAAATTCGAAGTCATCATAACGAGACTGAGAATCGGCCACTCTCAAATTTCGCACAGTTTTTTAATGGCTAAAGAAGATCCTCCAACATGCGCAACATGCGGCGTCCAAATTACCATTAAACACTTACTCACCGAATGCCGCACATACCACAACATCCGATCAAGCCTCAACCTTTCCGAATCACTCTCCGAAATACTTCAAAATCATCCCAAGGCCATAACAGACATCATCCAATTCATCACAACAGCAAACCTTCAATCCAAAATCTAGAATTAAGTTCTCTCGTTTATGTTTCTTACTGTAAATATTTAATTTAAGCTATTCATATTTTGTAAGCCCAATGGCCTATGCTGCCGAGGGCTCTTTCCTAATAAAAAAAAAAAAAAAAATCTATAATATACATCGTGGGAGCCCCCACCTGAAGACCAGAAGTTATATTTAGTGATTAATTAGTGTGCATGCATTAATTTAGTAGCTTCCCGAGTTCAGGTATCAGGCGGAAAAACAAATCATTTAAATGTGAGCTATACATCTGGAAACAATTAATTACTCACTAGTCATCGACATTCAACATAAAAACCCACTTTTGTTCTAGAATCGATAACTTAATTTTTGAGGAGACAAAAAATATTTTTATAATTGCTGGTATAGTGTAAACTAAAACTATATATATAAAAATATGCCATTTAATATGCAGTAAAAATCATTAAAATATGCAACAAATATGAAGTAAAAATCAATAAAAATATGCAATAAAATCATTATAATATGCAGTTAAAATCATTAATACATGCAACAAATATGCATTTACAAAATTCAAAGTTATATTAAGTATATGAAAAAAATATAAAAATATAATGTAATATAATAATTGTATAAATATAGTATAATGTTTGATGGAATTAATAAATTACCTTAACTATTTCTAATGTATATATTATATGCTACATATAATACGTATTTTAAATCGAGATACCTAAAACTGTGTCGTTAATTCCACGTCCTATACCTATTACCGACCAAAAATATTTGGTAGGTAACAGCGCATTCATTGAAATATGCATTTATAAACATATATGCATTTACGGTCAAACATACAAAAATATGCAAAATAAAAATTTAGCAGTGAATTCCAATTAGTATAATTCGAGGAGATTATTAACAAAAATATAAAAAAGTTAAAAGGAAAAAATATGCAAAAACCTACAAATCCGGGCTCTAATTATAACCTTTATGCGTAATTGAAACAATATTTTACTATTTTAGGGGAGGGGTGACTACAAATTATTTTGACACTGTTTTTTTTAATAGATAACTTTAATTTTTAATAAATTAACAAAAAATAAGTTATAAATATTCAATGAAAAATGAAACAATTGAAAAAATTGGTTGGGATTTTTTTCAAATTACCTAATTATTCTGTTTTCTATAGCAAATTTACATCAATTATTTATGGATTTTAGATTCGAATGATTCGATTCTACATTTCTACATCATTTTTTATCTTTAACAATAATAATTTCAAAATACTCAAATTTTATTATTTGTATGCAGGAAGTATATATATAGATTTATAATGTATAAATAAAATGACTACCATCATATAAGTTATAACTCGATAAAAATTGTGAGCATAAACTTCATAACTTATAAGGATATTATATGAAATCTTTAAAATAATTAAAAAGTAGAAAAACTGATTGTATTTTTGATGGACGTGCAATAAAACATATAATAGGAACGAAAAACGAAAAAAATACCTCAATTATAACTATTGTAGGTAGGACTGGTCGGACTGTCGGAGTAAATTATTACAAGTAATAGATTTTTTTTATAGAGAATAGAGATCGACATATCCGACCGCCTAAGGCAATATTATCAGGTTATCCATCTGACATCTACAATGGCACGATCAGACGATTTAAAACCTACGAAGTAGCTGTTATGGAATTTCGAACCCAATTAGTTGTCAGTTTGTCGTTCGCTAGATCACCAATCGGACGATAATATTCGACAAGTGACAACATAACAACAAATCAACGAAGACATTAACAACAACAACAACAATAACAATAATTATATACTAAGTGGTGACCCCAGGGAGTTCATCTATCCTGGGAATTTGGCGTAGCTGACGAGTGGCTACACTGCACAACCGGAACCAGAACATCGTGGATTCGAAAACGTCCCAAACGCAATATGAATCTCCAGCAACTGCCGCCGACGCCGACCAATCGGCAAGGCGCTGATGTCCGTACCGACCGATACCAACCGTCGTTAAACAGCAGCAGCTAGCAGCATCTAGCGTATACGGTCGGCAGTTCGTACCGACAACAGTAGGACAAAAACAGAATAACGAATACAAGACAAATAATAACAAAACAACAATATTTTCATTACTCCTTGCGGTTTTTGTATGTTTTTAAAACGCCGTTCGCCCGGCCGTGTCCCACTCACGTAAAGTCCTACGATAACGACGACGATTGACGATATTTCCGCCCGCAGTACGCGACGTGACCAGACAACAGTGTTGGTGACCATCGCAACGAAAGTACGAAACGTCCGTTAGGATAATATGCTATGTCCGTTTGCCTAGACATCGGGAGGACGGCCGGAAGCGTTCAGCAGTTGGCCATTCAAAATCAAACGGAACGGCGATCGTCGGCCGTTACATCGTCATAACGGTCATTGTCTCAACTATTGGTCGATAAATGAATAGGTGAGACCGCACGCCAGTTACATACTTACCTGCGTATCATTTTTTTTTTTTTTTATCTATTTACACATTCACGCGTTTATTTACACAACACGCATTATTCGTCGTATCGCTTTTTCTCATCGTCGTCAGCACTAAATGACAATGACGGATTTTTACACGTTTTATGTCCCCGCCGTTGCCTCTGTGTCGGACACCCGGTAGCTAGTCGTTACATGAGTTCCGGAAGACGTGTCACCCAGCATGCTTAATTTTGAATTTCCCGTGACCTTGGTCCGTTGTCGGTTGCGTATTTCGAATGTGCTTAGCGTAGGCAGTACTAGAAAAACGTGCACTTTCTTATGCCGACGGATTTGACGATCCTGACGGATTGCAAAATGCTGGCCACCCCATACGGGTACACCCGTAAATTTGTATTTGATACAATATTGTTTTTGGGATTGTTTCGAGGCAAGAGTGATGAGGTTTTTGTAGGATTTCGACGAGGGGAGTGACGACCAGGGCATGAGCTCAGTCATCTGCACGACAAATAAAAAACCTAAATAATTGTAATATTTTTTTATTCTATTTAACATAATTTATTGACAATTGCCTACTGTGTTATCAGTTGGACATTTTTTATGGGTCAATATCTGGCAAACCAACTTTAAAGTCTTTTATCCACCTGTACTGATAAAATTTTGATTTAATAATATATAATATGCAGTTTACATTAAATTGCTGTATTCAAACTGTTCCATAATAGTCGATAGATACTCATGGTGGTTTGATGAATTATCGTTCGTTTGGCAGTCTGATAATAGCATCTAGTTTTTATTAAATGGAAGATAATGTTATGAAATCAATTAAATTATTTTGTGACTTAAGTATAAATGGTCACACATTTGTAAATTACATATCATTATGTTATTTTTCTCACTATATAATGTACCATTCTGTACCATAGTCTACTTTATAGTAATGAAAAATATCTATTACAGTCTCTTACCTTTTAGCATATAAATGCTGTGTACCTTTGTGATAACTATTTTATCATTGTATTGTTTGGATATATTTTCTGTCATTCATTGATTCATTTCAAACATTTTTACTTAATATTGTTTTAATATAATTCTCGAAATAATTTAAATGGTTTAGGGTATATTTGGCTTATTTACATTTTATATCAATATTTGTTATCTTATAAAGCTTACCTATAATATATGTACATATAACAAAGTAGGTATGACAAATGACAAATGTTCATTATCATTTAAATTAGTTACCTTAGAACATTTTTTTCATATCATGAACAGAATGTAATTGCTTTTAAGTTTTATAAAAGGTAAATTAATTAAAATTAAAAAATAATATTTTGATCTATGTCGTAGAAAACAATCATAATATGTTAAGATCTGATATGTAGAGGTATACCTTAAGGTACATGTCAGGAGTGTTGTATTAAAATACTTAAAACAATTATAACTATACTTTCTGAGTTTGAATGATTTCATTTTACTTGGCATCAAAAATCACTCTTAAAAGAACTATTTTAAAATTTATATAAAAACCTATGAGATTCATTAGATAATTTTCCTCTAAATTAAATAATTCATCAATTCAAAAATATCAAATATAACAGAGTTAAAAGATTTTTCAAAACTTACAATTTGCTTTGTTATTTATTTGTTAGACGGAGATATCTCATGTTTATGTAGTGTCCTCTTGGTCGTTTTAATTTTACTAGTCAGTGTGAAATATAAAAATGCTTCCAATTATATATTAATTTATACCTAACTGCTTAAATGAAAACATTCATTGCTATTTATAATTTTATTTGAAATTAAAGTAAAGTAATATTTTCATCAAATTAATTTTGTAATTAATTAAGAAGACTTCGCACCCACATGTGTGTCTCCGTCTCACACACATACAATTTATCAAATTTTTATCCACCAGTTTTAAAAGCATGCTGTTAGGTTTTGATATTTGAGTGAATTGACCTATTTTGACTTTTAGGTAAGAATATTATGTGTGTTCTCTTGTTGGTATTTTACATTATTTTAATCTTTAAGTGAGTTATGACTTTATGAGTAAGTAAAGTATCAATATTTGAAGATGTTCATAACTCACTTAAAAATTAAAATATTGTAAAAAAAACTATGAGTGAACATAGAAAATGTTAGGTATGAGTTGAATACTATGTCAATTCACTCTAATATCAGAACTAAAAGCACATTATTGAAACTAGCGAATGAAAATTTGTGTGTAAGACGGAGATAGCACATACGGGTACAATATACTCATAATCATAATAATATTGGCTGTTAAAATATACAAGTATTTTTTGAGTTGTTTATTTTATATTGTAATTAGTAATTAACGTTTACATTTTAGTGATATATTTGGTATACTTCCTTGGAGATATGCTTAGGTCTCTATGATAGAAGATATATAAGAAGATAGAATAAACATAATTCAATATAAAACTCAATAAAAATTGACATGATTGCTGTGATTATATGTTGATCATTGGCATTTATTGTGGTTGAAAAAAATGTTGTGTATTAGTATGATATTAGTCACTATGATTTTATAAAAATATACCTATGTAGGTACTTATCTATGTATGAATAAAAATTTTAAATTTGTACTTAATATTTAGTTGTTAGAAATAATTGTAAATCAAAGTTATTTAATAAATGAAAATAAAACAATTTGATTACCTAGGTGTATTCATTGGAGAACTGAGAACAATCTCTGATTTAGTTAAATTTTAAATGTATTTTTATAAATTCAATAAACTTCAATAGGTAAACATATACATACTCATTTTGTTAATTTGTATTCTGTAGAAATAATGCGAGAGTGGTCCTTCCCCAGTTGGAAAAAAAAATTAATAAATAGTGTCAATAATATGATATAATAATCTAAATTCATCAATATTCAAAACAAAAGCCATTATATTGCATAATAATTATAATATTATTTATTTTTTAGTACTTAATTGGAACGATTATTGGTGGTGGGCTTGGTGACTTGGTTTTCATAGCCCCCCCTTCCGCCTCCAAATTTTTAAGTGGACGCTATACCTGAATGTGTTTTCTTCACATGCACAGACTAAACGCGTTTACACAGTCTGAGTTGTTCTCGCTGGATTTTGATTCGAGAGTAAAACTGCTTATTACAAAATTGAATTGTGGTTCCGAGGGCAAGTCAGTGTGTTTTTTCCATGATTCTTTCTATGTATCGATTATTATATAATTTTGAAATAGTGAAAATTCAACATTTTTAAATGCCCTTTATTTACTAATAACTTTTTTAAATTCAAAATTTTTTTTTTTTATGCATCGTCTCCTCTAGAAAATATAAACACAATTCAATTTTATAATAAGTATTTTACTTTAGAACCAAAATTGAGTCGAGTCCTATTTAGACTACGTAAACTAGTCATGTCGTACGTGTTTAAGACGGAGAAAATACACGTGGGTGTGGCGTCCTTTTAACAAGCTCTCTCGAGTTATACACAAGCAATAAACTACTTATTTTTACATTTGTAACAATCTTATCAATATTTTTTCAGTTTACCCTATACAGGTTATACTAAAGAAATATATCAGGTCAGTGTCGGCCGCTAGGCCGCGAACGCATCCGGGGCCCCCGGCCGTATTTGTGTCGAGGGGCCCCAATATTACTAAAAATATAATATTTCACTACTTATAAGCATTTTTTATCATTTTTATTTAATAACATGTTTGGGGGCCCTTCTGAAGAAATACATCCGGGGCTCTTTAAGTACCAGACCGACACTGATCTCAGGGTCCACATGATATTTTTAGAACAATGATTCTAGTTAAGCTCCCGATTGATTTTTTTAAAAATTATTAATGCAAGTATACCCCGACTTGTTCCACGCTCGCTCGAAAACATCCTCAATTTATTATGTTGAAGTGTAAAACCACCTTGGGTAGGTCTACTAGGTCTCGAAGTTACATCAAAATTGTTAAAAGGACGTGATACCCGCATGTGCTGTCTCCGTCTTACAAGTGTACAAGACTTGTGCTACAACTACAAGTCATGGCACATTTTACGCTCAACAGATCTCGTTTAGCTCGGTTAGTTTAAAAATTAGAGTGAATTGACCTCTTGTAAAATTTAAAGGCAAGAAAATTATTTAGACGACTTCATGGAGTTTTTACAATATTTTAATTTTAAAGCTAGTTATAATATTCTTACCTTTAAATTGTATAAGAGGGTTATTCACTCTTAATTATAAAACTAACGGAGCTAAACGTGTCCTGCTGAGCGTAAAAGGTATCATCTTCTAAAAAGAACATGAAGAACGTCCAACGAAGATAATCATGAATTGTGTGTATCCCGCATTACCCCATTATGCCATGATATTTCAGTGCTTTAAGAGGACGTTTCACCCGCATGTGTTGTCTCCGTCTTACAAGTGCGTAACATTGCAAAAACTGTTTCGCGCGGGAAAGAACCGAGAAAGATACAGTTATAAATTATAACTAAGAAACGAAATTTTCATCACATAAAAAGGAGAATTTTTCTGTGCAATATCGTTTTTATTTTTTCGATATCAGAACTACAAAAAAAGTTATTCATGCTTAAAAAACGCAAAATTAATGTATTATAATACAATAAGAATTTTTTTTGTATAAGTGATATCGAAAAAATAAAAACGATATTGCACAGACAAAATTCTCCTTTTTATGTGGTGAAAATTTCGTTTCTTAGTTATAACTGTATCTTTCTCGGTTCTTACCCGCGCAAAACAGTTTTTGCAATGTTACGCACTTGTAAGACGGAGACAACACATGCGGGTGAAACGTCCTCTTAATACACTATAATATTAAAATTTCGAAACTAAATAAACATAAAAAAAATTTCAAATCTCATGGGAAATAATCTAAATTAGTTAGATATACATAGTATCAGTACTCAGTAGTAAAGTTAGGTATCTATGATATCTTTTATTTTCATCATTTTCAATCAGATCGGTATATTAATACCGTCATTGCATATTGTCACCTATGGACCTATGTGGCTATACATTATAAATATTTATATTAAAAATAGAAAATGGGTACTTGGTATTTCTGTGGAATTTCAAAATACTGCGAGATCCTATAATAATCCAAAGATATTTGTTTGAGACCACTGGTGTAGTTTTCAGTTATTACCGAGGTTACTAATTAAGAGGAACTCATACCTGCTGCTATGTTCCTATTCTATAAACGAATAGATAAAACTTAGCGTTCAGCAATATAAATTGTGTGTTCCTAGTGTAAATACCTACAACAGTGAATGTACTATTATCATTCTTTAAGGTAAGAAAATTATTTGTTTTTTTTTTTTATCGATATCTTAATTTTAATGAGAGGTACCATAATTTAAAAACGTCTTTACCTCGTTGAAAATTAAAATATTGAAAACAGATAATATTCTAACTTTTAATTTTAAAACTTTTCAGTTTTTGTTAAACAAATGGATAACGGTAGTTTCAAGAACTGTTGTACGATACAGTTAATATATGCTAAATATTTGCAAAAATTTAAAACATAAATAAGTCTTATAACATAAATACACACTCATGTCGATTTTAGTGATTTTGTTTGGTCATTTAAATAGTATTTGATTATAAATCTAATAAATATCTATTGTATAGATATTTATAATATATATACATATATATTATATAATATTTACCTATTGTATATACAATGTCTACATTGACTTACCGATTTATTCGTTGTCAATACGACCTACCATTACTGAGAATGACTGCTGACATTGACGGTAATATAGTGTATAAATGAATGGTTCTATCATACAAAATATGTTAATTTCCCTACAGAAACTTCTTTAGCGTTAACTGCGATCACAAATGTGTTTGGTGAGATTTGAGAATTGTTGTAAATTATATTTTATAATGGTAGCTACTTGCATTATCAAATATATTTTTAATGCTGTATATAGATAGAATATATCTATTAATAAAATGTAATGTTTTATTTTTAACAAAATATCTTGGACTAAAAGTTTCTTGCGAGTTATTATCATTTTCCTGTATCTATTGATAGAAATCATGTCTAGTTAGTTTAAAATTGTGATTTTTTGATTTTCTTAGTAGTTTCACTGAACGCTTGTAGTTCTGTACAACTTGATTTTTTTATATTAAATTAGTAATAAAAGCTGTATTTTGTTAATATCAGTTTTAAACTTATAAGACGATTACTTATACAATTATACATCAGATTTAATTAAATTAATATGCTATATAAGATGATGGAGGTATAGGTAATATTAACTTGAAAATCCTGAAATTTTTATGGCATTTAAACAATTTTAAACTATGTTATAGCGGATAACGTAACAACAAATTAATTGTAAACAATTATTCGGAAAAAATATTTTGGAAAAATTACTATTTATAGGATTTATTATTATTAGTATTATTTTTATCACAAATCCTTACTGAATGGGAAATTAGCTCAGTCGTAATTATAAATTAATTAACCTTCTTATAAAAAATTTGAATTTTATATTATTACGCCTGCTTTCTATATTTATTTTATAAATAATGTATTTATATTATATAAAATGTCGGTAGGTAGCCTTACATTAATATTATTTTATATAAATTAAATCCAAGATCTAAATAAACAGGAAGTAGTAACAGTAAATTCAAAATAGAGCATTAAGAAATACGTTTGACTGAAAATAAGTACTACACTTTTATAGGAACACAATATTTTAATAATTTTTAGAAAATTGTCTGTACAGAACTTTAATTCTACATATTTAGTTAAACTGTTTTATAAGAAGAGAATGTTATAAAACGATTATATTCATAGAAAAAATTACATTTTTATTCGAAATTAATTACTATAAAGTATAATTATAATTTATATTTTACAGAGTTATGATAGGAATCACGGGTAGTAATTTATACTTATTAATAAATCGAAGTTTAAATATTAACAGAACATAATATTGTATTTTTGTTGGATTAAGATGGACTAAATTGGGTGTGAAATAATGTGCAAAAATAATACGTAGTTTTGGTAATATTTAGTTACACAATTACACAGAAATGTGTTTTCTTGTGTTTGCTTTGAAAATAACAATATTGCTACATTATTAAAGGTGTTCAAGACCTGACTAAAATGCAAGTGTTTTTTAGTGACTAGTTATTAAATTTATTATTCAATGTTGCATCACTTGATATATTTTTTGGCTGAGCCCCTTTCTTCTCTTGTTAGGAAATCAGCTTCCTTTTTTTTCTACATCTATATCAAGTATTCATGTCCGTAATTCTAATGGGAGGGGTTGTATTGCTGCTTAGTTGATCCCCTAACCAATGTCCCAGCTGTCTTGTACCACCTGGCCTGTTCCGTTCTCCCGCCATATAGCTATAGTAGTGTGGTATTCTATATAGTGTGGCGTAGTTCTTTACGTACATTCGATTTTTTTTTTTAATACCACGTATATATTTGCTGCTCTGTTCATTGTTTTGAACTTTTATAGATTTCTAAGTTTATTTTAAAGAGTAGTCTTGTCGAATGCCTCCATGTCTAAACGGCCTTATAGCTGCGTGAGTGGTAGTCAAGAGTATCAAAACAATTATAATAAACGAATGCATTTAGTACAACAAAACGACGAGTAAGTCTTAAATGTATAATGTATATTTTTTTTATTAAGTTACAAAAGATTATTTGGGTTGAACAAAAAACCACTATTGAACCTAATTTAATGAATGTTCGTTTTATTTTGAAATTTATTTACTTAGGACTTCTATTGTTTTTTTCATATTACATTTAATTATTAAGTTTTACATCAAATTTAATTAATTTAATTATTCATTTTATAGGAAAAAATAAATAAATATTTACTAATAAAATATCTCTATTATTATTTGATAATATTTAATAACAATTAATAAGAATATGCCCAAAACAGCAAAATGGTGAATTACTATTATTTATATTTTAACAGTTAGTTAGGTAATAGACATATAAATATTATATAAAAGTTCTAGGGTCTGTTTTGTATGCATTTCCATTTATGTTAATGGTTAATCATATTTAAAAACTGTTTGATTATTTGCTGAGTAATAAATTGAATAATAATAAAGATCATTTGTCTGATTAGGTTACTTGTACCTACCTATTATTGTACAATTTTAAATACATTTTTTTGCGTATTTTCATATTATTTTTTTAAGAAAACATTTATATTGGCAAATATTTTTAAATAGATTTAGATACTTAAATAAAAACAATAATAGCTATTATTTTTATCATAGTATCATATATTATAGTTTTTATTCTACCTATTTGTAGGTTTGATTTGTTAATTATAAAGTAATCAAATACACAAAATTGAGTTGGTATAATTGGTTTTTTAAAAACAATTAGGTTAATGTTCATAGTTGTTTGAGAATTTGTTGACACATTACCAAAGACAATTCTTACCTATTCAAAAAGATCAAACTTAATATTTGGAAAATAGATTACGATGTTGAAAATGAATTCAAAGTTGTAATTATTTGGACATAAAAATTAATGGACGATTAATCAATCTTGTTAAATAAAATATTAAAAATTATGTGAGATAATTTGAAATATTATGTGTTTATGTGTTATAAAATCATTTTATAATACAAAATATTACTCATTTAAAATCTATACCAAAAATATTCAAAAGATTGAATTACAATAGTTTAAATAGTTTTTGTTTAATTTTTTTTTTTTTAATTATTGTAATAAATATATGTGTTAGTGTCCTTGGTATTCAATATTATTTTTATTTTTTGGTATAGCTTTTTTTCTTTTTGAATGGAACTATAATTAGTTCAGAATTGTATACTTTTTAAGAAGAGTCCAGGAAACAGGATTCACGGTCTGTAGCCCCCATATTCTTTTACAAAAATGATTTGGTCTCATTTACATGAATATAAAAGTGTTACTTTTTGTTTGGAATACATACCAATTTTTTTTTTTTTTAATGAAACTTCTATTTGACAGAAAATTATTAATTTTTATTTATCTAAAGAGGGGGGAGGAGGGATCTTGAATGTATAATGCACTTGTACTTGTTATTTTAACCATTTTTTCTACAGCTTGGTTTGTATATTTTTTGATAGAAATCATTTATTATTTATTATTGCTTTCAATAGTAAATCTAGGATCTAGAATTGTTATTTTTGCAAGGAAATCATTCAAAACTATTAAATACATATTTATAAAAAACACTTATTGGTTGCAGTTGTGTACATAGAAATAACTTTCGGGTTAAGTTATATTATATAGCAACTAACAATAATGATCTAGCACCTAGAGGTTATTATATTTTTAACAGTTAAGACTGTAATTTCGGGAGGGGTTTGCAGCCCGCTAGGCTACGCCAATGATTGGTTGTTGCTTATTAGTATAAAGAATTTTTATATTATTAATTATATTGTACAATATATTATGTACAGTACATACTTAAGAGTTTAAAAGTATTAATATTAGTTACTCATGAGTTTTATATCAGGCCCCTAATTTATCATATGAATGAAGAAGCTAGGTATTCCTGTCAGGTTTTTTTTTAATTATAATTTTTAATACACAATCATTTAAAACTAAGTGAGTTAGCTTAGAGAACGACTCTAAATCATATGAAACCAGTTATTAATGGTTATAGTTGTAATTTATATATTGTACATATTATTTAAATGAATGTTTATTATTATTATTTATTTAAATTTTGTAGGTCCAGATCAGGTTACGATAGCGAAACGGATGATGGAGAAGATTCCGATGATTATGCGATGCCACTCGGCATCCCAATCGTTTCTAGTGAAGATGGTCGACGGTTGGTTGAATATAAACCATCAAATCTCTCCATAAATAAAGGTCGCTGGACAAAAGAAGAGGTTAGTAATTCATTATGACAAAAGTAGAATAATATTTATATATTTTGGTTTCTCTACAGGATATGAGGCTAAAGCAACTTGTAGAAGAATATCAAGAACGATGGGATCTTATCGCTCAACATTTCAATGATCGCTCAGATATTCAATGCCAACAACGATGGCACAAAGTTGTGAATCCCGATTTAGTAAAAGGACCTTGGACAAAAGAAGTATGTTTAATTAACTAAAGTAACAAAGTAAATTGATTAATTTTTTGTTTTGTATAGGAAGACGAAACTGTATTAGAACTTGTTGAAAAATATGGACCTAAAAAATGGACTCTAATAGCTCGACATTTAAAAGGTCGAATAGGTAAACAGTGTCGTGAACGATGGCATAATCATTTGAATCCAAATATTAAAAAAAGTGCGTGGACAGATGAAGAGGACAGAATTATATTCAGGGCACATAGTCAATGGGGGAATCAATGGGCTAAAATTGCAAAGTTATTACCAGGAAGGTAGGTTAATGGGTCAATTATTTTTAATATAAAATATTATTATATTATATTATACTATAATGCTATATTATTACTACCATAGTTTGTTGTGATATTATATTTTGATAATTTATTGCACATTATGTTAATGACATTCATAAAATACACATAGTTAAACATGCTTCAATAGTATATAATATTAAGATAATTACTAATTATTTTGTTTAAAAAATATTTAGGACTGATAATGCTATAAAGAATCATTGGAATTCAACTATGCGGAGAAAATATGAAATAGATGATAAAGGAGAAGTATATGGTAGAAGCATGTTGAAACCTAAATCAAAAAGTATAAGAGCTCCAATGGAAAGTAGAGAAGAATCTAACAAAAGTCACCCTAATACATCACAGGTTAATCAATCAGAGTACATTACTATCGATGTTCCTTCACAAGTAATTTGAAGTCAATTTAATGTATTAATATTAAACTATTAACTTCCCTTTTATTTATTTTTTTAGTATTACAGTTGGATGCCTCCAAAATATATTCCCGACGATACTTTGTCTAAACCAGATCCTGAACAAGATGTCCGGGATAAAGCTGAGGTTGTTGCAGCGGCAGAAGTTTTGAATTCTTTAATGTCAACGCCTCAAAAGAAATATGATATTAAAGTAAAAGATGTATTCAAAATTAATTATAAATTGGAGTCTCCACCTAGACCAGCTTCAGTACCTTTGCAAACTAATTCACCGTCATGTTATTCACCATACAGGTATAATAAAACAAAAACAAAAATGAATTCAATAGCTTGAATAATGCACTTTTCTTTAGGTTATTTGAGACTGGAGGTTTTGTTGAAAGTCAACAAACTAGTAATAGTGTTGTTGGTAGTTCTCCTGATGAAGGATATGCAGAACTTCATCTTGTTACACCTACAAAGACACCTAAAAAAGATATTTGCCCAGAACTTTGTAAGTAACATAAATGATAAATTAACGTCAAATTTAAAAATAATGTCTTGCAGATTATCAGTATGATGCTATTTCACCTAATAAACCAAATATATTTTCACCAAATAACAAACTTACTCGGCGGCGTAGGAGTTTTTCAGAATATCCTGAAATTGGCTTGAATTTACAATGCAGTGTAAGTAAAAAAAAAAAATAAGCTAATTTTGTTTACATTACGTATGGTTAGAGTATCAAAATCAGTGTAGGTATTTCACTTAGTTTTGTTTTACATTTTTGAAAAGCTTTTTTTTTGAGAATTAATAATTAGCACAAAATATTGTGTTGTTTAATCAAAGGTAAGATAATAATTGGTTTGATTATTTAATATATGGGTGCTTATGTATGGGTTGTCATTAATATACTGTATTTGACATAGGTACTACATAAAATATGTACATGAATTGTTTTTTTAACCACATTTTATCAGCGCATGATATTGATATTCTGTTTTTGTTCTATTTTTATTTCATTACTCATTATTTTTTACCTTTATTATATTGTGCACAAAATTTGTGTCAAATGGCTTATTGAATGAAATAAAGTCTCTTGTGTAATTTTGTAATTAGTATGCCTGACGCCATTCTATGATATTTGTTAAAAGAATGAAAATTACATTTATAGATGTGACCGTTTTTGAAAAATTGTCAGAGCATTTTTTTGTACTTATTTTTTTATTATTAAGTGATAACATTTATATTTTAATTAAAATTAAAAAGAGAGTAACTCTGTTTGATATAAAATTATTCTGAATTTATATGTATCTACCATTTCTGTCAAATACTGTGTACCAACATCTTAGCAAATCATTTTAAGGGTGCATATTTTTACATAAAGGTTATGGGACACTTTTTACTTTAATCCAGGTATATATTCAAATTAAAAGTAATCACAGTAAAACAAAACTTTGTAAATAAAGTGATTACTCTAGTTAAAAATTGAGAATTGAACTTGACATGTTTTATGTGTTGAATTCTAGCCAATTATTACCAGCATTATTTGTTCACATTTGACTAATAAGAACCAAATAGATATACCATATTATCTAATATCAATGCTAGTAATGCAATTTAATAGTTTTGCGTAATTAAACATAGTTTAAAATTTATTTTACCATACATATAAAAAGTTAATTTTTATTTTCATATCAGTTAATTTAATTACAGTCAAACATTTTCTATATGTATTTAACTTGTTATAAAACTATACATTTAACCAAATATATTTTTTGTTAAAGTAGTGAAGATATGCAATTTGCTTAATGCTCGGTGATTATGTTGCTCATCTATCAGCTAGCCAAGTTAATTGGCTGTTAATTATGTTTTGAAATTAAACAAATTGGTTTTAATGTTCTGTAAAATTCTATTTAAAAAAAAAAAAAAAAAATGGTTTTACGTAAATATTAAGTAGACAAAATTGGCACTTTTTTATATTGGGTTTGATTGTTTGCTTAAAAAAGATTGAGATGTGTGTGTCTTTGTGGTCTAGACTATTTTGTCAGGCTTGAGCATACCTGGAACGCCTGAAAAACGAACACCAATAAAACAACTACCGTTCAGTCCCTCACAAGTATGTAAATATGTTATGATTTAATCTCCATCGTATATAGTTTTATACTTTATTAAATACTACTGATAATGTTTATGCATGTAAGCAATTAGTTCTATTGCATTTACAATAGCAGTCTTTGTAGTTAAAACTATACATGGTTATAATGGTAATCTTTATTTATTTATTTATTTATATATACATAATTACATAATATTGGGGAATTTTGATTATTGAAGTCATTTCATGGTGTTATGAAACATTTGATTTTAAATAATCAGAAATTCCTTTATTACCCTAAGGATTTTAGATACTTATATTATTTGTATAGTTTGATAAATTATCAATTAAAAATCTAAGGGTTGTTATCATTTGGCTTTGCTTTTAATTGAATAACTATATGGTATTTTTATAAATAATAATAATGTATGTTTAAGGTTAAAAGGTGTATTTTATTTTTTTCTTATTTTGCACAGTTTCTGGTGGTTTTGTATTTTTACTTATTTTATTTCATTATTTGTATAAAATGTATTTAAGTATTATAGTAACAAAAATGATAGAAATGTTGAATATAATATAAATTAAATTGATTTAATAATACTGTTTTCTTTATGGCACTATTCATAATATATATATATATATATATATTTTTTTTTATCGCTTTATAACTAAAATTATTGTTACTATAATCTTTGCACCTTCATAAGAGGTATAATTATTAAATGATTGCCATTTTTTTTCTGCCAATTTGTTGTACGTTTCTAATGCCTTTAATCTGTTTTATTAACCCAAACTACAATTTCAAACACATCAGTCAATTTTTATGTTTTATTTTATAGTTTTTAAATAGTCCATCATTATCATTTGATGTTAATTCGTCTTCAACACCTGTCAGGCGTCTATTACCCAGTTGTAGTAGTAAACCCAATGAAGATATAAGTGATCAAACGATTAAATCTGAAACCTTAGTTACACCAAATTTAACTTATAAATTTGCTGGAAGGAGTCGTGATGATGTCAAGACTCCAGAAACAATACATAGAATTAATACTCCTCATACACCTACACCATTCAAAATTGCCCTTGCCGAGGCTGGCCGTAAAATGGGTGTGAAACATTTAGTAAGTTACAGTTAAACATTATAAATTTGTATTTAATATGCTATTGTATTATTAGGCTCAATCTCCATCAGCTTTAATTGAGGATATAGCTGACTACATAAAGCAAGAAGATCTAGTTAAAAAAGAATCTGAATTTTCTGATTCACAGTATGAAACTGATAGCTCCAATATGTTTTGTGTAATAATTTCATTTCAAATATTTATTTTGTGTGTTACTGTATTTTATTTATTTTAAAACCATTATTAACTGTTATAGGATACTAATGACACAGTTGCATGCGGAAAAGAAAATGCAGAACCTCTTTCACCTACACCTCAGAAAAAAGCGAGAAAATCTCTTGCACCAGTGTGGGCTTCTCCAACAGCATCTTGGAATCAACCTATTGACTCATCTGTAAGTTTTTTTGGTGTTAAATTAGTTGAAATATAATTTTTTGTGTATGAATCAGTGGCTTAACTACGGAGATGGTATGAAGTCCAGAAGCAACCCCAAAGTTCATTAATCTAATAATTTCATACGCCAACTTTTTTTTTTTTAATAATAATAAATAAACAGTTCACATCTTTATTTATCTTGCGATTCCAATCGTATTATATTAGTGCTTTCTTAAGTTCCATCAACTATCCTTGTGAGCAACATATCAACATTATATATATTCTTTGTTTTAAGGATTAAAAAAATTGCTATGCGCTAAGTGGTTCATCGGCTAAAGTATCATAACTCATAAACATCAAGAGATCTAAAATAAAATAAAACTTATATGGAAAAAATATTAAACATATTTAATGACAGAATGTTGTATTGAACAATTTAATATAAATATAATTATTAAAATGAAAAAAGCTTAAATATTTTTTTTATAATAGTGTGTGAATATCAATCATAAGAGTTAAAATAAATATTCATAATGTTTTGTATGTAATGTTCGGTCCTCTATGAGCATTAAGAATAATTAAAGCTACCCCAAGATTTTAATATTTAAGTTGTAATACTCATACAACCTATTTATGTCAGTTAATCTGTTTTCTGCTAAAAAAACAGTGCATATACCTACAAGTTTCTTACTTAACATTATATTCAAAATTTTATAAGATTCAGTGTAAACAGTAAAATCTTTAGATGAATCAATTTTTACTAAATTCTATATGACAGTTATCATACATTGTAAAATGTATTTAAAATTGTCAATCAAACATTTTTTATTTCTATAGCTAGAATTAAAGTAATTATATTAGAAAAAAAAATCAGATTAAATGTGTTACTGTTGGACAAGGATTGTGTTAAATAAATACTGAAGCTCAAACATAGTTAATAATATGTTTCTCAACTATTTAAAATCAACATTGAAGCTTATTTTAACTTTTTAATACTAAACTTACTAATTTTTAAATATAACACAAATAAAATAATCTTAGTTAAAAAAAATTCAAATTAATTTTTGTCACAGTACTTGAACATTTCAAACTGTTAGAATCTCTGGAGGTTCAAGGTGTTATGAGTATTTTAAAGTTGTAAAACCTATCTCTAACTCTCACTTTCATGTATAATAATCTTGAATTGCATAATCTTTATTTTTTAGTCTAAAGAAATTAGAGAGACGAATACCGAAGATGTTTATTCAACAAATTTAGATGATACTAGAAACATATTTACATCTGAAGAATATTCAGCTTCAAAGGTAAAAATATAATTTTTTTATTTAATAATCCACACTATTTTGGTTTGAAGAGTGAATATTATATCATACACCAAACCTGCAATCTTTTATTGAGTGTGCCAGTGTTTAGATTTGACATTATTTTTTATTTATTTTTATTTCTCGTAATTTAGATTTTTTGTTTTGTTTTGTTAATATTTTTCAGGTATTTGGGTGAGTAGGTCATGAAAAAAACCTAGTTGTTCTTTTTACTCTATAAATTATTGCACTCTTAGATCAATTAGGATAAATTTAAAGCAATAGTTTTGCACTACACTCTAATAAATACTTAGTTTCAATCACTCGTACAATTCTATTGAAAAAACCACTTTATAATATACAGTATACATTGTAAAATTATTATTGGAATGTGACTTTTGTGTGTGTGCATGTCAATATATGTGTTGAGTTTTTGTAACTATATATAAATGTGTGAACAGATTTGACTGAAATATTTACGACTGAAATACAAGTGAATGAGAGTAAAATCTAAACATTTTATATTACACTGAAATAACTAATAAAATGTTGGTACAAAATATTCATTAGATTTAGTTTGTTTTGAACATTTTTTAAATATTATACCAAAATTTGTTTTTATGTATAAATTTGGAATGATGCATTGCATACTAAAGAACAAACTAGCAATAATAAAAGGCTACTGTTCATGTTCATTACTTGGTCCTTCATTCATCAATTATGACAAATATAAGTTAATACTCTTCTATATTTAACAACTATATTAATTTTTAGAATTCAAATTAAAACTTAGTACCTCCACTGGGAGGCTCTACGCTCTATTATATCTATCTATTTGTTTTTTATTTTATTTATGTTTTATTACAATCTATTACTTCCTCGGTTGTTCTTAAAGTTCTTTTTTACAACACATTGATTAAAACATTGTAAAAAACAAAAGAATTAAAACTTAAAACTTAAAACTTAAAAAATGTATACATTTTTTAAAAATTATTTATGTGATTTTTGATAGTGTTTTCAAAATTTCAAGTGACATATGAGAGCTTTTTGAAAGTGTTTGATAGCAATGCCATAATTGTATAGGTAGTATATAAAACTCATTAACATAATATGTACCAGGTTTTCTAGTGGGTGCCCAGGAGAATTATTACTAAAAATGCACATTAATTATTCAAATAAAAAAGGTTTTTCAGGCAGGGCTCAAATTTTAAAGAGCCACATATTAGACACTTTTTTTATGTTGTATGAGAATATTAAAAGTACTTATCATCTATTTTTAGTAATATTAAAATATCATTTAATATTTTTTCATCCTCTAGTTATGTTTTTATTGCATTATAAAAATGGATAAAGAATTATAATCTGTATGTAATGAATAAACTTGAATCATATGAAAAAAATAAAATGCATTGTGGTGCCTCAAATTTTGTTGAAACCTCAAGTGGATGATAAAAGATTTTATTACTTTTTAAGGAGTACATAGGTATTTGTGTCATATATATTTGAATATTGTCATACATGTTTTTGCGCTAACGAGAGGTGATCTACTAAGTATAATTTATTCACTTTATTATATTTTATTACACATAGTATTCATAAAGCACAAGTATTGCAATTAGAACAATTTTGTTTGATTATTAAATGTATTGTTATTATTATTATTAATTGGGATTTAAGAGGACGTCAAACCACCTATAATTTATACAAAAATAGTTTTGCTTGAGACAAACCTATAGTGACAATATTTTCAGCTTTACTACTAAAGTTTTACAGTTTACAGAGAAAAATATTAATTATGTCGTAGTATTTTTTAAAATGTTTTTAAGACGATTAAAATCATTTAATTTTTTGTATTTTTTTATTATAAAATGTTACGAGATAATGTTATTTGATTTGCTATTTAGTGAGACAATATAGTAGATCTGCTGTAATTATTGGACTGTCTTATAAGTTTGTGCCATGTAAAATCATTGTTAGTAAATAATTTATTAATTTTAATTAAGATTTAAAATTTTAATTCTTCTCAATATATCATACCTAAATTAAGCTTCTTAAATACCTGTTCTGATGGCGTCCTTTTAAGTTATGAGGGTAAATATTATCAATATTTGATGGTAATTTAAAAACAAATAAATTGAATACATATTTTATAAATATATATAACTGATGATTGAGAATTTGTGATTTTTTTTTTTTAAATCACAAAACAATTATTTTGACAATATTATGTCTAAAAATTATATTTACCTTTATACTTCCCATTATTTACTGTGCATGTCTTAATTAAGCATTTCTCAAATTAAACTTTTGATGGTTTTGATTTTTTTGAAAGCAATAAAAAAAAAACAGATTTTGAGCAGTTTTTCTAATATAGCTGAAGCTTGATTCCAAAAACAAGCTTATGCTTTAACCCTACAATAAAAAAAAAAAATTATCATTTAAAAGATTATTAAATTTTTATTAAAAAAAAAATATCTATTGATAATCATTATAGCAATAACTCTTTTCCTTCTGCTCAAATTTAAAATAAAAAAATGTTATTAAATTGTTAAAAGTATTTAAAAATACAATAAACATTTTATAATTTGAGAAATACTACTTATACTAAATAGTGATGAGCCAAATTAAAACACAGATTTAACTTAATTAAAAATAAACAAAAATACATATATATTTATTTATATTTTATATTTGCAACTTACCAAACAAATTTGATTTAAAATGGATAATGGTAGAATATAGTTTTTTTCATGAAAATCTATTATTATTATTTAATATTTTAAAACGATAGTGAATACTCATTGGCCATCACTAATAACCTTCTACGTCTTTATTTTAGCCTAAAGCATTTTCAAAGAAGTTTGCTCTTGTTATATTTACATACATTGCATAGAATAGAAATTATTGTGCTATAAATTGCTATTAGCAGTTTTTTTTTAATTTATAAAATTATAAAATACAAATTTTTTTCTAGTCCATTTAATCTTTAAAATGATAAATAAAGTACAAATGTAAAATGTCATATTTTTTTTAGAAGGACGTAATACCGACATGTGTTGTCTCCATCTCACAAAAACGTAACGTAGCAAATTTTACGCACAGAAAAACACGTGTAGCTGTGTTACTTTAAAATTTGAGTGAATTAACCTCCTATAAAATTTAAAGTTAAGGTTATTGTCTAGACAACCTCATATGCTACTTATCATATTTTAATTTTAAAGCCAGTTATGAGTATTTTAAAATCGTAAATAATTTTTACATCTTAAAATACTCATAACTTCCTTTAAATTTAATATATAGTAGAAAGCACAAGAGGTCGCTTAAAATAATATTCTTACCTTTAAATTTTATAAGAGGTTAATTCACTCTAATTTTTAAACTAACTGAGCTAAATGTGATCTGCTAAGGTACTTGGAGACAACACATGCGGGGTATAACATCCTCTTAATACTTCCAATCATAAATAATGTTGGTTCATATTTCTGGTATTATTTTAATTTTAGCAATTTATGCTATCATAATAAATTGTGTTATATTTTACATCTTGGATTACTTAAAATTACTCTAATATCACCCTAAGAGGGTGCAACACCTGTATTTGTTGTCTCAGTCTTCCTAATCACAGATAATGTTCTTACCATCAAGTTTTATAATACGTCTATTCACTCTAATTTTTAAGCTATGGAGTAAAACTTAAACTGTCGAGTTTAAATTTGTTATGTTACACGTTTATAAGACTGAGACAACAAATATGAGTGTGGCGTCCTGTAACTATCAATCAATATGAGATTAAATTATTATTTGAAAATGCTTTAGATTTATTTAAAATGTCTATTAGCATTATGTATTATGAAAAAGTAATAATAATAAGTAGTAGTAGCTATTCGTTATTATTACGGTGATGGTGTAGTAAATGGTGGCTGTATGTATTGTTTTGTGATGACCAGAATGGCTCTACTGCCTCACCAGATGTTTCGGAGACAACAGTTATCCGCAGACAGTTACCACAATCGTCCGACGGCAGCAGTGTCCTCAAGCATCTACACATTGGAAGTCCACTCAGACAAAAATGGTCCGGCCTCGTATCCAAGGTATTTGGCAATTATTCTGTAAAATTATTAACAATATTCTAATTAATTTTTTGTTGAAACTAATGTATTGCACAAAGAATGATGTGATGTGGAAGATTACATGTGGAAAGACTGTCGATCAACAAGAAATGACGGCTTTAGCTTATCAATGTTTGCAAATGAAAACGCCACATAAAAATCTAAGCACTAAAGCGCCTGGATTTAAACCAAGACAATTATCATTCTAGATACTTGATATTCATTTTTCCCTATTGTGTTTTTAAAAGTACATCAAGTTTATAAAAAACCAGCTCTATTATAATTGCAACATTTTAATTTTATAATTTTTTAATAATTTTAGTGAGTTTTTCTTTTTTAACTATTTTGTGTTGTCTCATTTCTGTTGGTTTATCATATTGTTATTATTCTTATTGATTCATCTTTTTAATTTTAGTTTTTCCATTTTATAATTTAATATTTAAATTATTTAGTGACCAAATGCAATTTATTAGTAACTTTTCATTTATGTGTTTAATGTAATTTTGAATCAATGTATATTTATTTAAAATGTTTATTTTACAAATTACTTAACTATTATTTGATTTTACCGTGTTTTTTTTTTTGTGTATACCTAGTTGTATGACATGCACATTTGAAATTTAACATTGATTTCTTAATTTTTTTGCTTATCAGCACTACCATTAACATTATGATTAATTTTATGTGTGTTTTATACATCATACATTTGTATTATAAATGGTTTGATTTTGTACCAATTGTAAATTAAATTTGTTTTGAAAAAAATATATAATATAGTGATTTTAGACTATAATTTGTATTGTCTGTAAATTTATTAGATTTTAATTAACCCTCAATGGTTCCATTATACCTACTTCTTTCCAAATCTTAATTATTGGTGAAAAACTGTGAAGGTAACTTATTTTATTTAAGATTATATCAGTCACCAGCTTCAACAATATGTGATAAATTATGATATAAGAGTGAACTGAATCACTTTAAAATATAAAGGTAAGATTATTATTGAGAGCTCTATGTAGGCTTTTTTTAATTATATTATTTTCAAGCAAGTTATAATCGTTTCCAAAAAGGTCATTTAATCACATTTAGTATGTCAAAATATGCATTTAATTATTATCTCTAGATATAGATAGCGCAAGCAAAAAATTAAAATTTTTTAAAAAAGGTCACAACTTACTTAAAAATAATTATATTAATAAAAGCTTAATGGACCCTAGATAATAATAATTTATTTTATATAATTTTACAATCTGTACATAGTGGCACAATGAGTAAACGTAATATCGGCATAAACGTCATATAAGGCATTAAAACATATTAAATAATATTTAAAAAAATAGTTCACAATAAATTATACATTACATAGTACATGTTATGTTTGAGGAAAGCAGACATCCATTAGCAACACTGTCGTTTAGTAGTTTATATAATGTATATATATTTCCTTCCTGGAGGGTTACTGGCAATTAAGGAATAAATAGATTTCTAACAAGAATATTGGAATGAGATAATTAACGAAGGTGGTAACGTTTGTAATAAGATTTACCCTCATAATACACTAGTGGCATTCTTAAATCAGAATGGATGGTATGGTTAGATACATAGGGAGGGGCATTAGATCTGAGATCATAATATAACCTTTGAATAAATCAATTCACTCTAATATCAAAACTGACAGCACACTATTGAAACTGGTGAATGAAAATTATCTATATGTTGTACATATATAAAATGGAGACAACACACACGGGTGCGACAGTATTTATAGTTTATACTATCCTATAGATATCATAAGTTAAAATTTAATACAGGAGGTCAAACCTGCAAGATACCGGCTACAAATAATGTCTTAAAAAGTAATAATCCTAGCTTATTGCGTAATCCTTATTAAATATTATAAGGTAAAAGTAAAGTACCTAGGTACCTTTTTTTTTCACTCAAATAATACAAATAGAGAAACACATATTCTGTTTACGCGCTACCGCTTACGTAAAAAATATTTTCAGCGCGTGAATGTTATAGGCATTAGAACTCGGAAAACCTAAAATAAAATATAAAACAAAAACTTCACTGCAATCTGGTGAGGCAGTGACGGCCACTGGCCAGTAGTTCCATGCGTACGTCGAAAAATTCAGAGAAAGGTAGCGCGATGTCTGTTCGGAAACAGATGACAGAATAGATAGGTAATAATATAATCGAGTTGCCCAAATACGCCAAGACCTTCGTGGCTTCGTGCGCGACAACTGTTGGCGATATTATATGAATTTATGTACTGTTAATTGTAAACTTACTTCTTCTACTTTAACTAATTTTCAAAATTTCGAATTCAATTAACCACAGCCGCTGGAACTCTATGGGCGTCATTGAATTCCAGTCCCACATTCCATCCACTGTAACCAAATTCTAGACCACAATCTAAATAGTACACGGAGTGGTAACTTCCTATCTTTAATTTAGAGGACACCACACCCTATGTTTACGTCTTACAAACGCGTTAACCCTAACCTAACTCGTGCATGTCGTGTCTAATTTTTAAGTACACTATATGCTCGATTTTTTTGAATTTTGAAATACCAAAAACTATAATATTTGTTAAAATTTCTTTGGAAATATAAGACGTATTTATATGATCAACATTTAAGTGAAATCAGAATTTACTTATCTTTTCCTTACTTTTTATGTTATTGTTAATAAGCCATGTACAATTTTATAATAAAGTTATTCTAAAAGTGTGTGCATAAAAGTAACTCAATATTGATTAATTATTTCACCATATCCTCAGCTTCCAAACTTTAAAAACAATATAGTCCAAAAAATTGATTATCTACATCATAATCTTGATTTGCCTAATAAATAACCCCGGAAAAAATATCCCCGGAAAAAATATCCCCGGAAAAAATAACCCCGAAAAAATAACCACGCGAAAAAATAACCACGGAAAATATAACCCTATAATAAAAATGATTTGTAAATAATAAAGTATAAATTTGTAAAACAATGTCAATAATATATAAATAAAAAATTCTCATTATAAACGTGGAATACAATACAATTTGTCAATTTATATAATTTAATAATTTGGTTTTAAATTACCGAATTACCACATTACATTAAATTTAAGATAAAGTTAGTACTGTTAGTAGTACCTTCCTTATCCGTTATAATATGTCACTGTACCTAGCTATTGTAGGTATATCTGATCGATATGACAGACAGACCGTGCTTTTAATCGTTTTTATCGTAGGTATACAATAATTTATCATTAAATCCAAAATTAATATTATTTGTGGGAACATAACAATTGTACGTAGGTAATAGGTATGTTATACATTTAGATTTGAGATTAATTTGAAAACTTATATTAACTTATATTATGGGGTTATTTTTTCGCGTGGTTATTTTTTCGGGGTTATTTTTTCCGTGGTTATTTTTTCGCGGTACCCATAATCTTAGGTACCTACCGGGGGCAATAATAGATTATATCAATGATTATTATTAATTATTAGTTATTGCTTAACAGTAATAATTACCCATATTGTATTAACCACGTGAACTTAAATAAAACAAAAAGCAGATAAGATAACTAGAATTTTTATATGCAAAAAAAGGAATAAAACTATAAAAGTTTTGTTCATTGGTGTACTTGGTGGTGTTTGATAATTAGTAATGATTAGAGCCCGGAATTATATTCTTTAAAAATAGCCAAGATAAGATGCTAATATTCTCATAAAAAGTTGAAAATATTCTTTCAATATTCTTTAAAAATCATAATAAAATATGCCAAAAATATGCTTTTTGCTTGGAGCTAGCTATTTTTGTGTAGTAATTCCATTTTTTTTTCGGGCATTGTTATCTTAGATAAGTCACATATCTTATATACTACAGTGGATTGCAGCACATTACTACGTAGGGTATAACAATCGTAGGTATATAATTATATAGTATATTTTCAATATCATATCATTATCACTATTATAGGACATACTATAATTTATATTATTTACGTCACTGCAACCAAAAATATCGAACATCTATATTCTATACAAATTATTCGATATATTCTCTAATATTCTTTTATCTTGAAATATTCTCAAATATGCAAAAAAATACTTTAGCCATTATTACACCTGTTTCATGATTCGTAAAGATTTCGAACCCCCGTCTGACTGCATAGACTCATAAAAAAGATGCAAAAGAATATAATTCCGGGCTCTAGTAATGATTAATGAACAACAGTGCATGCATACATTAGACCTCAATACCTCATCCATAAATCTTGTGATTAGTAGTAACTTACCTACTGAAAAATAAGACTTACACATTTGCCGAAACACGTTAAATCACTTATATAAAAAAAAAAACAGTGAAAAACCTAGTATATAAATACCTACATGGGTAAATATTGTTTGTTTCTCTTATAAGATCTGTAGAAAATCATTAGATATTCTAGTCCGCATGCATATGACTTACCAATAGCAATTACATCCTTCAACCAATATCCAAATATCAGAAATACATGAATTTTATATGAGCATCCCCACGCCTAAGGATTTAACTTTTTCAAATGTACCACAGGTCCCCACACGAATCTATGTTTTTCCGATCGCAGTATCGTATAAACAGCGCATATTTCCGCAGTTCACTTGATTGAAATTCCTATCAATAACTCCAACACTCCGTCTTTATTAATAACCTCTAAAACGAAAATCCGTATGTGATGTATTATAACATAATGGTACAATGGTACATACAATATAATCAGCCTATAAAAGTAAAGAAAAAAAATACAAACATAATATTGTCATGTCTGTGTAAAATTATGTCAAAATAAAATTATAACTACAAAGCCATATCTCATCATATAGAGGTTTAAGTTTTCGTGTAGGTAAGTATAAGTTAAGTACCTACAACCTACTGATAATTCTCCACGTTTACGTTATTCATTAATTATTTCCGTAAAATCGAATTTCGTAACTTCCTTTTTTCCATAAACAATTTTTAAACGATTATTATTTATCTTATCTATTCTCGCAGTGGTGATGAAACGATTATGTCATTGGGGGAAGAGAAATATGGCTGATTTATTTTAACATTCGCCGTTTGATTATTAAAATTTTAAATTACTATTATTGGTCATCAAATTTTATACATCATCAAAAAGGTCATGGGGGATTAATCCCTTCTGTTTGATCACCAGATGTATCCGTATATCATAATATTACTAGGTTCGTTGTTTTAAGCCACAAACATAACGTGGGTCGGGGAAACTTGGTACTAATATAGTATAAAACATAGTACACATAATGTATAAAATTTAAGTATGAATAATGTTACAAAGTTCAAAGCGATTTAAAATAATATAAATAGTAAATTAAAATGTTTACGACTTATAAGGTTAAAATAATCAATATTTTTTCAAATCTACAGGTCAAATCGTTGTTTTAAATATTTACAAACTAGGTATATATAGGTATCATAAATTAAATTCAAAAAAACCATATTCGTAATTTATTTTTGCCGGTAACAACACTAATAGATTTCGAAATAACAATAATATATATATAAATTACTTACCAGGTTTGATTATAATATGATTTTTATACATTTTCCTCTTACAAGTCACTACTCATTGAACATCCCCAACGGATATCATTCAAATATAGTCGTTATATGTTGCAGTCAAAAATCATCTTCAACAAGTTATATAGTATCACTTTAGTCGAAATTAATGTTTGCCGTTGAGACGACAAGACGCAAATGTATTTTGTTGGCTGTGAGTTGAGTTGTGACACACGCCAGTGGCCAGTCGTTTTATTGTGAGAGGCATCACAATTTATAGCGATAAACTTAATCGATAATTTGATTACATTAGGTAAAGCCCTTGGATCGAATTTAGATATATCTTTATTCGTGGAAAATACCCATATTTATATTACTTATACAGATACGTATTGATAAAATTGTTATTGGTAACATTATAAGGTAACAAGTAACTTAATAATCACAACTTAATAAATAGCCAATAGGTATTAATAACCATTTACCATAGACGAACTGCGGGTCGGTATAATACGAACGGCCGTAGCGTCGTAATAGGATGGAGATAAACGATTTACTTTATACATAATGATTGTCTAGCTGTTTCTGACTAAATGCTAAAAAAAAATATTTACTTTGTAATAAGTGGGTCATTAAAATTTATAATTGATTTACCTTCGCTGGAGACAGACAGACGAAGCTCTAAATGTAAAATAATAAGTTTATCTGGTTTTTTGAGTACAGTTTTTAGATTCTAAACGAAGTGATAAATGTATTGATTTTACAATGATGTGTGTTTGTTTTTTTTTTTGTGTCTGTGTACAGCATAACTAGTCGAAATAATGCTTCGATTTCAAACTTTGGGGGTGGTTTCCGATGTAAAAGTGAATATCCTTGGTGCATTATAGAGGTCAATCAAAAGTAAACATTTTCCAACAGTTTTCAAAAAAATCGAGAAGAACAAAAAAAAATGATAGAAAAACGGGAATTTTTACGCAAAACCAGTTTTCGACCAAATCGATTTTTTTTGTATGGTTATAATTCAAAACTAATTAATGTAAATACTTGAAATTTTCACCAAATGTTTATGTAAGTGATATCTATATACAGTTTTATTTTCAAAAATTTTTGACTTTTTTTTGAGTTATTTATAGACCACTGAAATTTTCGATTTTTTTGAGAATTTTTTTTTGAAGTGTCGGTAAAAAAATGTTGAATGACCAAAAAAACTTGAAAATTTAATACAGGGTTCCTTATGAGTTATTCTTATTGTAGCTAAAAAAAATTAAAAATCGTATGTCACAACTTTTTTTTATAAGCGTTTATAGTTCAAATTTTTACGAAATCTGTCGAAAACGTGAAAATTTGCAAGTAATTTTGAAGTTGAAAAATCATAAAATTTTTTGTGGTTCTAACTAAGGATTAAAAATACAACACTAAGTTTTCCATAAGTTTTCCTTCAAGTAGCTATAAAGAAAACTCGAAGCATCATTATAGGAAAAATTTTAAGTGCGTTTGAATTTGAAATTTTTACGAAATAGCGTAACGATAAACGATTTACCCTCAAACGATTTTAAATATTTGTTATTATTCAAAAAATATAAGTCGTAGATACGTAACAATTTTAACAGTTATTTACATTGGTATTTTCTTTACATGATTTAATTTTCAAAATATTTTGACTTTTTTGAGATATTTATAGACAAATGAACTTTTCAATTTTTCTGAAATTTTTTTTTGAAGTGTCGATAAAATTTTTTTGGCCGTATCAAAATACTTGAAAATTTAATACAAAGTTCCTCATAAGTTATTCTTATAGTGATTAAAAAATTATAAGAATACATAGGCACAATTTTTTTATTATTAGCATTTGAAGTTCAAATATTGATTTAATACGTAAAAATTACGGCAATATTCAAATTATCTTGGATAGAAATTCATAAAAGTTTTTCTTTTTAATTCTAAGATTTGAAAATTTAATACAAGGCTCCTAACATATTTTTACAATATAATAGCAGTTGCAAAATAAAAGAAATACATACTCACAATTTTTTTTACAAGCATTTAAATTTAAATTTTGACAACATACGTAAAAATCACGAAAATTCGCAAATTATTTTAAGCTAGAAATTCATAAAAAAATTTCTTTGTAAATCTAAGATTTGAAAATTTTTAATAATCTACAAAAAAAAACCTATCATTGCATTCAAATTTAACCTACCCTAGTCAGAGGTCCACCCTACCCCCTAATGTACAGCAGAGCGACATCCACTTACCCGCTTTTTTTTTATTGAAACTTACGGAATAAAACAGTTGTGCGGATACTAAGATATTTCATGGTTTATGAAACCGCGTTATAAAATGATGGGAACTATTTCCCATAAGTTATAAAAATAAAAAAGGTGGAAAAATGGGTACTGCTCTACTATACAGTAAGTCAGTAAATGTTGAGCATGTCATTGTAATGAATGTATTACATATTTATATTTGAATTCAATGATAGTAAATCATTACATACGAAAAACGATACCGACCGGAGGCACTGTGTCACCTAATCCTAGCATAGATATTTGTATAAATAATCAAACTTAAGAGTTAAAAAGATAAATAAAATTTAAAATAAATCATGACTATAAAGTATTTTTGATAGAGGTAAAATGACTTATTGGGAATTGCCTATTAACATTTTTAATGTTACCTATGATAAGAAAAACTTTTGAGTCTATAAACAGCTCAAAATGAGTCAAAATATTTTGAAAATTTTATAATGCAAAGAAAATGATAAAATAAATATTTGATGAAAATGTCAAGTACCTACCTACATCATTGTATAATAATTTGTTAATTTAAGAGTGAATATCCAATATCTAACTGTATATGCTCATAAATGATTAAATTGACTTTCTCGTAAACTTTTTGTTGTTAAATGTAGGTCAAAGGATAACTTAAGAGAAGCTTTGTATTAAATTTTTAAATTTAGGATATAAAAAAAATTATAAACTTTTAATTCGAAATAATTTGAAAATGTTTTGGTTTTTATGAATTTTATCAAAATTCTAAATTCAAATGTGAATTTTACGCTCAACTTTTTTTTAAATTTCTACTAACAAAAACTTACAAGGATCCTTGAAGTAAAAATAAAACTAAAGATAATCGAAAATTGTATATGCCTATAAATAGTTCAAGAGTTAAAGTATTTTGAAAATTTTACAGTGTACCTATAGAAAATGTGAATATGAACATTTAATGAAAAATATCTTCGGTATTTTTTTTATTTATACCAAAACAAAAATCGATTTTGTAGAAAACCAATTTTGTGGAATATTCTCAGTTTTTCTTTAAATAACAGCGGTAAATTGTAAATTTTTACAAAATATTATTTTTAACTAAATACATTTTATTTTTTATTGTAATTTGTAATTGAAAAACCGTGACGGCCTTAAATGTTCACCAAATATTAGTAATTAGCATATATTCTAGAAGAATATAATTTTCAAAATATCTTGGTTCTTTTAAAGAAATTTATGAGATTTATCATGTAAATATAAATTTTGTTTTTTGCTGTCACCCCGGGTACTTAAAAAAAAAATTGTATTGTTTCTTTACATACATAACTCCATTTCGTACATGGCTAAATGGCTTATTAGTTTATTACCTAATTATTACACATTACTTTCCATTAACATTTTAATTTAGTATATTATGATTTGTTGCCTTAATTTATAAAGCTTTAAATATTATTAGCTTTATTGTTGTAATAACTCAACAATAGAAAAAAAAGTAAAATACCATGAAGATAAAAATTATAAATGTATTAAATGATTTAATTTAAATAATACAACTAAGGCTCCTTCCTGCAATAGTTATATTAAAATTAATTTAAGAGTAGGTGTGAGAGAGCGTGTTAATATTAATGGGATCTGTATCGTCCTCTGCTCATATAAGAACTGGAGAATATGATATCAGATGTAGGTATTACAAAACGTCTAAATTTGAGTCATTACCTTCCTCCTGATCGTCGGAGGGCTCTCGAGGTCTTTATTCGAGAATACTATCAAATACACCGTAATAATAAAACATTCGTAAATTAATTATAAAGTTAATATATGTAAGATTATAATATTCATGCACCTTATCTTATTCGCAGTTGTGTTTGATGTATTTAGGTGGCTTGATAAGGTAATGGAAAAAAAGATTAGGTTAAATGCAACGTTTATGAATTTCCGTTAAGAATGAAAAAAAAGTCAGTTGTTGCTCACAGCATTCAATTTTGTTGACTTTGCTAGTGCTCATGCACTCTGGGATGGTGCTTATACATCACTGATGAGAGGAGACGGCGTGGTCAAGTCAGTCAGTTTCGCAAGCGGCTCTGTCAAAGGTTCTGCGTTTCCAAATATTTTCGGTTATCCTTGATGGCAGAGACCCACATTAGACTATCCCTTATCTTCGGTGGCACATGAATAAAATCACACTTGCGGCGCCACATAGTCATAACAACGTATGAGTTTGATATTATGATAATATAATTAAAGTATTTCAGACTTTCAGAGTCATAATCTACAAAAATAAAATAAAAAAATCTTTAATTGTAATTTTTTTAAATAGGTAATAGGTACTATAGTTATTTTATTATAAAATTGTTTTTAAATCTAATAGCTTATTTTTATTTTTTATATAATTGGGTGGTTTTTTGTTGCCTCTGGATAAAAAATTGATAAATATTCCTCCAAAATTATTATATGCATAACCCGTGAATGAACTGTGCTCACATTTATCTTTTTAACCAGCTGCAGTGCAGCATATTATAGTGTTTTAAATTTTATAGTTTGTTTATATAACATATTGCGCTATGCATTTTCATTTACATCATATAAAACCTATTTATTAATGAATAGAAATAGACAAAAAATAATATGTATTCTTAGTATCTAAAGTTTACTGTCAATAATTGCTTTTTAGTCACAAATTACAAATAATAATATAAAAATATGATTTTAATTTCTCTCACAATGAAAATAATTGATGGATATAAAATAATTGTATTAAAATGAATTCGTTTTTTGAACGACTGTTGGAAGGGGAGGGTTGGCCGTGGCATTGAGTTGGGTTTGCAGTCTTTAATCGGACAGCTGGTGCAAGTTGTGAAGTTCTTGACCTTATACCCGGAATCGGGTAGCAAGGCGTAGGAAGGGCGATAGTAACTATTTACGTGGTTGACTGCAAAGACGACACACGGTAGAACCATTTAATATTTTTATTATCATGTATTTGTGTTTATCACTCATGATGGAGTTCGGTGTTACAATGACAAGTAAAAAGTCATTTTGTGCTTGTTAAATGCAGTGGAAATAGATATCAAGTTTGTAGGATGTTTAACTATAAATGCCAGACCTAGTCCCAATCAATAATATCATTTAATAGGTATTCAAAGTTTTCCAGTTGCAGGCAAGTACCTATACTAAGTGGTTAACAGTTGCTCCTGTAGGTTTTTTCAAGGTTAGGATCCAGAGTACATTACACTCTTTGGTGCGCATTATTGGTACAGAGAACATCTAAAGAATTCGTCAGTGTTGTAGTTTGCACTCAGTAAATTGTTTGAGTTTTAATCTTTCAAGCATATTTAACTTACTTCTATCCATGTGTTGTCGTTATTTTAATCATTTTCATATTGTTCAGGTAAAAATGTATGTGTGGATAGGAAACTTTTTGAATAGTAAGTATTGGAATTTGGGATCCAGTTTACTAGGCATATTTATACCTGCAGTTGCATATAGTAAAATGTTCTCGTATATGTGGAGCCTAAGATAAGCTACAGTAAAAAACTTCGACCACTGATGAGGACGTCATTATATAATTTATAAGCTAGACTATATTATATTATGATTTATAGTAAAACAGTCGAGTTGTGTTAATGATATAATTTTCACATGGCCAAAGTGGTTTCACTAAAATAACCTACGTCCCTATATCTCGTACTGTGTACGAATTATAATTATTTTTATTTGCAGAGTGGAAGCGTCCAAGGTTACAGTCTCAGAAAAAAACGGCGCTCTGCAGGGCGACTGTCATTACGGGCTATATGGCGTGCCCTTATATATGCACTATGCACCTTATTATTACTTATCAAAATCTATATCAAAACATTAATATTATGGATTGTCTTGGTTACGTAATATAAGGAGACCCTGCAACCAGTGCAACCCGTTCAATCAGCCTTTAGATAATCGCTATTAGAATAATCATTGTCTACTGACCTTTATTTAAATCAACTTTTTTTTTCGCCTAACTTGTATAATACACAGGATTATTATAAGAACCTACTAATTAAACCTGGACGAGGCATATTGTTGATGCAACAAGGGAAACTAAATACAAGTACCTATATTTGTTAAAGGTTGTCGGACTGTAGATAAATTAATATCTCGCTGAGAACTTGAGAGTTAAGATGGCACTTTAAGGTAGTTCAATACATAGTGATTATAATGATTTATCTGATTAACTACATAAAACAGTATAAAAAGTTACACAAAACCATCATAAATATTATATTATATTATTATACTATTTTATTCACTCAGATATCGCGTATTTCTGGTGAGCAAATATTGTCAACGATTCTCAGATGGTTATAAGTTATAACCAGTGGCGTAGCCAGGGGGAGGGCTGAGGGGGCTGCAGCCCCCCCCCCCCGAAATGTTAATAAAATTTAAAAATTATTTCAATGGTCTACAATATTCACTCAAAAAGTCTTAAATTGTATTTTACTAATTTTAAATTGTTATCTTTATTTTGTTAGTTTTCTATAGCTTCGGCCGTGCTAATAGGTATTTAATGCACCGCTGTGTAAAAAATTGATCAGCCCCCCCCCCCCCCCCCCCCCCCGAAAAAAAATCCTGGCTACGCCGCTGGTTATAACTTAGTGTCTTATTAAAGCTCTAATATACACAACTACGCTAATGTCTGTAAAAAAAAATATTAAATTAATGATATTTTTATATAGGAAGAGTGTTATGTGTACGTGGTACGTGTATGTATAGATAACTTAAATATAACGAATGTAATAATATTTTATAACAATTTTGACATTGACTTGTGAATCATGTTAAATAATATGATCGCGCATTACCTGTAAACTGTAATAAGTGTAAAAATACCGGAAGATTTTAGTTGTCAATATGACAGTATATAGTTACGTAACATTTTAACAACAATTCATGCACACATTGTAAAATATGTCAATATTAAATACTTATATACATCGCATATTCGCATACATATAGGTAGTATTTATTTTATAAACAATTTTTGTATAGGTATATGTATTATCCACGT
Organism: Diuraphis noxia; assembly: GCF_037042655.1. Taxonomy (NCBI): domain Eukaryota; kingdom Metazoa; phylum Arthropoda; class Insecta; order Hemiptera; family Aphididae; genus Diuraphis; species Diuraphis noxia. The sequence continues at coordinate 40,644,210 of NW_028301712.1, read as the reverse complement.
TTTTTTTTGTTTTTGCATTAAAATAATTTAATAACTTATGTTTGCTACTTTAATAAATAATAATACACTTATGAACGGAATATAACCTCCAAAACCCGTATGACCTTATACATAATTTAATTTATCTATATGTTCAACTTGGTTCATCATATTATAATTTATAATATTTATAATATAAAACTGTCGCGTGTAAGAATAGTCATAAATTATGTGACTAAAATAAAACAACAGATTTTATATATAGGTACCTAATATAGAATTTTTGTTTTTGAGAAACCCTGGTATTTCAAGAACTTTTAAATTCTTAAATAGTACAAATTTATGGTCATTTAAAAAATACTTGTCTGTAATCATTACTTTTTAGAGTTGGAATGCTTAACACACATTGGTTGGTTCAACATTTTTATAGGAAAAACACTAAAAACTCAGTCTTGATGATAGGAGCTCTTTTAGAAAGATGTTTTTTTTACTTTTCGCGTTCCAATTAGAAAGATTTTTAAAATTCGATGGCTTATTAATGTTTTTTAGAATATAATAATCCAGATTCCAGACTTACAATTTGAACAATCTCTTTCATCAATTATAAAAGCTAAATCCTAAATGAGTTCTCATTTCTTGCGATTTCTGCAGTTTATGGTGATGACTGAATTTGTAGTTTTATAAAACATTCTATAACTCTGTACCTACCTATACAATAATTAGGTATACTATATTATCTTGTTGCATTGTAGATAGTTTGAACATACTTCAATAAAGTATAACAACATTTTGGTTAGTATAAAATAAGTATAAAAATCTACCTAAATTGTGTAGGATAGTAGAAAATTAAAACGTGTTTCACTAAAATAGTAGTAAGTACCTAATTCAATTTATTTAGTATTTGCTAATTTAATACGTGTAGAAATGTTCAAATGTAATCACTTGATTTCTTTTTTAGTAAATCTTATTCTCATACAAACATCGTTTAGCTACGATCATAGTCACGAAAACATTATTATAATACACCTAATAAATGTGATTTGTTTTTAGAAAAATATATTTGAATCCTACAGTCTACACACGAGTGGCGTAATTGTTGTTTTATCGTAATGTAGACTCTACACCAGGGGTGGTGAACCTATGGCACGCCTGCCAGAAGTGGCACGTTGACCAAATTTCAGTGGCACGCAAATATTATTTATCTTAAAAAAAAATATATATTATATTTTAAAACTTCAGTATGAGAAATTTTAAGAATCAAATTTATAAGTTTGTAATAAAATGTGTTTATAAATGTTATAATAAATAATATTTATATTATGATTTTTGTACTCTTATTGCTACGATATAGAAGTACAAAGTACCCAACATTCGATTACGAAGTTTATTTTAAGACTTTGATAATAAAGATACAATTATACAACGTATTAAAGACTTGTCAATCAGTAGAAATACTATTAAAGAGAGAATACTAAGTATAAATTCTAATATTGAAAATCAATTAATATTTAAAACACGATTTAAACCAAAGTTCATTTTTTTTCTATTTGCATCGATTAGAGTACAAGATATAACATCGTCTGCGCGTCTTTCAATAATTTCTCGTTTCTGTATTAACGATGAAGTTCGTGAAGAATTTATAAAATTAGCATCTATACCAGCTAAAACTACCGGGGAAAATATATGTGAAGTTGTTGTAAATGTCCTTGAAGATATTGGATTAAATTTATCTAAAATTGTTATCAGTAACTACCGATGGCGCCCCTTGTATGATTGGAAAAGACCGTGGTTTTGTTAACCTTTTTTAAAAGAAAATTGGACGTCCTTTAAGTAGGTTTTCATTGTATAATTCATCAGGAAGCGTTGTGTGCTAAGGACGGACTAATGCAGTATATGAAAATGTGTAGAGTCTACACTGTATTTCAAATGAGAAATTAGTTACCAATAGTTATTAAAAATTAAAATATAAGTCTATTAAATTAATCAAATATCCTTAGAAATATAGGCTGACACCGCCACATCTTCTTCATTCAGAATTGTTTTTCTTTTTTTTTATATCATTAAATTTAAATTTAAAACATCCATCATTACGATTGCGTACGAGTTGATTCCCGGGTACCTGTTTCCCTGCACTGATACCGTATGAGTTGATTTCCGGGCCATCAAGAAGTATGAACGAGCTAATTCTCGGGTCATTATATATTTTTTTCAATGTTTAGTAAAATATTTAGCCTATTAGTACAACCCAAGAAACACCACGAGGAGGTCGGCTGACAAGTTTTTCAAAAATGTTTTTTTTTGTTTTTCATATTTTGAAAATCATTCAATTTTTGAATTTTTATTTATCAATTATTTTTTGTATTACATTATATTTATTATTTATTAAAAGAATTATTAAAAACATTTAGTGATTAGGTAAAAAATACAAGAAAAATTTAGTAATTTGGTAAAAAAATATTAAAAAAATTAGTGATTTGATAAAAATTTGTAACACATTGATTTTATAAATTAGTATCTGTTAATGAGATTATATAACAATAGGGAATCAACTCATACCTACCTCTTAATAATCCGGGAATCAATTCGTACATACTTAATAATGGCCCGGGAATCAACTAATACATAAAATAGGTCTCGGGAATCAACTCGCCTATATTGCGTCCATTACAATGACCCATACGACACAATGTACCACAGATTGTAGCCTACTTGTTCACTTTTTATATTCACTTTTATAAGAAAATTCTAGTTAAGGGGATTGGAAGCGGCGATTTTCTGTCTTTGTCTAACACACGTGGAACATACAATACGCCTGATAAAAATGAAAGTACTTCTAGTTGCTTGATTTAAAATATGTAAAGATTTTTGAATCGGTATACAGGTTTACTTTGCATCGGTCGAAACATATTTTTAATATTTCTAATATATTTAATTAAGAAAATTGACAAATTTATAAATTTTAAAATATTTATTCTTATCAAAATATTGCTACAATCAAAAAAGTGCTTCGACCGATGCAAAATAAACTTGTATACCAATTAACTCATCTTTACATATTTTAAATCGAACAACTAGAAGTACCTTAATTTTTGTCAGGCGTATTGTATGTCCCACGTGTGTTAAACAAAGACAGAAAATCACCACTTCCAATCCTCTTAATATTTTTCTGGAATGGAATACCCTTGCATATAGGTAATATACAGTAATTCGTTGTTAATATTAAGAATTTGGATTTATATTATCTCGTCCTATAGGCGTTAGGTTTTAAACCCTTATCGGCAAAGACTAGATTTTTTTTTGTCTGAAAATATAATAACGGAACATTTTTTTTGGCTAACCCCTGTTCAATCCGTGCATACCAGCAGAGAAGACTATGAGTTCTCCGCTATTTTTAAATACCATTAATCTTAATTGTTATACTTTTACAATACAATGGGTCATTGCGCATGGTGTCAAATACGCTTATTATAGTCATTCAGCCACTAATATACCTACTAATAAAATTAGGTAATACAATTTTTGATGTGTGCCTATTATATTTGATAACACGGCAGGTCGGCAGACTCTGACACCTCCTTCTCTATGCCACCACTGGGTTCCCTTAATGGTTACAGCTTACAAATTGAAATTGAATACAATTTTTATTATTATTATTTAGAGTGAAAAAAACACAATGGAAGTTACAAAGTGGTAGTAGGTATGAACAGGATTTAATGTTTAGAGATTGGAGGACACTATAGTCTATACAGTTTCAGAGTCCTCAGGGCAACAAAAAATCATTGTATTCAAACAGGATTCCTTTGGTCAAATTTTTTTACAAAGAATATGTTGTATTCATAATACTGAATTTTAAATTTTATAGAAATATTCAAAATATAACCTCTAAAAGTCTAAAGTACTATAGATATGATATTAACTGTGTTGAATTTCAAATAATTCGATAGAGCTCCAAGAGCTGTACCAAACTATTCGAAAACTGGACTTAACAAGAGCTTTTCGAAAGAAAATTACAAATATACTATTGTAATATAGTAGTTGTAAAACTATTATAATACCTATATTCTATAAGCAGTAGGTTCCTACCTAATAAGTAATAGCTCTTGCAGTCTTGCAGCACTTTGTTCGTCGTTCGGGATCAAAAGTTTAATGCATGTCAGATGAGCCATAGGTTTTTAGTTTATTATATATATTAACAAGTGCACATCATTATATAAAATTATAAAATTACCTTTATAAGATACGGATAGGTATCGTAATTTTATAAACAATTCAAATCAAAATTACTCTTGTTAGATATATCGGTTCATACCTACTTTGCCGAATCCCAATTCTCCGACAACTCAGTTTGCCGACATACATATATAACAGTTTTAAAATATTTTTTAAATATTCCCTTTTCGCCGACAATCTAGTTTGCCGACGTCTCGGTTCGCCGACAAATTAATAATAAAGTTTTAATTTTCCCGATTCGCCGACAGTTGATTGATCATTGATTCATAATGATTTTATCGAAAACAGATAAGATAGGTAGTGATAAGATTATGGTATGTTATCGATATAAGTTCAACGTTTAATGTTTAAATGCTTTTCCACGCATAAAAATATAAAATCCATATGTAGGTGTACACTGATTTTATAGTGAACTTTAGTTTTTTAGTATAATTATTGAAAAGTGTTGATTAAAAATGGAATGGTTTAAAATAAAATATGAAAAAGATCGAGATTTACTAGTTGTTGATAATATTATTCATCGAGTGGAGTCCATAATAAATACTATTTTTCTGATTTATGTATTGTTTATACACACATAATTGAGTTTTATAATACGCGTTTTATGTAAATTGAGAATTTAAGTAACTGTAGATTTGTAGATGTTTATTAAGTTCAAAGCGATGAATAAAAAAATTACAATTATTGATATAACTGAAGTTATTCCATATTATACTATAATAAATTATGCATTTACTAGTTTACTACTAATAAAATTATAATTTTTTTTACGCATTATTCACAACTTACTATATACATTCTACCTACATGACTTTACTCAGCGTTAAGTGTATTTTTTCAAAAACTATTAACGATTTTTATAATATTTTTTTGCATAATTTTAAGATGTTAGAAAATAACTTTTAGGACTTTTTTATCGTTATAATTTTTTTAATTGTTTAATTTTTAAATGAAAAAATGAATTTTTTTATTTCCTTATTATAAAGCACAATATTTTTTTTTAACCTAAATATGCATACCTACATATATCACGAATATCGAAATATACGCCATAAGTTATGTCAGTCGATTTTAATGTAAAATGAATACACCCTGCAAGTTTTTAGATGTATATTATATAACTATATACAGTATACATATTATATACATAAACCGATGAATTTGCAATTATTGTAAAATTTTGGTATACACTATTTAAATATTATAATACATTAATATATATACGTACAACTTATGTATCTCAATAACCGCAACAAACTGTATAATAGAGTAATAGACGTGGTCTATTTTTTAATTTCCTTATTATAAAGCACAATATTTTTTATTTTTTGAAACATTTCGGTTTTTGGTACATAAATGGTCTAATTTTAGACGAGTAGTTTATGAGTTATAACTTATAACTTGTAAAAGTTTAAATTTGAGGAGTGCGGAGTGGTATGGTATCAAGGTAAAAAATATTTTGCTTATACAAGTAATGAGTGTCTGCAAGTGTCAATACATTATTCTTTATATAAATCAATTGTAAGTTCAATGATTGAATAATATTAGAATTTCATTGAAAGGATCATCTAATTAATATTCATTTTATTACAACATAATAAAATAAAACAACGTGTAAAACAACTCAGAAGTCTCATTAAATATTGACCTTGATTAGTGAAATTTAATATAGAATTCGTGGTTTAATAAATATATAGGTATAATTCAATAGATGGCAATTTTTATTATGTGTAAAAAATGTATACTATTATAATGATTTATCTAGCATACAGTTTATTTATACAACGTAAGTATACTATAATTTAATTTGCTTGTAAGTTGCAACTATTATTGTTTTAGCGTTTGTAATTTTACTTTAAATATTAATTATTAATATATGAGTTTATAATATAATTTTATTCGATATAACTAAAATAGGCTATAAGCACCAGCAATATTTGAGTAAAATACTTAACAATAAAGTTATATTATAAAATCATATAAGTATGCGTATTATAGTATTTAATACTCAAAAACTTATAAAAAATAGTATTTCAAAATAAAAGTATATAATTATTATTATTATATTTATAGCCAATGTTAAAGTATTTTGTACTTGAATGTATATAACTGTGATGGTTTATTATTTACAACATAATGCTAAATATTAAATAAAAATTTCATTTTAATAATAATATTTCTGAATACTTTTTTTTGAGCATTTGAAATACTTTTAAAAGTATTGATAATATACATATAGCCTGTAGTCTGTAGGTAGGATATTTAGAATATATGCGCTCTGGACGAAAATAATTTTATTTCCACCACTTCTCCTTCCACTTATTTTCACCCACTTCTCTTTACAATCTTAGACCTTCTTTCTCCACCCTTATATACTAAAGAACGTGTCCCTTGTTTGTTTTGAATAACATATTATTTTAGTGTTATAAGTGTATATCTTAGAATTTAACAGTTTAAAAAAAATTAACATGGTCAATAAGATAATTTCCCTAAAACTCTTAAAATATAGCCACCCTAAATTCACCACTTAATATATCATTAAATACTATTGAGAAACAGCTGTATTATACATTATTCAAAATACTACCCAATCTTAGTCTATAATAATATTTATAATAGTATGTGGAGATACAAATGTTACAGCACAATATATCATAGCCAAATCTATATAGTGATTTACGTTTACCAATCGTACATTCGTACGAGTATTAACATAACTGTTGTAACATAATATGTGAGTATATAATATATATATATATGTATTATGTATATACCACGAATATTGAAATATATGTCATAGGTTATGTCAGTCGATTTTAATGTAAAATTTATTATACATCCTGCAAGTTTTTAGATGTTGGTATAGTATATAACTATTATATATACTATAAATATAAAATCATAAATTGGCAATTATCGTAAAGATTTGGTAGACGCTATTAAAATATAATACATATACCTACCCATATACGATATACGTACAACTTATGTATTTCAACCGCTACAAATTGTATAATAGACCACGGCAATGTTAACTCTATACATCTAATATTTATAATATTAGATGTATTTTACCCATATGTACTATGTAGGCATGACAAATAGTACAGTAAACTATACGTATATTTTTTATACTGTATAGTTTACTGTACTAGTAATACTACGTGCTTATATACATAGGGTGAAATAGATAATTATAAATACGGTAATGTATCTTGCATCACGAACACGTCGTTTCTGAACTGGTTTGATGTACCTCAATAATCAACATTCAACATAGAATATTATACTCCCGTGCAATTCAAACCGACTTCAGTCCAAGTCCCTTTAGATACTCTTATAAATCTTATATATTATATAGGTACGAAAAGTGTATGTAGTATCGCGATACTGCATAATATATATAAGGGAAGTAGTCATACGCATGGAATATAAAGCATTGCACCGCGGTTCGCGACGTACGATTTAAGTATCTTTTTAGACATTCAAATCGAAAACAGTAATCGTGCATGATGGCCTTAATGTTCATTTTAAAAGATTTTTTATTACTTAATGAATACTCATATGTGTATACTGTATATTTATATAACGTTTGAAAAAATAATATATAATGTATAATATATGTATACGACCGTTTATTTAAAATGGCTATCGCGTAATTCGAAGGAAGTCGGTAGAGTTAGCAAAAAAAAAAAACACAATATATACACGCAAACGGGTTTTCCTGGCTGGTTTAATGTTGACTGGATAAAGTAGGTCGAGGTCCTCTGTACCAAATGATTCATCCACCCACCCAACTCGCTGGTCAACCCGGGTGACCTTACCGGTCGAAAGGAAATATTATTTTGTTTGTTCAGAGCTCGACAATGTGATTTTTATTTCACGTCTCCGTAATATGCACAGCGCGCGCCATTACCTACTGATATTATAATCACTAACAAACCCGTATACCTATATTATATTATTATAATAACATAATAGTGTAGTATTGTTATTATTATTATTATTATTAATTATTATTATTGTTTTATCATCGTCATATATGCACATGTACTTGTATTAAATCAACGAGCACAATACCAGACGAATATACTGTGTTTTTTTACCGATGTTGTGTAGGTAGGTTATACGGTGTACCGCATATACCACTACATAATATACCCGTCATATTGTATATATATATATATATCGCGTTGTGTAATATGTAGACTCTACACTCATTATATTACGCGAAAACCACAAAATCTGTATCGGTACGGCGCGGCGGCCGTTTATACGACGAAAAGTGACGAAAAAACGGGTTTTTTTCGATGCGTTACGTCACACATCTTGAGATTCGAGTAAAAAATAATGACTTTCTCGGCCAACAAATTAATTACAATTAGTAATTACCTATACTTCACTTCAATAGTATACAGTAATAAATTAGATATTATCATTAATCACTAACAGGTACTTATTATAATTTAGTTAGTTTCATCTTTCATCTCGAGGTCCGGAACACATTTTGTTTATAATATTCACATATAAAATTATCATCGTGATAAGTAATTAATACTATGTTATGTGCATTAAAATATTATTAACAGATATTGGACTTGCAGAATAATCAAAAATCGAAGTAAATAAATCTTGTATACAGAGTGTAATAGGTTTATTTAACTACAATGGTGGTGGTATGCATCACTTGGTCACGTTAAGTAATGATAAAATATATGTATTTGTTATTGCAAATTACCTACCTTTTAATGATAAAAAAAAAAAACATTGATTATCAAGAAATAAATATAAATGTTAACAAACTTTGAAAATTGTTTAAAAAAATCAATGACCTATCCAAATTTAAAAATTTAAACTGTTTTTAAATTCTTATTTATAAAACAGCTATCTTGAATTATAAGAAACAATTTAATACAAAATGTAAATTATTTAATTTTAGTTCCTTGTAATAAAATAAAATGAAACATATACAAATTATAGCGCAGAACTCTTGAAATCATTACAAAACAAAAAAAAACTTAAAAATATTGAATAGAAAAAAAGTTATAGCATTAGTCAAATAGACCTGTTACACTCTGTACATAATAACATTAAATAATAAATTAACCATTCGTGCATAACATACTGTTGAACTTTCCGTATCTAAATAAAGCTCGTCACGGGCCTCATCGAAACGCCATAACATTTATGTATATTGAAAATATTATGATTTTGTTTTTACCACGGCTATATACTATCTACCTACAGGCTACAGCAGTGGCGTAACTATGGGGTAGCGAGGGGTAGCGGTCGTGACCCCAAACATTTTTATGGGGTGGCAAGAGTATCATTTTGTTACCCCAAAATTATTTATATAATTTAGTAAAAAAAATCCGCGTCAGTGTGTATTTACTATTTATTTATCTTTAAATAGTTATCAAGAAAAAAATACGTTATTTGTGAATTTTCGGGGTACCACACGATTGCGTACGATGTTTCTTTTTGAAAACACGATTGCGTACGTTACACGATTGCGTACGATTTACTGTGCATCGTTGCTAAATTAATGTTTTTATTTTTGATCAGTAAAATTTAAATTTTGGAAAAATGACTTAAGTTATGGTGCCACTTAAAAATCTCAATTTTCGATAAATACCTATGTTATAATAATATAGTACACAAAATAAAATAATTAAATGTTAAAATAATATAATAAAAAATAGTTATTCAATAATAATAAAAAAAAAAATTATGGAAGTAACCCCTGTTCTATAAGTTCAAAGCAAATGGCAACAGTGCTTCAAAGCTGCAGACAAAAATCGTACGCAATCGTGTTTTACCGGAATTTTCGTGTTATAAAACTGTATAATAATAGTATAATGATAAGTATAATATAATAATAATATATAAGTATAATGATTATTTTAAAATAATTTAGGAGGAAATTATGCGTATAAGTGGTACTCATCACTCATTATGCTTATTGGAGAAGGTGAAGTATTTAAAAGTGTTCGTTACCCCAAATATTTGCTGTTAGTTACGCCACTGGGCTACAGTACCTACACCTATAATCATTATTAGTATGTATAACGCCTCAATTCTGTGATCGGAATGTCAATGTACTTTATTGGCTTTTTTTACACACTGCAGGTACACTGTACTATATTAAATTAAATATTATTACCATGATGGTTTTCGCCTTGGCACCTGCGAGGTCATATTCTTCTAAAATACCGATTTCTTTGGTACTTAATACTTATATATATATATAATATAACAATAATGTAAGAGACATGTTTTTCGTTTTATTGAATATCGTTTAACAATATCAACACGAAACCTATTCGTTACCAATTCATTCTTCCTTGAACACTTGTCTTGAGGACGAGTATTTAGGGGTAGGGATTTTATATCTAATGTGTACTATTGGCTACTGAAATGGTAAAACTTGAAGTACACTTTTGGAGAATATATATAATTAATATTTAATATATATATATATATATTACTCAATGTGTCTAAGAATATAAATTGAGGTAGCACCTTAATTTATCAATAATTAATCTATACATGTAAACATTGTATTTATATTATACATATTATAATATCCTTGAAGTATTTTGTAGAATTGTAAAATTAGTGATAATATTATACTATACATATTAAATTATGTAAGTCGTAAGTCGTAAGTGTAAGGTCTACCAATAACTTAAACAACACAACTGTATCTTTACAATATTAATATTTTAACAATCAATTAAATTAAATTATATAAAACGTACACACATAAAATATATTCAAGAATATCAAGCTTTCTAAAAATAAAAAATACGTTAAAATATTCAATAAATTAGAGCTCAAACCTGGAGGAAAAACGTTATAAAATATTAGGGAGCAAAATTACGCATGCGTACGAGAATAAAATTGAATAAAGTTATTCACGTTCCTTTACACAGATAATATATACATAGTATTGTGTTATTAATACTGCCATTACGATATTGTAATGATATGCATCCTATTATAAGATATAATATGATCATTGATCATTATATGCAGTGACGGCACTTCGTATATTTTGGGGCCCTGCAAGGCAATATGTTTGGTGATGCCTTAATTTTTTTCTCTGCGTGCCATAAAATTATGAAAACAAATAAGTAGATATGCCCCCCTCCCGATCACGGGGTTTCGGGCATTTGCACGGAGTGTTCATCCCCTAGCGCAGTCACTGTTAGTTTACATATAGGTAATTGATGTTATAAGATTCTATACATATTATATCATAATTTGTAGCGTTATAAAAGAAACTGATATAATAATATGATAGCTAATATACCTATATTTAATATATTATATATATTTTATTACAAAGATTTACTTGATTTTTTTCATTTTATTTTGCATTATACAATATTTAATATTTACGTTGTAAAAATCAGTGGACGATGAAAATTAAATATCGGCTTCTGCTACAGCTCGAGGCACTATTTAATACTTATACATTGTTCTAGTTGTTTATATTGTATTTTATAGTTTACAAAAATACGATGCACAAACATAATTTATAATTTTTATTTGAGTTCTCCTGACATTTATCAATTAACTTAAGTATATATAGGTTTAAAATTGTTGACATTTTTATATTAGATATTATTGGTTACAAGTTACATGATTATAAGATCACTAGCCACTAGGTATTAGTTTAACAGAGTGCTATGATAGGTTTTTACATTATTTACAGTATACAATATTTGGCAAATATAATTAACTTAATTTAAAACATCGTGGTGATAAAAAACACTTCTAATTCGACCAAATCAACAGGGAAGTTTGACAATTAATAAATGGGTATAAACGTTGCTATTCTTGTTGATATTTTGAAAACGTGTGAGGGTTCCATGTATGTTTTTTTTTTTATCCAATATTACTCTAAGATATTTAATGTGAATTATGAGACTATAGTATAGTCACTATACCATATTTTGACTGTCAATTTTTACAGTATTGTAGTCGTTGGATCTACACATAGAGTGTAAATAACTACTGTGTTTTTCGATGTTTAAGGAAAATTTTCCAACATTACGCCAATTGATATGGATTATGTCGAGATGAGTTTGGATATTTTCTGTTATCACAAACATAATTTATTTAATATCAATTGAATGATATATAGATGCAATTATGATGCATATCGTAAATTTTAAAAATATGAAAGTTCTTCATTAAAAGTCCAGTGTAGGAAATTTATATGCAAAATCGGTTTTTGACAAAATAATAGGTAGATTATGGTTTTTGGTGAAACTCTAAAAAGAATAACCGTATATGTGCTAAAATGTTCACTAAGTGTTTATTTAAGATAATATATAATATATAGGTACATTACCAAATTTTCATTCAAATTAATATTGATAAAAAAATTATCGCTAGTCAAAGAACTTTTAAGTGTAAATAAAGATTTCTCATAAATAATTTTCAGTAGTAATTAAAAAAAATTAGTATCTATTGTTAAAATTTTGACGAAATTCGTAAAAATCACAAAAAATTGAAAACTATTTCGAAATAGAAATTCATAAAAAATGTTCTTTTAATATCTAAGATTAGAAAATTTAACTAAAGATTCCTCATAAGTTTGTCTACCTTTATCAACAAAAAATGTCCACCACAAAGTTTAAGCTCACATTTTTACAACATTGAATATCCACTTCTCGTGGAATGATTTTTTTATTTTGTTGTAAAACGAATAACCGTATCTACATAAGATTTCCATCATTTTATTTTTTCATTGTCCATATTTTATAAAAGTTTCATATGATTTTGACTCGTTTCGGGCTGTTTATAGACATTTTAAATTTTTTAGTATTTTTTGTCTATAAATGTCAATAAAATGTTATTTACTTAATCGCCTCAGAATAGGCCATATGCACCACACTCATGTCCACCTTATGAAAAAAGAGCCACCAAAAATATGCCTTACATGTGGAATTACAACTACAATCAAATACATTTTTACCGAATGCAGAGACACAAAAGAGGCAAGACAAAAATTCAACATACCGGTACCAGAACACCATGACGCACTGGGCCCTGACGAAGAATCCATCCAAAATATAATTTTATATTTGAAAGATATTGATTTGTACAATTTAATTTAAATATCATTATCTACCGGGTACCGGGCGGTTTCCCGGGACGCTTTTAATATACGAATATTTTATAAATTTTAGCTTAGTATATAATTTATTCAAATTTACAGTAATATACCTAAATGACTAAATTATATATGACAGAATATTTTGTTATATATTTTTTTTCATAGATTTTACTCCACTTTTCAGTTTTTATTATTATATTACAAATAATTTAAAAAAGAATAAACAATGATACGATATCATTATTTCGGGAAAACCAAAAAAGTAGGTATGTGTTACAGCCGATACGTCTATAAATTGTATCCAAATAAGTTTTGCGATCCTTTACCTATCCATAAATATAAGAATTTTAAACAAAATATGTAGGTAAGTATACACAGTATTAAATGTGTTATGGAGCATTTGATTAAGGGCGCCTTTTAAAAAATTGCCCGGACTGTCAAATACTGTGGGCCGGCCCTGGTTACAAGTTACAATATCAGTTGACAAATATTAAAAATACATAGGTAGGTACATTTTTTTTATAGGCAATAAGCATTTAAAATTCAAATGTTGACAAATTGTATTATATACAACATTTAAAAATTATTTAGTTGTTAAAAATGTATAAAACGTTCAAACTTCATAGTTAAAGATTATAAATTTAAAACAAGGTTCTTCGTAAGTATTTATTCTGTTAACAAAAAATCTAAAAATATATTTACATAAATTACGTATTAAATAACCAAGAATAACTATTTTAGTTATAATGTTGTAATCTAAAAATATTATTCGTGGCTAATTGAAACTCTTAAAGTATATTATTATATATAAATATGATAATATTAATTCAACCAACCGGCTATAGTGTAGTACTGTAGTAATATTAGTAATAATAACAATATAATAAATATTACCTATACAAAATAACCTATTATATGTTCACAACTCATCTCCATTTCAGAATCGTTTTTCTTATCAAAACAATAATAATATTATATCATTGAATTTACATTTAACACAATTCATTACAGTTGCCCACGTGTACCTACTGTATAACAGAGCGTTACCCACATACCCGCTTTTTTTAAATTACTCTTGTTAAAAAATAAAATTATTTGAAATATTTGTTTTTTTCAAACTTTTAAATTTGAATTATAAGCTGATACTAAGCAGGTATGTACAAATATACGTATATATATATATGCACCTATGTACAAATTACACTGTCAAATATTTTTGTTAATGTTTAAAGTAACCTAGAATAGTAACATAGATTGTATTAACTATTTACAGTTTAGTATGGTAGTCGGTAGAGTATATTATATATATTATATATACTCTGCGTCTCTGCGTCTTTACGTACGTAAATGTTAGGCCTTCGGGTAGTGGTCATGAGTGGACAGTGGTATGACTGAGTGATGTACAAGGTTAGATACACTTCTGAACAACCCTGTGTAATATATTGTAGATTCTTCGAATAAAACGCGACGATACTTCGATACATATTAGATTCGATTTAATTTAATAAAAACGAATATGGATAGGTATTATATTATTAGTATATATATTATAAACCTTATTAGTATATTATAGCTATATAATATAGGCTATATTATATAGCTCGTGTAGCAGAAACGTGAAAATTAATAATAATACACTCGGTGAATGGCCATGTGTGTGCCAAGGTAAACGGTATAGGCATTTCAAAATTCAAATCAGAAACTGCGTTTTATAATGGCAGGTTACAGCGCAGTAATCAGGGGTGGTCAAAAACACATTTTTTAAGGGAATCACGAATAATAAGGGCCCGTGTGTGTGTCGTATGAATTTCATAATTTTACATTTGATTAGTGGTAATACATATTATTATATCGGTGGTGAACTTGTGCCCAACACTGAACCGATATTTCATTAGATTTAATTAAGACAAAAGTAAAACACGTTTTGACGATTTTTTTTTTTTTGTTATACATGTATTATATATTATTCTTAAGACACTGATTCGCTTGTCCTTGTATATCGGAATTTAGATTGAAATAATATATAATCATATTATACATAGACATGTATAATGTATATTGTATATATTATATAGGTACCGTCAGCATACTGGTACTTAGGTAAATAGATAATAATTTTAAATTATACGAGTCCCATATAATATCATGTGTTAATAATAGAACAATATAATATTCCAGTTAAACAATATGCATCGAAGAGGTCTGTCATTAGAGTTATTTGTATTAACCCATGTATAGTATATGTACACAGTTTAACTTATAAACGCTGATAGGTGAACGGTTGGAGGTCCTTTACATTTCCTATGAGTTGGCAATAAATAACTGTTATTGCCGGTAGCTAAAAAATATACACAAACACACACAAAAGTTATATAGGTACATGGTAAATATATTATCATAACTGCAATATTATATGAGTTTGAAATTAATTTAAGGTCATTCATTGTGCCTCATCAAATATGTACCTAATACAGTTTTAGTTGTAAAAGTGTTCTTAGGCAACAATGCTTATTAGTCATTAGTAATCAGACATCTTCGTGGATAAGCCAAACATTTGAAAGATTTATCAATTGTCATTACAAGCAAAATTTGTAAACATTATTATATAGCACGACAATGTCCTTATTTACTGTATATAGAAAGCAATAGGATTAATATAAATTACTGAGTGCTTGGGTGTTCGTAATCGCGATCTCATTTTATCTCTGGTTAAAAGAGCAAAAAACTAATCGCAAAAATATTGTGCGAGAGAATCGATGAAACCGATGGCACTGGATCTCGAGAGTTGCCGTATATTTTGTGACCTCAACCGTTTCAAATAGGTATTAAAAAAATAAATAGACCCGACGTAGTTTAGTGATTTTTTCATCAGCTGTAGTTTGCCGTGTCTGTTGAACTCAGACGATTGAATAAAAGTGAACGGATTTTCGAATGTCTGGAGACGATTTGAATCGAGTCATGCGCGTGCGTCATGCGAGTGGCACCTAAATATAATATACGTATTATATTATTTAATCGTAAATGAGCGACAGGTGAATTACAGTGGTAAAGTACTTATTCATTTATTAATATATTATAATACATGCTCTTTGAGTATGACATGTATGTACTTACCTATATTATATAATATACTTGGTATACGTCAGTAGTACTCAGTACGTCACGATGGTTGGCGAGACGTACATATATAATAAACACGAGTTGGTTTTATTCTTATATTGTTGTTGTTAGCTGATTATTATTAATTACATTTGAACACACTTGTCATTTTTTTTTTTTTGTCTATTAAGCCGGAACTAGGACGAGGTCTTCCGGCCGTGTCAAACATTCACTGACAACAATGACGAGAAGGGGCAAAAATCCCCCTGTAATTTATACGAATGAATATATACAAACGATTATATGATACGTGAAAACAGCAAGTTGCATGATAATTTGATAAATTGACAACTTTGTTGTAACTGCAGTCGGTGCAGTGTGTATGTAGATACTTTATATATGCAGGTAGATGTATATATGTAGACACACGGTGCACAGAAGACAGAAATTTAGTATGAAGGGGTGGGGTTATCATAATAATCATACATGTTATATAATAAATAATTAATATACTTTCCATGTTATAAGGGGAGGGGGTTGGATCCCATAAACCCCTCATGTCTATAGCCCTGTAAGAAAGGTACACAAAACTCTTGTAAGTGGTCGTTTTTTCAGGATTGTCGATACAATATTTAAAACGTAACATTAGTTATTACTTTATTAGTGTTATTACGTTATATTTTGTTGCATGTGAATTACAATTTATTACCAGTTACCTCCAACGAGTGTGAAGAATATTTTATAGTATAACATGACTTATAACTTATAACGTTACACCGTTACAGGGTGTATAACGTAGAATTTTATTTTTAATTATTATTATATATCTGTAAATACGTAACTATACCATCTTATATGATGTAGTATAATCGAGTTTTATCGGCTAGCATGCTTTTTTTAATGTCATAAACTCATAGATCAATAAATAAAATAACTCGTTATTAAAAAATATTGAAATACACTCTAGTCACTCTACACTGCAGTAGTTATCAATTATTATCATTCTCTATTTTTCGGGAGCTGTACACCTGCAGCTGTTATACTTACATCCTATAATGTCCTACTTTATTTAATTATATGATATATTATATATAGTCTAATATTGAATCTAGTGTTTAAACATTAAAGCATATAACGGGTATCGATTTAAAGATCCAAGAGATTTTTTTCTATATACCTATTGAGTGTTCTACACTATATCTAACTTAATTTTCTAACTACTGTTTTCATCTAACGTAAAATTGTAACTTATTTATTATCGCACTTAATACGCCAAAATGTATTTCATCTTTCATCTCTAGGTATAGATAGCGCAAGCTAGGAGTACCTTATTGTATTATAATAATAAAAAAAAAAAACTAATATTAAAAAATATATTATTTAGGTATAATTATTATTTATTATTATATTAGTCAGAATTACTTTCTGAATTAACGAGGTAGGTCAAATAATATAAAATAATTTATCTTAAAACTAATTTTTAAAATCATAACAATATACCTAAAATGGCTAAAATATGAAATAATTGATTTTCAGCTTTCTTGAATAATTTGTTACTACTTACTACTAAAGTATGCATTCTGACCACCATACGTATAGTACACCGTGTGTACCTATTATATATACAACTCTAGGTTATTGAACAAAGATGTTTAAATAAAAATAAATAGAGACAGCCAAACGATTGCAAATTTCATGGTTTCTCAATAGTATAAAAATAAAAATAATATTTTATCATGAATAACCAAGGTAGGTATATCAAAGTTGTGCACAAGTTTATATTTGTTGTGTACGCGTAAACACTTAATTTATATGGAAACCAGATTGCCTAGAATCGTTTTCGATCGAAAAGGTCACACTATCGATGAGACACTACGTACATATTATTATTATACGTGTACCTACGTATAAGCAATATACCTATGGAATATATAATTAAAGAGCCAACCATTATGACAAATTAGACAGACTGCGAGTACACCTATATTATAGTTGTCGTTGTAAATCATTATTTCGGTCATATTCAAAATATTATATTGTTTAAACGTTCAATAAGAATATGTATTATAATATTTTATCCCACGATGATTTTTAAATCATGTATCGGGTAGATATTATATTTTAAGAAAAGGAAATGTTCGAATCACATTAGACAACTTGTTATATATCTATATATTTGGCTATTTAAATAGTTAATCATTATTTTATAATTATTTAAATAGTCTCTTGCATTTTATGACAAAAAAATGATATACCGTAGTGCATAGGTAATAGATTTGATTATATTTACATAAAAAAAAGGTATACGGTGAATGGAAAAACGAATTCCACGTGAATAATAACTATCAACATTTTGGGAATTAATTGAAAGTAGAATGACATAATTATTACATTCGAATAAAATTTATAATATTATAGTATACGATGATAATGATAGAAAAAATAAAATGTCATTCTCGTTATGAAGAATAATTGCGTTAGGTACTCGAATAAAACGCGAGAACCTTGGCGGAACTCGTTGGCCAAGTTTTAATTATGTTAAATCTCAAAATCACTCAACTCCAAATGTATACGTTTCTTCTAAATTGAATTTAAAACCAAACCAGCGATTGTTGGGTCAAAAACTGACGAATGTTTGTTTTAAAATACTCAAGAGCGAGACACTGTGTGACAATTGACTATATTAATATATGTTTATATATAGGTGTACTTTCGGTATAGGTTGTCTGCTGTTGAATTCGTATAAATTATGTTGTCGATGAAATTTCTTCAACTTGACAACTGCAGACCATGAGCAATATAAATATATAATTTATAATTTAGGTACTGGTAATTATTAGTGATTCTATTCAATACTAATCTAGTATAGCCAGTATTGGACTTGATACTCACTCGTGACAATAATACATTAATTGAAGTTGTATTGACATAAGTATTAGGTACCTACCTCTATAATATTATTTATTATTAGTAGTTATTTAATTTTAAATGGAAACAAATATTCACTTTTTTACTGCGACGTTTATAGGGTATTAGGTATAGGTTATTCTGTAATAGCTACTTCATTTTATGGAATGCCATATATGTTATGGTTTATAATAAGAAATAGGATATTGATGACTTTTGCATTTTTTTTCCTTTGATCCTATAAAATGCTATTTTTTAATTTTAAAAAGCTATATTTGCTATCCCTCACAAATTAAACCTACTAATAAATCGAAAAAAAAAAGTAAGTTATGAGTGTCATTAATGGATGATTTCTCTATTTATGCTAATTCATTACTGTAATTAAAAATGTACTCTAAACACATATACTTATTAAGCCAACAGGTATAGATTGTATATTTTCAAATAAAAAAAGAAAAAAAAAAAGCTATATTTACAATCTATACATAAAGCATTATAAGTAAATTGGTTAATAATAGTAATATTTTTTCAAGTTAAAGATCAGTTATTGTACAGTATGAGATATTTTTTCGAATTTTAAATTTTAAGGAAAATTTGTTCAAAAAAATTAATTTAGTATTATTGGACAAACAATGAAAATATTAATTTTGGGGTCGTTTATAATACTTTTTTAGATCATTGACATCCTATCTCAACTTATAATCAAATACTCGTTTTTGCATAGTATAAATTAATTATTTTTAGTTACGAGTATATTATACACGTCAAGTCAAAGTATCTATAAGTTCAACTTAAGTTCTTGTATCACTTACTTTACAAATATAAAATGAATTAATCATAACTATAATTACTAAACACTTATGTTAATGAGATTTTTATACTATTATATGCATCTTGAGTTAAGCGAGATATATATATATGTAATAATTATTAATTTTAAGTTGTACAATGGTTTAAAATCATGTATTTTATCTATTACATTATGAACACTAGTATAAGCCTAAGGTATACTACTATAAAGTGTCACCATCACGTAATACCTTTATACCTGGTGGTATACTGACTGTAGGTTAAGTTAGAAGATCAATTTTACAATTTTCTAAGCGCATAGAAGACAACCAACTGCTGTTGGAATTGTTGAAAATAAATTGACAAGTGCGGTTTAGAACTACAATCAGAATTGTCTTCCGAATGCACTTATAACATATTATCACCGTCTGCGTGTCTGCCCAGAGTTGAATGAATCGAAATAAGTAGGTACCTAATATCCGATATCTGCAACATATCTGAATTTTATTTAATTCAAATTTGAAAAAAATCATAATATAGGTCAAAAATTATGAAAATATTTTGAATTATGTTTAAGTGCAATACAAAGTATATGATATCATGTATGTATATATACTGAGCCTGATTTACCAAATATATGGCCCTGGACAAAATAAAAAGTTGGCCCATATATAATATATTACATAGTCAGTATTAGTCACCGGTGGGCCCCTTACCTACGTGCAGGGACAAATGTCTATTTTGTCTGTGCGTAAATATGGCTCTGTATATACATTAGGTATATAATACACATTTTATGGAATATACTTTTAACATAATATTTGGTATTTAAACTATAATTTGAATATTAATATAAATAAATGTAAAAGGTGAACGAGCATCCTTAATGAGTACCTAACCTTGAATATGCTTCAATTGTAAAAACATCAGTAGACAGCAGTGCACGAGTAAGTATACCTATATTATACTATATTACTATACGAATATTTAATACAAAAACTATGTTTTTTTGTTTTTAGCTACAGTTTTATTTTAGCTGTTTATACATAACTGTGGCCCACTATCTTCACGTATGTAATATTTTGTTAAATTATATTAAGTCTGTTTCCTTGCAGAACTCATTTTCATTAGGTTTTGAAATTGAGTTTACATTTTGACATTCAATCGAAATTATTCTTAAGTTTTTTATTATTATTTAATTGATGATTTCATTCAAAAGTTGTATTAGATTATTTTTTCACTAAGAGATACATTTATTATTTAATACTATTTTACCATTCTTGTACAAGTGATAAATTATTACAGAAGTATTATAGGTATTATGAACAATGAACAAAAACCTACATTTCCAATTTTTTTTTTTTATTAAAAACAAAATACTTAAACACATATTATATTCCTCGAAATCATGTAACTTAATAACATTTTATTAAATATTTTCATATAAACATAAAAAATATTTATATGTTTAAAATGTCATCATTTTGTTTTAACTTCATGTTGTTGGTTGCCATTAAAATTAAAATTATAAGATGATTTATGTTTCAAAGGCTGAGAGTACAAAATTTAGTAAAGCGCATTGTTGTAGCAGAGTCTTGATGAATTGTATAATAATAAATTGAATGACTTAAGTTAATAGGTAGTTTTCCTGCAGCGTAAAAATATATGTTTTTTATGGAATTCTTTCTCTTCCTTGTTTCTTTGTTTTCATTATTGATTTATATACTATTTACTATAGGTTCTTCAACTAATTACCGACCTTAACCTTAACAATAGTATAGATCCGGTAGGTAGGTGCCTATATAATATATATAGATACTATAATAATACTATTGTTAAACTTGTCATGTTGCTAAAAATTAGTTTTATCATGCAATACAGTTGGATTTCAAACTTTTGTTTTATTCAAGCCACATAATATGTGTTACTTTCTTAAAACGATTATTTTCCTTTTGTAAGAAAAAAAAGTCAGATATCCGAGAAAAAACTATATTATATTATGTGCAATGAGCAATATGTTTATATGTTTTTAAAAATATTTATTAAAACCGTAAATACTGTAAACGTGTTTAAATTTTAACTAATAAGTAATAACTAATAGTTGCCGAGTTTATAAGATCAATAAAAAGTATATAAACATATATACTTTTAGTCTAAACATATTTTTATAAAATGTATAATTGTTATAAAATTAGTTATAAATATAGTATACATAATTATATGGTTTTAGTCGGATGGATTTTGTATGAAATATTTTACAACTCTTTGTCCAATAGATAGTTGTATTTTGTATAGGATAGTATAAAACGTGAAAATATATTTTAATTATGATTTATCATATTACTTTTAAATTTGAAGATTTTCTACCCATTCCACTTACCCACTCAGCTTATGATAAATTATAATTACAAATCATTTATAATATTTCACTTTTTCAACGTATCAATTTATGAATTTATTCGAAGCAACACTTCTGTAGTAAACTAGTAATTGAGCTATATTAAGACGCATAATAATAATTACTTATTGAACGTTACTAAGCCGTGGGAACTACACCCCACACCGCATATACCCTTCTTTAAATCATGTAAAAAATATTTATAAATATGTATAATTAAACTAAAATATTATCACTTAAATTTTGATAAAAATGCAGAATGATGTGGTATCCTGTGCGTTTCCTTTAAAAATAAAAGTAGTGGTACGTTTAAAGTTCTGAAAAATTAGATAGGGTCCTCTGTCCGGGCGCATGTAAATTCCACCGATTGCGACCTTTTTAGACCTTTTTTCATGTAAATTCCACCGGTACGTTTATTTTACCCGAAAAAAAAAATGTAAACTCCACCGGTATGTCTTTTCATAGCAGCATCAAGTCAATTTTTCCAATTTTTTTTTTCAATAAAGTAATAAATATATTTTAATAATAAATTCCAAATTAAAATAACAAAATGTATAAAAAAATAAATATAAATGGCATTTTTAAGGTCATTTTTTGAGGACATTTTTGGCTAATTTTTAAAGCATATTTGTATGGTTTTGAGTACATTTAAATCCGGGCCCTAGTTATAATATATCTATTGTATTTAAATACAATAATTATAAAAAAAAAATCATATTAAAATCAAATAGAAATAATAGAAAATAATTATGTAAGTATAGTACGTACCTACATAATTTATGTACAGGTTTATTATTTATATATTATATTATATTCACATACTTATATCTTTTTTTACACAATATTAAAATAAATAATATAATAGTAATTGGATAATATCTAATAGAGCTTTTGGAAAGAGATGTATATTTGGATTTTTATATGGAATTTACGTGCTTTCAGGTCAAAAATACGTATCGGTGGAATTTACATGCTATAAAATCCAACCCTAAAATCGACTACCTGTAAATTGGTGGAGTTTACAATCGCTCCTCTGTCCTCCTGCGTCCCCCTCTACCCCTAGTCGAGCACTGTATGGTCTCTATGTACCTAATAAAACAATTTGACTTAAAATGTAGAAATTCACTGCTTAATATATTATTTAGGTGATTTTTTAATATAGATCTTTTAGACAAATTTTTCAAAATGTGTAAACATATATAAATTATCTAATTATTATTTACACTTCATTAATTGTTAGGATTTTTAACAAATTATGATTATTATCGACTTAAAAATATAATTCATAATTATAAATGCAATGATGACAGTAGTCAATAATTATTTCAATACACACTTACTTTACACAAAGTGCTATATATACCTTACGCTATAACAATTTGTAATGTATTCCACAATTAAATTTACAGACAATGATAATCATCTATCATTATTACTATAACTGGTACTATTGAACTATTGCGGTGGACTTATGCAGGGCTGCAAGGATTGTAAATTAATCTAAATGTTTTGAAAATTGCATTGCTTAAATTAAATAAAAAATAATATATATAGAAATATCAAATACCACAGAAAAATATTGTTGAAATAACAAAATTTGTTTTTTTCGTTCAAACTTTAAATTTAGAGTTTCGTACAAATTTGAACTTCAAATATCTTTTAAAGAAAAATCAAAATTAAATATTTTTTTAGAAATTGTAGTTAAATTAAGACTTGATTATAAAAACTTATATTGTATTATATAAATTTATGGCAGAGAACTAGAAACCTAGGGGCAAAAAAACTCAATCAGCTAATTAGAAGGGTAAAATGGGAATTAGATAACATAAGATACAACCCTTACAATGCCTACCTGGGAAAAATTAATCCAAATGACTCAAGTCTTTGATCAGCTACAAAAAGAATGCTTAAGCAACGCAATTTAATATCCCTTAGACGGAATAGCCAAATATGACACAAATGCAGAAAAATCCGAAGCCTTTGCAGACTATTTCAAATTATGCTTCACCACGGAAGATGATACCTATTATCAACACAAATACACAGAAATAATATCGAACAAAACTAACTATGACCACAACACCACTATATATCACTCCAACACCCCTCAAGGAAATACAATCAATTATAACAAAATTAGCAATCAAGAAAAGTCCCGGTCACGACCTAATAACAAAGAAAATCTTAAAAAACCTAACATCAAAAGCATTAGCGTATTTTTTAGCCTCTCTATTCAACTCAGCTATACGTTTAGCTACTTTCCCCCCTATATGGAAACATGCTATAATAGTCCCCATTCATAAACCTGAAAACAGACTAACTCTCCCACAAGCTACAGGCCAATCAGCCTATTACCGACCCTATCTAAACTATATTAAAGGATTCTACTGAATAGGATAAAACCCTATTTACACATAATCCCAAAACACCAATTCGGATTCAAAACACAACACTCCACATGCCACCAGATCTAACGTATATCTGAAATAATTGTACAAGGCTTTGAAAACAAACAATACACCACAGCAGTTTTTCTTGATTTAACACAGGCTTTTGATAATGTCTGGCACCATGAGCTTGAATTAAAACTGAAAGCACTCAATTTCCCTATTTACCTGTTAAAAACCATCACA
This sequence comes from Diuraphis noxia, assembly GCF_037042655.1. Classification (NCBI taxonomy): domain Eukaryota; kingdom Metazoa; phylum Arthropoda; class Insecta; order Hemiptera; family Aphididae; genus Diuraphis; species Diuraphis noxia. The sequence goes on along the minus strand of NW_028301712.1, from coordinate 40,619,045 downwards.
TCTTTTATAACTGATAGATCATTCCAAGCGATAATAGACACCAACTTATCCCCAGAACACAACATAAAATCTGGAGTCCCATAAGGATCAGTATTGGTGTCCTATATGGGCCACTGCCTCCACCACTAAAATAAATAAAATCCAAATTTTACAAAATAAATTCCTAAGGATATGCCTTAAAGCACGATGGCTTATGAGAAATCGTCAGATCCATAATACCACGGGAATACCCCTAATATTACATGGATCAAAACCCAGTTTAAAAACTTCCACGCCAAACTAAAGATATTGGACAGTGCTCGACATTACAACCTAGAGAAAAAACCGTCAACAAACGTCTGCGGCCTCGACTACCCCAAGACATTCTACTAAAAGACAGTGAAGACAAGAAAATGAAGATTATTATTAATATAATATACAAGACCTCAACATCATTTTTACTTCTATTTTTATTTATATTTATACATACTGGCACTAATAATCTATGTCATTAATTTGCAAATTCATAAGCCACAAATTGTAAAAAAAAAAAATTGTTACAATAGCAATATGTGCTGAAACATTTTATAATTAATTAAATAAAAAAAATATAACAAAAACTAATTTTAAATCATTAAAATTTAGTACAAGATCCCTAATTATGTTATTAGTGTGACTAAAAAAACGTTGACCGTAAATCCAAAATAATTATTATCGGCGTCTGAAGGAAGTAATTTGACAAAATTCGTTAAAATTATTTTGAGTTCAAAATTCATTGACAATTTTTATTTTATATCTAAGGTCTGAAAATGTAATACAAGATAAGTTTTTACACCTTCAACCAAAAAAAGTGTTTATTGGAAAATACCTCTAATTTTGAAAGATAAATCCACTGAATTCACATTTAATACATCCATTATAATGACCCACTCACACAAAATATGTACAACATACTATAACAGCAGAACAACTAACCTGCTCATTTTTTTTCTCCCCAATTATTTTATAAAATACTGACCTCTTAAAAGTGAAAAGTATCACCTAGATGGCTAGATCCAATTTTTATCAAAATCCACCGCCAAAGTTGAGATCTAAACATTCATTTACTATTTATCGTTTATAGAAACACAAAGGAATATATAACATTGCAAAATACAATGTTATTAATGTCGTTAATCGATTCGCTCATAATCTTAAACAACTATGTATTTTTACAAAATAACTTGTAGTATTATATCACTTACTTGTACTTTGTTGATAATTTGTAAATATCTTGTTGTATAAAAAAATACTTAATAATATTAATTTTGATTTTAATTTTATAAAAAGTCAAAACCAGTCGTGTTTGGCATTCGCACATTATTACATATTACAATATTGTATACATTTACTAAACGTTATTCGTGTTTTTGGATTATTCATTAACATGTAGCGAAAGACCTTAAAATTAATCCTTGAAAAATATTGATCTACTCTTCAATTTAAATATTTAATATATATATATATATTATCCTGATTATAATTTAAAATTTTTAAATATTATCATATTTTCCCACTAAATCATACTTAACATTTTTATGAATTGTGTTTTCCATATTTATTTTCATTTTATCAACAAATAATAAATAAGATTCAATTATTTCAAACTAAAATCAATATAGTGTACACTTTTTAGGGTCGAATAAATTATGCTTCATATGTAAGTTATAAAGGAAATAATTTTAAAAAGCCCATATTATTGGGGCTCAATATAATTTTACTTTTTATTTTAATAAAATTCAGTTTATGTAAGCTTTAATTGGTAAAAACATAAATAATCCTATAATATACTATTATTATCGAAATTATAGGTATTATATTATAAACTTCAATAATTATTGACCAAATAGCTGAAGTTAGGGTACATTAGTGGTTATTTGCAGTTATCATTGATTTGCAGACATATTATTGAGACTGCGATGTTAATTATGTATAACGCATTAACGTGGTATAATACATTCTTGACTCTTTTAACAAACGGTGTTGAGCGCGAGCTCATATCATAATATGTAATTAATGAATGGCGACATTTCAGTGACGTAATAATGATCGGTGATATAAATATAATCTCGAAATGATGGCACCGGAGCCCTAAGTTCAAGGAATCACGAAGAAAAATCACACTTAATCATTAGGCAATGATTGGCTGCGATATGATATGATATGAACTTCTGAAACTATTTCGTTTTTATTTTTCAGTTTATCATTCCTTGATCACCGCTATCTTGTCTGCAAGCAGATGACAAATCATAGAAATATATTGTTATTGTATTTGTACACTTTAAACGACTCTGAAAAGTTTAGTTAAAATGCCGACGTATGCAATAATATACTAATATATTATAGTTAAACGCACAATAATTATAATTTTTTGAAAATACATATAATTCAAGTTAAAAATATATGATATTAATTATTATATTATATATAGGCATTTAATGCTCTTAAAAAAACATTTTACCTCTCCCCTAATGATAACAAAATGTACGTCAATACTTATTAGGTATATTATAGGTATGTAAATAGTTTAGTGGTCGAGGAAGGGATGTCGGTTGATGGATATAGCAGCGTATTGTAATGTTTATACCATGCGGCGACACACTATATATCTGGCTGTAGTCAATTTGCACCAAAATTGACCCAAAATATTTACAACATGTGTAATTTGCACCATTTTTTTAAAATGCGTTTTTAATTTGCACCAAAATAAAGATATGTAATTTGCCCCATCCTCAGGTAGTAAGAAATCGGAATTGTAATTTGCACCAAAATTAAAATCGATTATTTTTTCGATAGTATTTCGATAGTATAAATTTACAAATTTTTATATCCTAATATAAATGTATACAATAGATTTCGATAAAGATGTCTATAATCCTAATATAAGTTTAGCTTAGTTTAAATTTATAAAATAGTTGAGCTTATGCAAATATAATTGTCATAATAAATTTATATAAAATCGTATAATTTTGAATATAAAAAAAGTTGGTCAAAAAAAAAAGATATATGCAAGATTAAAGTCATATTATTATGAAAATAAAAAAAAGTTAGCTAATTAAAAAAATTATATATATAATTGATATCGAATTAATATAAATATAAAAAGTTAGCCAATTAAAAAATTATAAGTGAAATTAAATAAAACAAATTTACCTATGTTGATTTGTAAGATTTGTTTTGATAGTATTTTATGTTTCGCGATCAATTGAAGATGAAATAACCTGGAAATAATAATTTATAATTTAAAAAAAGTAAATTTAGGAAGGCAAATATTAATTGCTGTTATACTTTTCTGTTTTAATACTTACACGTTTTTATTTGTATGCAACTAATTCAATGAATGAAGTTCTTGAAATCAATTTACTATTATACTGGTCAAAGCATCTTGAATTTGTTTCGTCCGTTGACATGTTTGAGATGTTATTCGCGGAGTTATATGTAAACTTGATAGTTTTATGTACGTGTCTGTTTGAAAATCTGTTAGAACTTTAATGAGACTGAAAATTTGTGGGTGTGGATGATAAAATTCTATGATTATAATCATAGTCCGTGATATCTAGGTACCTATCACATAATTTAAACAAAATAGCATAGGAAAGTATCTGAAAATTAAAGTGAATAACTATGATGTTATACTTTGGTATTAAATAGTTAAAACTACATTTAGTCAAATCTGTGAAGAGCTTTTACCCGTCTTCAAAATTAAACAAGCTTCAACCTTCAATCAACTAACTAAATTATTTTAGTCTCAAACTGCAGGTACCCATATATTATAAATGCAAATAAAGTAAATACAGATAAATAAGCGATAATATGATAATTTATGAATTAATTTTAACGTTATGATTACCAACTTATATATAATGTATGTTGAAGTACCTCCAATGGTGGAGGCCTTTTCACTCTATCTCTTCTGTCTGTTTTGTTATCTTTTATCCTTAAGCTTATTGTTTAATAATTGTAACAGATGGCATAGTATAGAATTTTGTTTTAAAAAAAATTTATATATATATAAATCTATAAAATACTTTATAAGTGCCGAATATTACAAACTTAACCTTCTAAAGGGCTTGATAACATTCTTAGAGGGGTGGGGGGGGGTTTAAGGTATTTTGCCATTTTAAGTCCATCCCCCAATATGCATAAAGGATAGACCGTGTAATGTATAACTCATGCACTCAAATACATGATATAAAAAAAATGATGTATTATCAATAATAATTATTTAAGGTACCACGGTAAAATGTTGTTATACATACCTATCGGATACTTAAACCGAACCATGGTTTGTGGCTGGTACACAATGTATATTATATTATATTGGTGTAGGTATTCATGCGCGCGGCGGTTAGTACTTTGAAACTAGGTCAAGTGCACCGGGTAACAGACGGCACAGACACTATATACGTATATTATAATATCATAGTAGTTTTTACCATAATTGGACCGATATATAATAAATATTTTGTTATACATATTATATATGTAAAAAGAAGAGAACTATACGCTATTATGTACGCGTTTCTATATGTATATAATGACATAGATTATATAGGTATATTGTAAATTTGCTGTTTTCCCGATTCGGCTCCGAGGTCGTATGAGGTCTTATCGCTAGCTGCTTATGGAATTCGAGATGTGCATCGGGTATAAGTAATATAGTTATAAGTTATACAGTCGGGCTGTTTTCGTGTTTGTTGTACACGTGCAGCGGTGTGAAATCATTACTAAAATCTGCTGATGATAAAAAAAAATACCTTTAGCCGCAGTGTAGTGACATAGGTAGGTATTATAGGTTTATTAATTTATTGTATTATACTATATTATGTTTTTATTTTTTTTTTCATATTATAAAATAATAAAAACTAAAAACAAAAAAATGTTTATCAACTCGTCAGACGAATCTCACGGTTTCAGGCTCCTACAGTAGAGCTGTCCCAATTTCCCTAAACTTTATTTTTAGCAATCACTAATAGTTAACATGATTACAAATCCAGTGCCTACAATATTATATTAATATTATAAAACTATTACTTAATCACTTTAACACGGTGGGGATCAAAACAATAATGGAATTTATATTAAAATATTATATGTCAGTGGTTATACCCAATATTCTTCTTCTATTATTATTATTATTATTATTATTTTAAACGGCACTGCCACACGAGGGCTGAACTGTTTACACATATTGTTTTGCCCTCATAACACTGCATTTCTCGTCCCCTTATTTTAATTTAAAAGCGAATTATGATAAGTATTTTAAATTTGTAAATTTTTTGTACATCTAATAATACTCATGACGTGAGTTAAAATTAATATATGATAAAAAGACTATGAGATTGACTTTATAATAATCTTACCTTTAAATTTTATAAGAAGTCAATTAAAAAAAAAAAAATTTTCTAAATTCTAAACTATCGGAGCTTAACGTGATCTACTGAGCGTTAAATTTGTTATGTTACGCACTTGTAAGACGGAGACAACACATGTGGGTATCACGTCCTCTTAATTTATTCTTACTATAGTTGTATGCAGTACCGGATCTAGGGGGGAGCGATCCGGAGGGGAGCGATCCGGGGCCCATGCCCCGGGCGCTTATCATAGAGGGGCGCAAATTTCAAATTTTAAACTCATCATTTTTATGATTTGGTGACTTTTAGGGGCGCTAATATTATGTTGTGCCCCGGGTTGAATAATTTGTAGATCCGGTACTGGTTGTATGCACGATTATTACCTAAAATCTAAATTAAAAAGTAATTTAAGTGTTAACATTTCTAAAATTACAAGATATTCTAACAGTGTTTTAACTCTAAAGACGACTATTTAACCCATTCTTAAAATTCACATAAATAAAACAGCAACCATAAAAATATACAATTGAAGTGTGTATTTCATTATAACTACCTATGTAATATGTATTATAAGGAAATTAGAAGATATTTGTTTTTGTATAATATGATAAAAGAAATTTATATTATATTTTAAAATCTCTTAGAAGGTATGGATGGCAAAGCCTCCCACGGATAATTTTGTCATTGTTTATAATTTGGTTCATATAAGTAATAGGCAATAGCTATAGTACATTGTATATTATAATCTAAGATTTAAACGTAACCTACTCACTCTCGCCACAATGAGAAAATCATTTGAGTCCCCCGCTCTATTTGTGAATATTATATTATATATTATATATTATATTATTTATATTCAAGACTTAACATAATAACATACCTACGAGAGGTATCTACATAATAAGATATTAAATAAATAATAAATATTAATTTATAACAGTCGGTGACGTAAATAAATTTTAGGTATAAACTATAAAGTTGTTATTTACTCGTAGTTCAGTACGAAAAAAATAAAAACAGAACAAATTATTTCGATTTACTGTTTCACGCAACGAAAATTGTAATGAGTAATGACAGTCAATATCAAAGGAAAAATTTAAAACGCGACTCAAATCATACAATATAATAATTAATAAATAATATAATAATACCGTTCCGTGGTTCCGTCCCAATGTCGCACAATCTCCGTGCGTTTCCTTGCCCGCCGACGACGTTGCCTTCGCATTTAATATTGCAGTTTGCGCGTGCATTCAAACGCATATAATAATAATAATAAATAGAATATAGAATACTTAACAAATCATAATAATATGTAATAAATCTTTAGGTGTATTAGGTAGGTACCTACATGTTCACCTGCATTTCCCCGTGTACAATATGTGCACTATGATTGTAGGTTAGGTTAGGTATGTCGTATATGTGTATGCAGTTGGCCCAAGGAAATCCACACACACACACCGTAAGAACTGTTTTTCTGCGTTTCCGGGTATTTGCGTGTTTCACTCATGTAAAAGCGAATCCAACGTGTCACGATACGAAAACATAATATAATATTTTCTACGATGGCTATAATTGTTATTATTGTTGTAATTTTATGTCCACCCGTTGGCCGTTGGTAAATTTGACTCGACGTTCACATGCGTCGTATACCCTGTACCCATATATTATGTGGACCCTAACATAGGCCCCTAAGGTTATTTAAGTAATCTTATCTTCCCAATCGAGCAGTTTTTGATTGAAAAATTTATTTTCAATCGATTCTCAATAACCGTGAACTTCTAACGTTCTAACCTTGTCCGTAGTTTAATAATAATAATAGAGACAGAATCAAAAGTTAATGTAAGTATTTAAAAACCACATTTACATTACTTACTTGGAGATACATTTAATTTCTATAAAATATTTATATTAAAAAACGTTTATGCTTTCGAAAAACGAACCGAGTGTAATAACATTTATTTTTGTGCTAATCGCTGGATGAGTATTTTTTTTATGATACAGTTTAACATGGGCGTTATATATAGGTTTTCCTGAACACAATATGACAAAAGTTAAACATTGTATCTAATGTCACCAATTTCACATAAATGTATAATATCTTACCTAAAATAGTCACTACAAAAAAAAAGAAAAGCATGCAAATGCAAGAAGTCCTAAATCCTATCCATTGCAGGATGTACATTTCCCTATGTACGTTACCAGATTGGTCACAATATTGGAGTGTATAATAAATAATAATATATTAATATACGTATATGCAGGTCGAATACCAAATATTATAGATATTGACTATTTTCGATTATAAATTTGATTTTAAATTTCTCTGCGATTATAAACGTGTAAAAAAAAAATGATAAATCCTCTATATATGTAGTCTATTAAACAGTACATAAACTGGAATAATATAGTTTATTATTTTTAATTCATTACCCGTACCCGTTCACCAAAATACACAGTATTTCAGTGCGGGTATCCTTTGTCTATTTTGATATATACTATTAGTTCTGCGGTACCTTAGTTTGACATTGCTCGTGCGTTATTGTTTAAAAATTATATATATATATATATATATATATATTATATTGTCGTATATATGTAATGGCTGCTTGTAGGTCAAATTCAAATTATCATTTTGTTTATTATTAATATTTTCGTAACATCGCCTCGGGAATATAAATAGTATAATATAAAATATAGGTACACGCAAGCTAAAGAAATTCACGGTTTGTTCTACGGTTTTTTCATGTATATAGACGTGCGACCCACGCAGAATCTAGAGTGGTTAAGATATAATACATGTATATTTCACCTATTGAATATATGTATAAATTAATGTTCGTCCATATAAGAGACTTATAGACTTAGAAATCATAGAGCCAATTGGCACCAAGTTTAACACACTTATTCCTTATTGAGACTCTGGGCGTGTTGTTTGCTTCATTTTTCATCCCTTATATTTTGGCGCATGAAAATCAAATGATTGTTAAACATTTCTTAACGTTATACACTAGTACACTAGTCGACTCGCCCATGCGTTGGCGTTTATTGATCAAATGTACAACGAAGGGCAATATCTATATAATATGTTTTGCTATAGACGCAAAAACTAGGTACTCGTCAAATGTTGACGAAAACTTGTTTATTTATTTATAATTATTTATGTAGAGATATCATTATATCAGGAACGTTTAGAGTATTTAAAGAGTAGTTTGAACAACGAATTGAAAGTTAGTTTGAAAATATATCAAACATTATATACAATCCTCCACGAATGAATTTTGCCCTTTACAGTCGAACTAGTTTATAAAATGAATACACCGTTGCAGATTTTCGTGGTAATTAAGGAACTCTACAACAGCAAGATACAGCGATGTAGTTGATGTAGCACCGTATTTTAAATTTATTTATTTTTCCTTGAGCAAATACAGGTTTTATAGTTAGTTTATTAACAACAATTAAATGATAAAGGTAACACTAAATATTTCGAACGCATGATTTTGAATTTCATTTGGGGGTTTAATTGCATATAATGGAGTTATATTATACCTATTTTTTTTAAAGTTAACATTGACTTAATTTTGTTCTATCTTTATTGAGAGTTGACCAAAATTTTCATTGATGCGCATGTCGTATTGATCATATTTCTTAACAATTTATCCACAAAATTAGATATAGATTATTTATGTAGTAAATACACTGTTTACAGAGCATTGCGGTATCATCGATGGTGGAAATGTTAGAGGTTCTAATAAATCACTCATCAATCTCTATGAGTTCCTGCTGTATTATAGACACGCATTAACTGTTAATTTAAATATTCTGTACATAATGGTAATATGGCATAATACTATAAAATTTACATAACTATATAGACTAATAGTGCACACCGATATAAATGATCACTACTCCATCCATCTGAAAAAGTTCCTTCCTTCATCAAAATTATTTTACTAAATATTATAGTTTTTATGTGTAGCTAGGACACTAGATAGTGTAATACCTATACCAATTATTATGAGCTGTCTCCCAAAAATATTGTGTGTACGGTGTACGCAACGCGCTACTGCAACAGTATATTATCATGCTGCATTATTATAAATATTATATTACCTATTTACCTGCTTATAGTATATTATTTTTCTGGTGTTACTTTTATTCCAATACAGCAAAACGTTGCTAATGCAATAAACAAACTTCTGTGTGGAGGTGTTAAACAGTGTATCTTACTAATTATTTAATGGTAGGTAGTTTAAATACCATAAATTAAATTGCACAGTGATAGTATAAATACCATGTATAATTGTATAATAAATACTATTGATACGTATCAAGTATAAATTTTCGATACAATTTAACAGTTTTATAATATTTTTTATCTTCCAAACACATTCTCGCTGTATTGGTCTAATATGATGTGCAGGTGCAGTTCTCTAAATTACATAGTGATTTACCATATAATAAATATTTAATATTCTATGGTATATATAATATAGTTTATATAAACTAATTATTACGTATATCAACGTGGTGGTCAATGGATATTTTAATATTAGTCATCATCTACCATAAACTTATATTAAAATTATAAATATATATAGGTATAAATCAATACTTATACAAGGAAAAATAAGATGAGATAAATAAGAGTTCAACGTTCAACAATGCAATTCAATTTTTAAATTATATAAGTAGCAACGCATGACTTGCTATTTCTTCTTATATTTTTAGCGTGTGATAGACAATTAACAAAATAATGTCACTCCAGTGATATTGTACATACCTGTAATCGATTATTTTTAATGATACGAATAAAAAGTGTAGATAAATAGATGATATATACGGATTGTATTAGAGTAGATAATTTATAGCAAACTAAAATAAAAATTTCAATTTACTCCATCAAAGGTCCAAATAAAGATTATACGTGGGTACGGATACGCATATTAGTAAATTATAATATTAAGAATACTATTACTGGGTCTGGCACTTTTTATAGCACGCCTTCACAACAGTGATGCAAGTTTTTTGTGCTCCAATCCACGTAAAGATACATCATCGGGGTGTTTATATATATTAGTGCATCACCGAAGTTAGAAATCACCACGTTTTTCATATCTATAAACAATGAATTGCAAGCTTCTTGAATCCTAGGTAGTTAACCACTCAAAGTACCCTCCTATAAAAGACTGCACCAGTGGCGTAGCCGGGAATTGTGTATGGGGGGGGGGGGGGGGGGCTTGGCTAAGTCTCACAAAAAAATACAAAAAATACAAATACAATATTTTTTTTTATTTACGCTATTAACTATTTACAATTATATGTATACATTTTTGTATGCATTTTTTTATTTATTTATTTATTGTTGTATTCAATTATTGTTATGGCAGAAAATTAATATTTAATCTTGATAAAATTCTAAGGTCGACACAGTTAATGGGAAGGGCTATAGCCCTCTTAGCCCCCCCTGGCTACGCCACTGAAAAACACCATGTGATATTATTTTATTTTTATTTTTTGACCATCAAGCGAAAATTCCTTGATTTATTTCGGTGCAAAAAAAATTGCATTTCACTAACTCGTTGTCAATTTTTTTTTTTTTTTTTGGTCAAATTATATTGATATACAAGATATAATATTTTGGATATTATATTATTATTGATATTATCATATAATGTATATTTCAGGTCAACCAATTTTTATAATACTTAATTGTTACAGTTTTTTTTAAATATTTTAGTTTATTATTAATAGTTCGACTATCTATTATGAATCTAACTGTGAAATAAAATAAAGACAAATAAAGTTTAGATATTTAGACTATGTAATATTAATTATTATACATATAATAGTATATAATATGTTATTTAATTAAATTTCTAATAAAAATTTGATGATATTATATTATGTCCTAAGCGAAAATCAAAAATACACCATATAATTATTATTTCCTTACGTTTAAAATAAACAATTTTAAACAGCACTATGCCACTATGAATACATTTTTTTTACAAAACTACGGTTTTTTAATCAAATTACGTAGATAATAGTAATTATGAATTATACAGAATGAAAATTATCACTATACAAACAATTCAATGTAAAAAACCATGAAAACTCTTATGATTGTCAGAATATTATCGAACCGGCATCTATGAACATTCTGCTTAGCAGGAATCTAATTTCCTGCATATACTTAGCTATTAATTATTAAGAGATAGCGATCTAGAGCGAATCGTGGATACTTAAACATTGCTCATTAACAAAGTTATTTTATATCACAGCACTGTTTTTCGTTTTCTGTACAATTTATAATGTACCTAGGTAATAATATAATTTTTTGATATCTATGATTTAAACAAACTTATTTTTTCATAATTTAACCATGGATATATAATGAAATTGGTCGAAGAAACGCGATATTAATTTGTAATGTGTTATTATTTATTTCAACAAATTATTATGTTTTTAATATTACCATCAGCTACAATCATTTATCGTTCAGTGTTGGGCGAATATCGCTACACGGAATAATCTATTCCGATTTCATTGTCAGCTGCTATTTCAATTGCCTTGACCAATGGTATTGAAAAATTTTATTTTCATTCTACACTCGTCACTCGGACAGGGGTATAATATATTATTGAGTTTACGAGCAACGAGGTATATTAGATAATACTTCGTGTGTTTCAGTTCAAGCCGTCGTCGTGTTGGCGTTATAGGTACTTATCCTTGTACGAGGTCGGTTAATGAGGCGAAAATAAAAACTGATATCAGTATATATAATATGTAATATAAATTCATATTATATTGTTGAAACTAATATAATATTATAAAAATATTAAGTTTTTTGTGTGCGCTACTATACAGCTTACGTGTATTAGCATTATTAGTTAAATATGTATAATACAGTATATTTAATCAATGGTATTAGGTAGCTCTAAATATAATAAATATATATTTAAATGACTTTCCAAAATCGAATTTGTTTTGTAGAAATATAGAATATGTTAATTTTTCACTAATTCTAGCATAGGTAGGTATTAGCATTGATTATAAATACTAAATATTATAAACAGTATTTATAATCAATGGTATACTGGTATTAGGTATTATATTCGGACATAACTACACAAATTTTACCTAAATACTTAATCTAAGACATATTCTTAACAGAATAATATAAGTAGTATATTTATAGGTATTTTTAATTTTAATACTAATGTTAATATAGGTTAGCCATATATTGCCTAACCAATATTATAATTGCTTTATTAGGTATATATATATAAATAATGATACGTATATTAAATTTTGTCACTATACATAGACCATACCCAAATACTGAAATACTTTTAAAACATCCAAATTACGCATATTATACAATATGGTTTAATCTATAAATGTTTCAAGCTTTTTCTAAGGTGAAAACTTTTTTATAACTCGTATAAACCAATATAGTTAAGAACGTTTCAATATTTAGATTTATGATTCTCAAACCACAAAAAAAGAAGCTAATAAATGGCTATTTCAACGTTACAATGTCATTTCATCGAATAAAAACATGAAACCAATACAATATAATATATTTAAACCTAATAATTATAACTGTAATATTCAATAGGTAACTATTTTGTAAGTTGTAAGTTATAATGAGTATTAATTAATCAACGTTGAGTTTGATTTGTCAAAATGCTGTACTTTTTTCTTTTTACTGTACCTATCGTTTCGATACTTGAAGAAATTGTAGGTCGCTGCGAATTCAAATAATGATTACCGTTGGTCATACAAATCGTTTTCGAACTCGATGACCATGAATTCTCCTAGATCACGCACTATCGCCCAAATCTCGATGGCAACAACCAATGTGAATTTCACTTCCTGGATTTAATAATTTGTTTTTTATGAAAATAATATACATCATTATAGTAAGTATTCTATACTTCACTCTTTAATATGGATGTTTTCACGATTCAAATATTTTTAGGTCATTTTTACAAATCATTGTTATTATAATAGTTATAGGTATAGTAACAGTTAGTATTATATTTTATAAGTCAATAGAAATTACCAAAATGGTAAAATATTTAAAAAACTAATGCTTCCTATTTCATGTTTTGATGTTTTTGATTTATTATTATGGTGAATGTGACCAATATTCTTAAATGTTAATACGGTATATATTTTAAGTAATTATATTATAATACTTATTATTGAACGGCTATAATAGAGGACCGAATTTACTATAGTCTAAAAGACACGTAGCTGTAATATATTATAATATAAAAGTCAGAATGTTGGATGTGTATCGACTCAGCTCGACTTTACCCGTAGCACAATGCTACATCAATATCATTTATTTAAATTCACGCAAACGCTAATGACCAAACCAAAAGCGAAATTGACATGCTAGCATTGCTAGCCAATATATTTTTTCAGAAAAATTAAATGTTTAGTCAAAAATATTACAATTTGCCGTGTTTAATGCTTTATTCTGGATTGTAGGTTTAACCTATACGTTAAACGCTGTGACAATGCGTTCTCGGTCTGCGTTCGCCTTGAACGGTTTAACGCGCGAGAATGAAGGAAGACCCGCGAGGGGTATACGTCTACCTATCTACAGCGATTTAAACGCCGATCGTATGCTGTGTCTTTGTCACCGGCGCGTTTCGTACGTTATTGTGAATAAATTGAAACGTGCTTCAGTTTTTTGTACTTCGGATTTTAGGTAGATATACGTTTAGGGCTGTCCACGTAAATCCGCAAGACGCAAGATATTAAGTATATAAAGGTATCAAAACAACAAAATAACTATAAAGGAATAGCTTTTTCCTTTTACTGAGGACGGCGAGGGTTATATAAATTATTATTTTATCATCATAGTATTACACAAGCAATATACCACTTGCAGTATAATATGTACTAATGTACCGGTTTGGGTATGATTTTTTTTCGTGTAAATCAATAATATTCGGATTAGATCAGCATATACCGTTTACGTGTTCAGAATACACGCGGCAATGACCCGGTAGCCTTTGGTCTTGTTTGGTTTAAATATGTTTTTTGATTACGATATCCCGCGTAACCGCTGTAAAACGCTAATTGCTGAACACATTTGTTGTGTTCTCAAAGGTCGAGAGAATAGTCGCTATATAAGCGCAATAAAAATAGCGCAATGAAATTGATCTACAAAAAGGATATTCCTGAATTTATAAATATGACCTAGACATTTATGATCTATATAACCCATTTACATAAAAAAAATTGCCTACCTCCAGCCTATATTGGCTATATTTGATTTTTTAATACGTAGGTATTAGGTAATATTTGATCTGTAAATATTATGATACACGTCCTATATATTTGTGCACATTAGATATTATTACCTATAATGTATAAAATAACAGTATGTTATACTGAATCGTAATACCAATACAAATTTAATTTCAAGGGAAACTTTTTCGCGTTATCGAATTTTGTACTTTTGTGCCTGTTGGTGTGTATTGGTTCAATGTTAAGTGACCTACGAGCACGGCGATTAATGTAGAACGGGGTAATGAAAACATGTTAACGCTTCTCGGTGATAACATACTATACAAAAAACCTTAAAAGTCAAGGTTTTGAATTAAAAGGATATGATATCGGAACATAAATGTTTATTTCGAAAGAGTTGAAAAATATTAAACACACACACGCACACATCGAATCTCTATTTTTTATTGTTATTTCTTCCTATTATAAGGCTAGATGCGTCTAAATATATATTTATAATTATTTACATAGATATACGAGTTGTTTTGACACATACCCTAATAATATGGAATACATTCTGATAAACTTTAAAATGTAAATAGTATTCACTGAATACCCATTCAAGGATAATAAATTGACAAACAACAATCATTAAACGATCGTTCGCATATAACATTAAATATTTTGTTTATTACAGACCTAATAAAATTAAGTTAATATAACACGATCGTTAATTAATAAAAAATAAAATAACATTAATAATTTATTTTATATTTATATTACATTATTTTAAGAAAAGTGTGATTTTTATGGGCTTTCAATAGTAAAATCGCTGAGAAAAACTAAATGTGTATAATATATTAATATGCAAATGAATAGAGAACATTTAAAGAAACATAATGCTAAAATACTTTCGATATTATAAAATATAAGGTACATTTTTAAAAACTGGTTGATATAGTGATTACTTATAAGCTAGGTATAGGTACTTATTATATAATATTATAATGCGAACATTAGATCTAGAATTTATTTGATGAAGCCGGTTCAGGTATGAGTATACTTGAATTTATTACCGTGTATTCGGTATTTCCATAATATCTATTCTCAAAATAACGGTTTAATTACCGAAATTTGTGTGATGTAATTTCAAACGTAGGTGTTAATTATACTATTTGATACCTAATTGCGTGTGCGTGTTAAACATAAATCAATGAGTAATAACTAATATAAAACAGACTGTATGCCACTGGTTAGTAAAGGATGAAATGTGTACTTTTTGAACCGTTCAGAATCTAAAATATGAATGCAAGTACAAAAAGGGCGTTAAAAAATATATCGTTCATTGAAACGAAATGAAATCCATTAAAATATTTGAAAAACCGTTCTAGGGATCAATCATAAAATGCCATTGCCTAACAGCTACACGACTGGTACTCGTTGTACCTTGATGTCTAGTCGTTTTGGACAGCTCCTAAAAATCGTTGACGTCGCGACGTCGACGAAAAAGGATTAAAAAAAAAAATAATATATAACTATCAAGGACGAATTCGGAGAATAAGTATGTAGACCATTAATATATAAACTCGACTGTGCATTACAATACGTTACAAGATTATGATTTCTATTGTCTTGCGTTTCCGCGCGGAGCACAAATGGATATCATATATATTATATTGCAATATCGATATACCTTCTGCCAATATTGTCACGAGGGTGGGTGGGGGAATAAGCGTAAAAATTTACAAAATTCGTCCGAAGGACCTTTAATGTACATATTAGCAGCGTACAATAAACCTGTACGAATTGTACGATATACCTACATAAAATGAAAAAAGAAAAACAAAAAACCTGGTGTAACTTAACCTAACCTTATATATCATATATAGGTATATATATATATATACATTTTTATTTCTTATTGATATTGAGCGCACGCGTATCTTCGGGTATCATATATTATTTACCTGTAAGGTTGTGTATATACATGGGTTGTATAATATGCATATTATGGTTTGTGGCGACCACGACGTTTGTTCGAATAATAATAGTATATTATATATACCTTTAGTATGTATAAATGTATAATAAAGGAGATAATATAGAGACTCGATCCAGGCGGCCACCTTCACACCCAAGGTCCTGGGCACACACTCTCGCTCATACACACACACACTTGCAAACACTTGGATATTACATGTACATTAAAGTCTCAATGCCGCGTTGTCCGGAACAAGGAAGAGAACGTGCGCGCATATTATAACGACGAGCGTGTGGGACAGTGCGAATCGGAAGTGAAGTAAACAACAACGCGTAACCGCCACCGCCGCCGTCATCGAGAGTAAAAGGCGCAAATCGGTATACCGCACACACACACGCACACACACCCCACACATCGTGTACGTGTGCGCGGGATAAAGCAGACTCGCTCTCGCTCTCGCTCTCTCGCTCGCCGCGCGCACGGGACAACACGACACGACAGCGGACGGGCCGACGCGCGGCGTTTCGCCGACGGCCGCGGTGGGGGCCCGGCGACATTGAACCGCCGGCGGTCCAATAACCCTGGACGGATCGGCGCACATGTTATATAAGCAGGTGAACGCCGCGGCAGCGTTTTAGTTGATTTTTTAATACGTACAGCCGTAGATTAAATACGCGACCCGTCGCCACCGACACCATAAATCCCGCGCTGCCGCCGCACAGACGACCGCGGACACCGACCGTCGACGCCGCCGTCATTGAACTAGCCCGCACAGTCGCCACCTGAAGCCAGGGGTGCGTCTCGTTCGAGTAATTTACACAGTCGTCCTGTCGTGTGCACAACGATTTTTCGTACGGACTGTGGAGGGCGTGAGTGCGACCGCCGTCGAAACAGAATAACCCTATAATAATACAATATACCAACTGCATAATTATTATTATATAGTATTATATAGTGTTTGGGGGGGGTTGCCGCGCGCGCGTTTCAGTGTGAGCTCTTGTGTGTTACTTTCGATTTTTACACGCGTCGACGACGAGACATAAGACGCGTGCGTTTTGGAGAAACCCGTTCCACGTGCGTGTGTGTGTGTTCGTGTATTAACGACAAGTGCGCGTGTGTCTGTGCGCATAGTGCAGTTTGAAACATATACCTACCTTTACCTAATATCAAGTATTCGCGTTTCTACCTCCGCCGTCGAGTGTTCCGTGTGATGTGGTGAATGTTCGCGCGCAAAAGATGGCAGCAACGATCGCATCAACTGAAACGGAACAGATCAAGCAAGAGATCGCGTCCGTCGTCGAAGAACAGCAGCAACAGACTCCTGCAGCGACTACTCCGTCGACAGTTGACCAAGACTTTACCGAAGAGATCGTAGCGCCACTGCCCTCGTCCAAGACGTCCGTAGTAACCGCCCCGTTGCCGATCGTCGGCAAGGCATTCGACTTAAAGCGCGCTAGCGTATCGTCCGTGGACAGTGACATATCGTTGTCTTACGACGCGGCACCATTTTACCCGCGTTCACTGAGCCAAACAGGTGGTATGTCATCGGCCAACAACTCTAGCGGGTCCGGCACCGATGACGGTGGCCGGCACCATTCGGTCGTTTCTGCTACCGCCATCAACAACACGGACTCTTCCGATTCGGCGTACGAAGGCGGTCAGCTCAAGTCCGGCGACGAGTCCACGCCGTTCGTAGCGCCAGACGAAGAGACCACCAAGCGTATACTTGACCAGGTGGAATTTTACTTTTCGGACGCGAACATCGTAAAAGACGCGTTTTTGCTGAAGCATGTCCGCCGCAACAAAGAAGGATACGTGTCGCTGAAGCTCATCTCATCGTTCAAGCGGGTCAAGCACCTGGCCAAGGACTGGAGAGCTGTCGCGTACGCCATTACCAGGTCGGAAAAGCTTGAGGTAAACGAGTCCGGGACGAAGCTGCGGCGCAAGGAGCCGCTGCCCGCGTACGACCAGACTACTCCATCCCGGACCGTCGTGGCCATTAACCTGCCCGAAGAGAAACCGGTGACCATCGAGTCGGTGGCTGAATTATTCCGTGGCTGTGGCGAGATCGCGCTGATCCGCGTGCTCCGGCCCGGCAATCCCATACCGTCCGATGTCCGTCATTTCGTTAACAAGCACCCGGAGATGGGCAGCAACGTGAGCGCGCTGATCGAATTCGTGCGCACTGAATCGGCGCACAACGCGATGAGCAAAGATTGGTCTGCGGAAAAGGCCAAGGACGGGCAGTCCATGTGCGTGCTCGAGCTCAACGCTCCCGCGTCCAAGAAGAAGGCCACCGCGGCCGCCAAAAAGTCGCCGATGAACCGACTGTTCGACTCGGAGTACTCGTCGTCGTGCCAGAGCGGTTCGGAGGCGGAGGACAGGCAAAAGATGCGCATGCAGCGAAAGGTGTCGGCCAACACGCTCATG
Organism: Diuraphis noxia; assembly: GCF_037042655.1. Lineage (NCBI taxonomy): Eukaryota > Metazoa > Arthropoda > Insecta > Hemiptera > Aphididae > Diuraphis > Diuraphis noxia. The sequence goes on along the minus strand of NW_028301712.1, from coordinate 40,600,013 downwards.
CGGTCCGACTCGTCTTGGAACCAGCGCAGGTGGTCCAGGGACTCGGGCACCGACAGCTCCGCTTCTGGGTACTCCCGACGCGATTCGTACGTACCGCCGCCGCAGCATCACATGCAGCAACCTGGCGACTACGGTCACAACAGGCGCATGTCGACCGGCTGGGACTCGAGCTCGGAAAGCTATTATTCGGGCCGATCGCGCTCCAGCAGCGGCGTGTCTATACCGGAAACATTCGGAATGCGTCGCTTTTCATTGGCCAACCGCGGCCCCGAACAGCAGCAGCAGCCGTGCTGTTGTTGCGGCCACAACCAGCCGCCTCAGCCACAGCCACAGCAACAGCCCGTGGCCATGCGCAGGCACTCGACACAGGACAACGGACACCACTACGACATGAGGCGGTGCAGCAGTAGCAGCAGCAGCAGTGGCGATATGATGATGCGCAAGGACTCGACATCGGACTTCTGTTGCGGCAGTCAACCAAGGGACGGATTCCACAACTGGTCGCGCAAGAGCAGCTCTTCGTCGATGGGCGAGGGCGGCATGGGCCGGCGTCTGTCCGTCGACTCCGATTCATCGGGTGGCAGGGGGCGCCGTCCCAGTTTGGGCCTTGTGACGCCGGACAACGTGGTCAGGATGCCCAAGGGCCCAGACGGTTGTGGCAGCCGTGGTTTCCAGAGGGAGCCGTTGTTGGACTCCACGCTTTACGAATGAACAGCTGATCGACGACGAAACGATGATAGATATAATTAAGAATAATATTATATTACGATTAATATTAATTATTATTATTAATGTATACGGTAACGACGTGGATTTGAGAGGCGCGAAGAAAAAAAATTTACAAAAAAAAAAAAAATTATATCGATCTATATAATAATATAATATAATAGGTATTTCTAATATCTGATATAGGTATAATATATGATTAGTTTTTAATTTAAGCGGTTTGGATATTTAGGTACTTGTAAAATAAAAATAAATTTAAGGATCAAGGGCGACTTCCCTGCCGTTTAATCAGCAGTAGGGTCCATATAATGTATAATTTATTTTTATGTCATAAACATGCCATAATAGGTAATAATATGTGTGTAAATCGACAAATTTTATCGGCTGTACGATTTCATTTGTCGAATGCACGCGTCATACCTATATTGGCATGCGAGTATTTTTTTATTTTATCGTTTATACTTTGTAGAAGTCGAGGTTTAGGTACTTTTTATACATATATAGTATAATCTACCTACCTCGGTGGTTACAGGAGCTTCGATTCCGCGTTAATTTATTTAATATTTATTATGATAGCATAATACCATACTACATTCATAATATGTTTATTCAAATACCTATATATTTATAAATTATTTATTTGTATTTATTATTTATCAATATTATTCATTTGAAGTTAAATAATATTAATCTATTTATTATATGATGATATCATTATTATTATTATTTTGTCGATGTAGGCATTTAATTTATTAAGTTATTATTATCGAAGTATAATAATATGTTACCGGTATATTTGTAAGACCATAATATGTCGTATTATACTAATGACGTATTTTGGTTTATTTATTAATATTTATGCAAATAAACGCAATATATATATATATATACTTACATACAATAGAAGTTATGTTTTATGTACCACAAAAGGCAGTTTTGTAATCAGATATTTTCTCAAATTTTTAAGACGAATCAAAATCTAATAACAATTCGAGTTTTGTTGTTCGGACTCAGTTCATCCGTGCTCTTTAGTACTGGTATAGCTCGTGAAGTACGATGACTAACAACTGCAAGCAGCGTACTATGCAATTTTATTATTATCGTCTTTACACATTGTCACGTGACTGATGACTGTTTAAATGATAAGAATTCAGTGGAAGGGTTAATTTACAGTCACGCATTCAGTTGTATCGACTGCCGGAGTGCCGGCAGCCAAAACAATTTCGTTTCCATCACGAAATTCCACAAAGTATTAGGTGATGCTTGTAATAAGTGTGTACTTTGTGCACGCCAGTTAAATCGGTGGAGAATTACAAAATCCAGTCCATATTTTGAACTTAAGTTTAAATGCGCAAGCGAATTGAAATATTACAATATTAAACATAGTTCAACAATGCCTCTCATTCTTTTGACGACCGAAAAGTATACAATGATATAGTGATTTATTTATTTTACTGATAACATATTATAATATCAGTCTTCGGACTTCAGATAAGAATAAAAGACATCCATTTGAACAATTTTTAAATTTTTCATAGTTTCTAGCTTAATGTTTTGCCGGTTAGTCTATTACACCGATCGATTTAATTTTGCTATTTACAATTAATAACATAAAACCTAAAACATATAACATAAAACCTACTCTGTCTTATTTTATTAATGGAAAGAATTATAAGATTTATGCAACTACGAATTACTGTAAAATTGTTTACATGAATAACTATATAAACCAAAACTCTAAACTTAGTCGAAACAGTTCAAACTATATATATGATCCTGTACTATACAGTATAGTTATAATTCCAAAAAAATAATACTTTTGATACTCTACTATCGTTTGGGACTTGCAATTTTACATTTCACCAATCGCTGTAATTTTTGTAATATATATAACTGTTTTAAAAACACGTGCTTATGCGTAAAAAATGTTGACACCTAAGACCTGCAGGCAGTGACGTACTAGCGGCCAATGGGGGGAGGTTGCTCTCCCCGAAATTTTTATAATGCGAAAACTAAAATTTAGGGTGTCATGTCAATTAAAAATAATAACACGAATACAAATTAGTAGTTTATTAAAATGTATGATACGTTTTGTTATGTTCAGGTTTCAGGTCATCCAATATGAAAAAAAAATTTAATTATCCCCCCTCCCTCGAAGTACAGGTCTAAGTACGCCACTGCCTGCAGGCCGCCAGGTACTTCTATATAATGTAAGTTTGTAAAAACAATGGTTGATGGACGACTATGGCAGTTGTCTGTTGTACTTAGTTTCAAGTTATTGCAGTAAATAATTTAAAGTTTGTAAATGAAAATGTTGTAAATTTAATATTGTATTATAAAATATGATTGTGCTGATTGCGTAGTGAATTATTTTCAACATGATTCTTGTGGGACGGAATGGCCGAGTGGATTCTCGCCACACGAGCGGCCATCTAGTTCTAGACAAGGGAACACTGACACATATAAAAAGATCACCACAACACAATTCCGTAGTAAATAGACAATAACATAAACTTATGATATTATCTATCCAAAAAAATTCTGCCACTCGGCTAATGAATTATAGATAGATTATAATTATTTTATCACTCCAATACTTTACTTTAACATCCATAATATAGGGGTTATGACAAAACTTATAAAACAAAGTTTGAACAAAGTTCTTCATAAGTTGTTATTATTTTATTAACTTTAGATATTTAAAAAACATTTAAAATAAAAAACATAATTTTCTTATAAAAGTATTTGAGGTCAAATTCTGATGAAATTAAATACATATTTAAATATTGAATAACGTGTTTTAGTTATCTTGTAATAAAATTCAAAAATATTTTTTTTGGAGATTTAAAATGTTTACCTTAATGTAAATTATTATTTATATTTTATTGTATGACATTTTCAAAACACTTAAGGGTGGTATAGTTCGGTATGCGTTCTACTGGTTTTGCCGTTCTACATTCGATCTACGTTTGGTACGGGAATATTGGACAACAATAATCTGCCTCGTTTTTACATATATGATTTCGGTGTCCAAATTAAGGCTGTCAGACAACAATATCGACACGAGCTTACAACAAATTTTTTCATTTCACTGACTTGAACCAACGTTGAATCAGTGAGTTGACACTTTGTTAAATTGTTAGAGGGTATCCATACTGGTGGGTTTCCCTCTTCATATCACTCACGTTATGTTATTTATTATTTATCAAATTTACTTATTGTATATGTACAATGTACAAATATTACAGATTGTAAATATTCTATTTTATCTAATAATAATAAAAAAATAAAATAAAAATTGTTAACTTGTATTTATGTTTGTATTGGAATTGCTCACACAAATGGCAATGGATCGGACAGGAAGAGAACAAGAAATGTGTTACCGGCTGGCTTAATATTTTCCGAGTAGTATGCCCAACTGTTTGGCCGAAGGAAGTATGATAGGGGTAGATTATTAGCTGAGGACGGTCCACCCTCCTTGACAGATATAAATGCCAATAATAATATTAAAAATAAAAACGACGTATGAAGAACGCACATCGAACCAGAAACTTTTCTGTAAAGCGCAAACCGAACAAGCGCCCACTTAAGTTGATTCTATGACGCTATTGCTTAATAAATTTATTATACGTACCTATTCACACTGTTCAACGGTAAGGCAGTATTGACTCAATATCATATAGATACATGGTATAATTTTCAAAATATTTTGACTGTTAGCGGTATTCATAGATATTTTCGATTTTTTTTCAATAAATATCGATAAAATTTTTTTTACTTGGTTGAAAAGCTCGACAATGAATGATTATTATAATACAACATTCTGAATACATTTCTATCAAAACTATTTAAAAATATTATTCAAGATAAATATGATAAGCACAACTTTTATAAGCTATAGAAATATCATCAAAATTCTTCAAAATCACAAACATATTTTGCAAATTTATAAAATATCCAGTTTTTATAGTTGAGGCAGTATTACTTTGAAATTCTTCATAAGTATGTTGTTTTGATAAAAAAAAATTTAAAACATAATATATAATTACAATTTTTTTCATATAGGTAGGTAGACATTAAAATTTGTACAAAATGTTATTACCTAAATTAAGAATAGGTAACAATTTTGATTATTTTGGTTGTAATTATTCAAAAATATTATTTAAGGGGACTTGAAACTTGTTTGTTTTAGTGTATATTATATTTTATAAACAAAATTACATTTTCAAAACATTTAAATTAATTTTAAGGTATTGCTTGTTTCTCATGAATCATAATTTTATAGTTTTAATATAAAATATAAATCATATATACTATTATAATAATTAAATATTAATAATATAATAAAGGCAATGTTTTTGGAAAAAATTAAATCAACTTACCTTAGTCAGTACTAATAGTAAAATAAATTATTTTAACAGCAATATAAATATATGCATACGTTAAATTCAAATTTAACATTGTACATGTTATGTACTTACAGTAGGTACATATTACAGAAGAACAGTTACATTTTCCTCTTTTTGTTTTCCCAAATTATTAAGAAAAGTACAAGAAATATTTAATTATTATCTCCCAAAAGTATCAACAGTATTTAGTTTCCACCAGAAAAGATATTGAATTTAAAATTACACAATAAATTGTGTATACTGTACTCATGCATAAAAAAAAAAAAAACACTCATCATTGTAAAATCAAAACATTCATCAATCCACTCAGAATCTAAAATTAATATAGCAATGTTGATTTAATTTGAAATCAATTTAATCCAAAAATAATGAGTAGCAAATTAATAAAAGAAAAACAACAAATTTTATGTCGTGACCAAGAAACAATATTTTAATAAACTAAAATTATTTAGATAAAATAGCCTATATTTAAATAAAAAACATATTTTAATGTTCTATTATAGACTGTGCATAGAAAAATGTATATAATTAAAATTAAATATTGTTTAGAATTTTTTAAACTGTCATTAAAGAAAAAAAAAATGCGGAATAGGTAGGTAACTATAACTATTTGTATATATATTACAATTTTTATGAAAAACAATAGTGAATAATAAAAAAAAAAAAAAAATAATAATACAATAAAATTGCCCAATTTTAAGTACGCTAAGGTTTTGAATCAGAGCCCAAATAAATAAAATTGATAATATAATAATTAATGAAAAAAAAAAATTCTCTACTCACTATTTGATTTAAACATAATATTTGGTTTAATCATAATTTTTGGAAGACATGCTATTGAGCGGATTATAGGATGTTGAACTTTCCGTCATATTTATAGTGTTGGAAAGTGGTTCACTTGGATCTATATCTGTACGTGTTCGTAGACGGATCATCTGAATTCAAGTAACATATTATTACTGTTAACATCATAATCAATACAAAATATTACTTACGTGATCATTGTGGGCAATGATAGGTATATCAATTGTATTTGAAGTTTTCTGTTTATGTTGTTTTATTAAGCCTTCCATTAGATGGTAATCATTTTCCTCTGCATCTCTAAGATGTTCTTTTTCTAGGTATCTAGCAATTTCTGGGTTTGACATCTCTGATGCATGCCTGGTACGGGGTACTGGTGTATTTCCTCGATTTGGTGAAAGGTCACAATGTGGAGATAAAAAGCTATACAAACAAAAACAACTAATAAAGCCACTAGGCGTTTATAATTCACCATTCTGCAAAAATCAATTCATTGGGAAATAATTATGTTCCTATAAAGGAATACTGTAGAATTCTTACTGTATTAAGGATATTATACTGTATGTATAAAGGTTCTTATTGATGAAGGAAATTTAATTATTTTTGGCACATATCAATTAGAATTAAAAATTAAAATAATTATATAAATTCTAAAATTGATTATGGTTTAAATTGAAAAGGTGTAAAACATGCCTCAAAATTTTAATTCATTTTTTTGAAAAAATATATCACATTTTATTTCATTCATTGTTATATTAATTTTAAAAGCATCATATTATTATAGAAACATAATTGATTAGTAACTAATTACTTATTTGAAAATTTAAGACGATTTTAACACATTTTTAATTAGTTTATTTTTTAATGATAAGCTTAGAATAACATTATAATTGTCATCGAACAGTAATAATTTTTTAAGTTACATTAACTTCAATATAATTTTTTAAAGTTTAGACAGTTTCAATTTAAAATATTAGAGTAATTTAGCTTAAAAGTAATGGTATTAAATATAAATAAATACTTAAAATTTACCTAGAGTAAACTTGTCTGTTAGGTGTTGGAGGAAACACTTTGATGAGTGGCTCTACCCAAATTGTTCGATCTACACTTGATCTAGCAATAGCTTGATCACCACTATCACATTTATAATCAATATCGCCACTATCAACATCATCCACTTCTTTGCTGTTAAAATCTGGCGATAAAGTACTTTCAGTATCAAATTTTCTATCTGCTGTTCTTGCCGAATTGACTGACATGCGGCGACTTTCATAATTGTACAGTTCTAAACCAGCTTTATCATTAAATGATGGAACACCATCAAATTGTGATAATAAAAAGTTACTATCAGAAAAATTTGGTGGGCGTTTCTCATGAAATGAATACTTTTTTTTTCTGCGATATGCAGAAGGTAATGCATCTGAAATATCTGATAGTAAATCAGATCGTTCACTAATACATCTTGTTCTACCAGTTATAGGAAGAATTTTTTGATCAGAATCAAAATCTGGTTCATAAGAATTACTTCTTTTCTGAGCATTGTCACTGCTACTACCACTATCTTGGTCACCATTTTGTGTTGCCATGAATCGATGTATTACACCTAAAGTCGACAATGTTTGGTCCATTAAGTCTTCTATTTTGTGAAGTCGAAATTCTAAAGCCTAAAATTATCTTCATTATAAATAAATAAATAAATTAGAATTAAAAAATGTATCATACTTGTACTGATGAGTTTTGTGAGTTTTCCTTCTGGTTAATATCATCTACTTTTTGTTGTATGTTTTCAGTTTTTTCTAAAGACATCTTAATTCTTTCTTCCATAGACATTTGTACTTTGTAGTCTTTTTCACGAAAATATCCTTCAACACATTCCTCTTCAAAATCGTATAGCTGTTCTAACTCCTCATTACCCAAAAATAACTTTAAGCCATTGTCATAAGTCTCTTGAATGCCTTGAATTTTTCGACAAAGATACTTTGCTAATAGGAAAACATGACAAAAAAAAATTAAAGGTGGAGGAAGTGATGGCTTTTGTTCATACTCCATAACAACTGTAAATCTCTGGAACATCCATACCTAAAAAAAAGTATTACATCTAATATCTTACACCAAACAAAGTTCAAAATCTTAATTTTCAGAATAATATTTTAAGAGCATGCATTTATAAAAACACACTTAAATATTAAGTGGGTAACCAACATAGGTACAATATTTTATTTTTATAGCAGTAATTTGTGTAGTTAAGTGAATTAATTTATGTACTTTGCACTAATTAATTCAAGGATTCATAATCTTTCTAATGAGATGTGAAATAATTATGGTTACTGGTTACCATTGTTGCTTTAATATACCCCTCAAAAAATTTATGTAGAGTACACTAAAGATTTGAGCCCGATAAATGTACAGGTGAAAGTAGTTACATACATTTTAATGAGTTTTTTTACTTGTTAATCTTTTTTAACATTGAAAAAAATCGAGTGACTCTTTATTTTAAATGTTTTTACAAGTGAAATAAGTTTTATTTAGGTAGCCAGGGTAGCCAATACGACTATAAGTGCAGACATGATATTTTAGTTTATAATCTATTGATCTATAAATACATTAATTTAAAAATAAACAATTACAGTGTTCTGTGTTACATGCTAGTACACTGTACACTTACACAAGTTATAATTGTTTAATAATTACCTGATGAGATATAGCATTGATATCATTAAAAATGTTGTTGAAAACCGCAATCAAGAGATTAATAAGTAAAATATTGGCAACTAATAAGTACATAGCCATTACTAGTGGTGTAACCCATCTACCAGTTTGGCAATTTGGCATGCCGGCTGATTCATCACATCCTGGATATATTTGATCAGCATACACCTAAATAAAATATAATAAATTATAAAAGTATTCCTATCAATTTTAAGTAAATTGTTTTTAAATACCTCTCCATACAACATAAAATATGGTTGTAAAAATATTTCTCTAATTAAAATCCATTCTGGATCAGAATCAGGGTATAAAATTGATCGTCTGCTTACTCCAAAGCTCATAAGTACTACAAGTAAAAGCACAACAAAGTAGAGCATATTTTTTATCATTTTACCCATCATTGTAACTAGTGGTCCTAATAAATAAAGAAATATTCATGAATAAAGAATATTAGAATTTCATAATTATTTAAGAATTACTAACCAAGATATTTATTAACACCAAGTATATTCAAAATTCGCAAATACCAATAAATAATATCTGTACAGAACATAACTCTTCCAATGGCCTGTGATGATGGTTGTAATCTTAAACAAAGTCCTGTTAAAAAAAAAATAATTGCTGCAGCATCACATGGATTCCACATATTCCATGCCCAAACAGAGAATTTATCACTAAAAAAAGTTTTTATATTAAGTTCAAGTACAAATTTTGTAAAATTAATTTATAATTTTACCTAATGCTGGTAGGTTCTGATGAAACTATTTCTCTAATTTTTTCACAACCAAATGTACATATATATGCAATTACATACAATTCTTGCCAAGATGGATTTGATTCCATCCGAACAAGTACCACATATGTAAAAAGAACCAAAAATACAAAATATGCAGCCTGTAAAATCAAGTAAATTTGATTAGCACATAAAATTAATTAGCAGTGTATCAAAATTATCATGCTGCAATATATTTGTAATACTAACAGAATTCGCCAAAAACTTTGTTATTGGAGCAGTGTAAAATTCGATGATCTTGTGCCGTAAAGGCAATGGTCGCTGTCTCTTTAAATCATAAACACTATATTCGTATGATGGGGTTACACATTTATGTTCATAATCAGAATGTTTAATTGTACCTCCTATTGAAGCACTTGGCAACATTGTTCCATTTTCAGCTGTTTCATTTTCTTTGGCTGATGATGCACCCTTAAATTGTATTATATATTAATAAAAATTATAGAAAAAATAAATTTTAATTCATACATCTAAATTTGTCTCCACAAGATTTAAGTGTGACCGATTTACACCCCCTTCCACACTTTCATTTTCTTCTTCTAATTCCAATCCGTACAAATGTTCTTCTTCAGTTTGAGGCATAGACTGTAATTCTTTTCTAGATTTAAATTCCAGCCTAGATATATATGGTGGAAATAGCAATCCTAATAAAATCTATAATAAAATATTTTATAAGAATAATGCATCTTTAATTTAGTATGAATATTATTAATACCCTAATGTTGGTATTTTTTCTTGTTCTCAAACCTCCCATCCATAGGTCAGCGAGTATTATTTGGCTACAAGGGTGAGCAAGCAAAGCTCTATGATTTGCAGCCACGGCTAAGCTAAGACAAGTTTGACCACTCCAATTTTGTAGCTCAACCGTCAGCATTTGTTGGGCTTGGTCATCATCTTGACGATAACAATAATCCAATAACTCAAGTGCTAAAATTATATTTTATCAATTTGATTAATTTAATTTAATTTATACATGTTGGTACATACAGATATCTTCAAACACTTTGGCATAATTTCGTAATTCATCATATATTTCTGTCTCTAAATCATCTTCCGCTGCTTCGTGTGCCATGGCTTTATAAAGCTTACAGGCAGCAAGTGATTTAACTAATGCTTCTTCCCCATGCTGCCACATTAATAATGCCATCTCTTGACGCTTAGTTAACACAGTCCAAATCTAAGAAATAATTTAAAAATCAGACTAATATATGTAGAAAGCTATTTTATTTTAAAACTTATTAAACTTATTAACTTTTTATTAATAATGATTAAAAATGTGAGATGTAATTCTTAGAAACAATTAAATAAGCAGGACTCTAGATATAATGCACTCATATTTTTAAAAATTATTAATCTTAGGACAAACAAAAAAATGAAAAATGATATCAGGTTAAGAAATATTAAAATATAATATTTTCTGAATGATAAACATGTAGATCCAATACAAAATGTTTATTATGTATATTATTAAAAGAATGACTGAGATTTTTCCAGATGAAACATTGACAAGTCTTCATATGAAAAAATAACTATGTAGGTTACACCAGAATTAGAACTCTTCATCCCTTGATTAAATTATTAATCAATAGTCAAAATACATTAAACTAATAATAAAGGTTCCAAACAGTATTTATACTCGTAAAGTATACTTCAATCAAAGCCTTTGTCATTCATGCTAGACGCTAGTCTAATATGAAATACATCTTTTATTAAAATTAAAAATAAATGTTATACTGTACAATATGTGTTATCAAAATGTTTATATTATATTTTGTTCTAAAAATTAAATGTTCCCTAAAATAATCTAAACTCAATGCTAATAGCTATCTTACTTGATATAAATACATAGTTCTCAGATATTCATTCAAACAAATCAATGTTTTTTTTATACAAAAACCAGAAATTTATACAAAAAGTTCTTTAATTGTTTAGTTAAGAAATAAGAATGTAAGGATATTTTTAATAAATAACAAGTTAACAATAAATCACATACTAATAACTCATTAAATGGATATTCAAAAAGACATTCTTCTTCAGAATGTTCAGAATCGGCTAAAACACCCAATGTTAAATTGTTTCCATAGTAACGTGTAAATGAAGCACTGTTTCTGTGCGTATTGTTCAAACGCCGTGTTTGAGCATACATTGTACGGAATTTACGTCTGGTGTATTGAGCTCTATTTAAAGAATGTATATCAAAAACAAAATTCAACAATAAAAATAAAATTTTAATTCTACCTGTATGCACCACCCATTAATTTATTAATTACTAAGCCAATGTCATGCAATGTATACATATAACCTTGAGGAATATGAGGTCGAACATCCCGTAATATATATCCTAATGTATTAGTAGGTCCTTGTTTCTGAAAAAAAAAGATATTAATATGACTATATAAAATTGTTAATGCGTATAGACATTTATTTATAATTTATAGCTAAATATAAAACTAATTTATCAATGTTTAATAAACATGTAAAATTGAATAACTACATTATATAGTTCACCAGAATGCTTTATTATTTTAGGACAAAACAAATTAAATACTTTTACATATAAAAATTGGTTTAAAGTAACATTTAACTTACACATTATTTCATTATTTAGTATTTAAATATCTAATAGTTATGACACAACTGTTAAAAAATAAAATTAAAATAACTATTATTGAGGTAATGTACTTAATTTGACATTGAACATTTAGTTTATGTATACAAATTACTTTAAATTAGTAAACTACTGGTGTATAACAAATTACTTTTAATGTATACACTGAGTTATTGTAAATACAGATTTTGTTTTCCATATGGGTGGTCAACTCTGTTTTCCTTTTTTTAAATTTAACTAGCATAAAACAACAGAATTACAGTGGAACAAAATGTATGATGAGATTTAAAAACACCTTAAAAATTATTTTACTTTATTAAGAAAGCATTCCTAGTATCATCTTTATATTTTTAACACCAATACATATATACATTTACAGCACAGATTTTATTATGAGGATATTGTAATTTTAATAATAATTTTAAATTTCTTTCAAATACCGATGTTTAAATTAAATATGATGCGAAATAAATGCATGCAAGATATTCAATGTAACTTACAGTGTTGTATAGCTCTTCAAGTCTAGAAATAGATAAAAATTTCTTCATACTAACACCATTTTCTAACAACAATTTAACAAAATCAATTCGGTCATGTTCTAGAGCTTGCATCATAGATTCCTCTAAAGCACCTACAAAGAAATAACATGCATTATTACTATTTGATTCCAGATTAAATTAGATATTCAACATTTAAAGACTTACCTTCTGGCCATTCTTGTCCATAAACAAATATTTCAGATCTAGCTATGTCTACACGATTCCATGTCAATGCTAAACTTAACTGTTCTGATGGAGATAAATGTTGGCTCTTAAATAATGCAGTTAATATAGTTTGATCTAATTCCTGTGACTTTTCTTGTCCATCGCCCATTCGGAAAATAGTTATCTATAATTCAAAGAAGCAAAATAAGTTTCATAACTTTGAATAAATCACAATTTTATAAGTACCATATTTTTATGCCTTGTACACTCAATAAGTTCTTCATATAAGCGTTCAGCTTTGTCTTGCCCAACTTCAAATGTAATTTGTATAGTATTTAACAGGTATTCTTTCATATTTTCTAAAACAGTTTGTCCGCCACTGTCTACTGCATATCTGATTCAAAAGGTATAGGCCACCTTTTTCATTTTTATCTAATTACTAATACTTAAAAAGCAAATAAAGTAGATTTCAAGCTATGATAAGTTTTTACCTGTGTGTAAAAGCTAATAGATCAGCTGCTCTGCCGGAACCATCACAAATAACCACCGGTACTGGAGGAGTATCTGTAACATATTCTAACACAGCTCTAATTGTATGAGTACCTCCTTCAATCACTAAACAAACAACAGGAGTACTATAATGTGCGCCTGTAAAAAAATAACCCTTAAAATATTTTTCAAAACTATATAGTAATTTATAAATGATAGAAGTACTTGGATGAAGTTTTTGAATTGAAATGTATTTTTCCAATTTTTTTCGTAATTCAATTTCCGCTCCATAACGTCCCGATGTGCCATCGTCCACCAAAAGGAAATATGTATGTCTATTATTTAACACAGCTAATTTAGATCTAGGTGATGATATAGAATGGTAAGGAACATCCTTATTATGACCAATAAGTTCGTGGTTGTTTTCAATAATACCCCATGGGGCTATACCTATAGATACAACTCTACCCGGGCGTTGTGAATCGAGCAAAAGTGCATCTCCCACTTGACGAGTAACACCTAAATATACAATTATACTTATATAATATACTACAGATATAGTTAATTAAAAAAAAATGTTTTAAAATTACCAGTGTTTGTTCCTCCAGTAAATACCCAAGCACCAGTTGTTTTAGCTGCTTTTAACAACCCTTTACGTAATACCTTTTTTAATTTGGGCTGTATTTCAAAATTGGCTTTTCCTCCTTGAATAGTTATTAATAATTTTGGTAGTTCTAGACCCCACTCTCGATTAAATAAGTGCAGTATTGTTTCTGGTCTAGTGTCATGTGACAATCTAACATACTATAAAACAATTTCTCAGCCATCATCCATGCTTTTTATTATTGTTTTAGTTTACCTGTGCTTTTGTAGGATGTGGGCCACCTTGAAACTCAATTGTTCCATAGGCATCTGTTGCTGAAACTACGGTATGTTTTAATGAAGACCATATTTCATTAGGATTGTCAGGGTCTAACTGAACAGAGCCACTTCCTCCACCACAGTGGAATGTTAATGATAGCCCACAACTGCATCTATAATTAATATTTTAATTTAAAATTATTAGAATCAATAACAATAAATTTTACATAATAATTATTGCTAAAAGTTACCTAGTCTTATCGTTATTGGAAGGAATAAAAGTTACACAATCTCTTTTTTGAAATAATGCTTCAACCCAACTCCGAGCTTGCCTCTAAAAATAAAAATTGTAATTAAATACAAAGGTATTTTTCTCAAAAAACTATTATAAAATAAATAAATTACATAGAAAATATAATGTATTTATAAATCATCTTACAAAAAAAAAAAAAAAAAATATTAATGGACAGCTAAATATAACAATTTAAAAAATAAATAATTCAAATAACTGTATGTTAGAAGTATTTCTGCAGATAAATATTTTCAATTGGTAAATAATTGCATATATTCAATCTATAAATGACTAATCGTTATACCTATTTAATTTAAACGAAATTAAAATAGAGATAATTAGTTATGTAAATATAGAAATGCTTTACAATTTCTTAGAAAACTAGATATTTATTAATTACAATTATGTAACAATAATATATTAATTTATAATACATTTTTATAAAAGAAGACACAAATAATACAATACTTGAGTATAAAATATCAACTTAAGAGATAAGATAAATTGTAAATGCAAATAAATGTGATATAATACATTATTAGGTACGCGACATGTGTTATATTATGCTAGCTAAAATACAAAAATATATTTTTTACAGTAATACCTATTATAGTTTTTGAATAATTTCTATATAAATACTAAATATATTATAACAAACAATAAACTTACTTTTTTGGATTTGTTTATTTTTGAAATCATACTGACACTTAGTAGCTCTTTGTTTGTTAAGGTTATAACATGCAGAATTTAACGTTTCTACCATTGTCGGCCCAATGAATCTGAAAAGGAAGAAGTTAAAATATAAAGGCATCATCTAGATTTTTACAGTAAATTAATGGCATTGAATGAATAATGGTTAATTATTATATAGTTTAAATTGGTAGGTACATTGAATAATTAATACATTTTAATGCAACATACCAAATTTAATCTGGTCCTCTGGATGACTAAAACACTAAACACTATGAAACACAAATTACACAAATTAGTGGTTAATTACCATGCATTAAACAATAGTATAAAAACAAATGCTAAGCTGACATTGTCAGGTGAATTAAAAAAAATAATCTTACATTTAATAGTGCTACACAATATTAATACCAATAATCATCACTTACCTTAACATTTACATTTTGGAAGATTTGAAAATAATTGACTCGAAAAAATTTATGAAATTTAGATAAAACAATTTAAATTCTAAGCCTAATTTTTAACCCATTGTCATTTGTCACTACCATTTTATTTAGAATTGACCATTGAGCATGATTGAAGATTGAAGCATTCATAGATGATAGGACGTAGACGGACGATCAAAATAATTGAAACCTGTACTTTTAGTACATTAATTTGTTTATAGATAGCGCTAATAAACATTAAACATTTCAGAAATAGTTCCCATAAAAAGAATTTTTTTACACCGCAAATTCGCATATTTTATCATGGGCATACTGAAGAGGACACATACCACAGAATAGATGTATCTAACTATGTCCTACGACGCATAACGCCATAACCACGGGCACAGCATTGTCTCTGTCCTTCAAACGTACAGCATTGATCATTATGTCACTGTCATAAAACATTTTACGTTCAAAATAAATAAATAATCTATTTAAATATTTAATTATAATTTTTAATAAAAAAGGAATATTATTCTAGGGCTTCACTAAGTCATCCAAGGGCTTTTTATTTTTTAATGTAGTTATATTGAAGTAAGTTGGTCTGTGAGCATATTTTTAAAATATTCCATCTGCAACTATATCCGTGTGAATGGATCAATGGATTTGTTATCATTTACTAGCCTACAAACACATGCGAAAATTGCGAACATTTATATATTATATTCATTGTTTAATTATCCAAGATGTGGTTTTTAATGTTTTTTATGACTAAATAATGATATTAATATGAGTAAAAACACTAAAAACCACGATTTATAAGATAGGTATATCTTAAATTGTGATATAAACTGTACGGCTAAAATAATAAACAACAGATCGCAGAATATGTTTAACAGCGGTGTTTTAAATCAAAATAAATTTCATGGTCTGTTTTTTTTTTTTGGTATCAAGCACTCAGCACCACCAAATGATAACGTGTTATCGCAACAGGTTGTTGTGGTATTTGGTGGTATGGTAGACTGTCGTGGTCTGATACTTTGATCATT
The DNA here is from genome assembly GCF_037042655.1 of Diuraphis noxia. Classification (NCBI taxonomy): domain Eukaryota; kingdom Metazoa; phylum Arthropoda; class Insecta; order Hemiptera; family Aphididae; genus Diuraphis; species Diuraphis noxia. The sequence continues at coordinate 40,583,454 of NW_028301712.1, read as the reverse complement.
GACAATATGGTCTGATTTCTGATACTATAGTAGTCAATTCTATGAATAAGTTATTAGTTAGTAGTTAGTCAGTTACTCAGTTGTATATTCATCTGGCATTTCAGTCTCTGTGTGTTGTGTTATGAACCAATGAACTGAATAATCTGAAATAGTGAAGTCGAGAGTGTCAAAATTTGACTGCATGATCTTAAAAAAGTTCACATTCAGTTTTAGTCTATCAATAATTACATAATATAAATTTCAATTTTAATTCTAAAGTCTAACCGGTTGGTTATATTATTTCTGATCAATTTTCATTTTATAGCAGTAAATATATCCATACAGGGTGAAAAAATGTCATCAGGCAAACGACTTAGTCCTAACGACCCAGGATCTTATTCTTTACCTGGTACGTAATTTAAAAGGTTTAATATGTCATACTCGCATATGTTGTCTCCATCTCACTATTCTCACTAAAGCATAGTATATCAAAATGTAAGTTCAGCAATTCTAATTTTGTATTGTTTGGTTTAATATTTATGTAAATTGACTTATTATCAAACCTAACTGTAAGAACATTATCTGTATTTTCGTGTTGTTAGCCTACAGTTGTAACACAGACAAAAAACGATTGAAAAAACATATTAAAATGTTTAAAATTCAAGGTATGGAAAAATGTGTATATTGCTTAGGTGTTTTTTTTTCGTTGAGAGCTGGTTGGGGAAAAGTTGGATGGGTAAAGATTTTCAATGCATTGGGTTATTTTGGTAACAATAATATTAATTAAAATGTTATCCTTGTATGCTTCAAATATAGTGTGGCAGGTTCTTTGGAAATGAGGAAGGAGTGGATCTGACCTAATACTAACTGAAAAGAATTAATTAAAGTTCAAAAATTATTTAGTTATTATAATTTATAATTTGGCCTATCTTAATTAAATAGTCTAGTTTTGCTTTTTTTTATGTTCTACAATATCTAGGTATCTGTGTGAAGTAGTATTTGCTATATCTATTCCATTTTATAATATACTAGCTTTTAAAATCATAATCTAAGTTATAGATACATTTCCAGTTTATAGTCGAATTTTAAATTATAATGCTACCTATATAATACCTATTTCATACCATGAACTATATTAATAATTTTCTTTAAAGTACTATTTCATATCTATATTAATAATACTTACAAATGATTTTTTGTTATGTTTAACAATTATTTTATTAATTTTTTTTTTTTTTTCTTTATTATTATTACATACACAATCTGTACCTCGTGGGTACAATAAAAGTATTAGCTAAAATATAAAAACAATACATGAATATCTTGATAAAAGCAGCCACCCATTGATGACACTTATAAATTGAAGTTATACATTAAGTTTTCTCATAGATACATCTATGTTTATTGATTGTTTTTTAAATTATGATATTAAGTCAGCATATCTCTGCACCAGTTGCGTTTTAATCGCCTAGGAGGATTTCCCGGAATAGCATATGATGAGAGTGTTTTGACTAAAGGATTTGAGTGAGTTGCAAGCCTTTTATGAAATCTTTTATAATAAATAGCAGCTTCTTCTTTAATAGTTTTAATTTTTAGGTCTGCGTGGAGAGTATGATTGGAAACATACGGGGGGAGTTTGTTAATTTTCTTAATGTTATATTTTGAAAAGTCTGAATACGATTTGTATTTGATTTTTTGGCATTTCCCCACAGTTGGATACCGTAGGTCCAAATGGGTTTAATGAGGGATTTATACATTAGTAGTTTTATATTAAGGTTGGTGTGTTTGTTATTCACTAGTAAAGATTTAAGCATACGAAGTCGGAGATTTAGTTGGAGTCTTTTAGCACGTGTATGTTGGGCCCTTTTTTATTAATTTAAATGTAATCTATTGCTCCATAAATATTTACGTAATCCCAAATGCGTAGGTATTTTTTTTTTTTGCAACTTATGATTACTGTTATTGATTATAATGTCTATTAATCATGCCATGTTGAAATAAACTATGGTTATTTTATTTTGCATGTTTCGACTATTAACACATATAATTCATGTTGTATGATAGGTATATTTTAACTACAGTGGTTGGCAGGAGAATAAAATAGAATATTATTTATTATTACCTATGAAAAAAAATACCCTATATTATATTGTATTATTTTATAATAATATAATAGGGAATAGGGATAATAATATAATTTATATCTTAACTGTTTTATACTCGTACAATTGCAACAATAATCAAATTTGATACTTGCTTTGTATCTTTGATTTTTATATCATAATTGTAAAGAAATAAAATCAAAATATTCATAGTTTTCGTAATTGATATTTCAAGTTAGAGAATTACCTGACTAAAAATGTAATAATTATATTAATTGCTTTGTTTGTACCTCAGACATTTCTACATATTGTTGTATTATTTTTTTAAATAAAAATATAATTGAAATTATTTTACAGAAAAAGTTGCTGTTACTCATATTGATATAGAACTTGTTGCTGATTTTAAAAATGAAAAGCTTAAAGGATTTGTTGATTTGAGCATAATTAAAATTGATGAGAGCTGTGATCATATTGTATGGTAAAAACAATAAATTTATGATTTAAAAATAATTCACAAAAACGTTTAAATTGTAGATTTTGGACAATATTGATTTAAATGTGTCAAGTATTGAAAACAAAGATGATGGAACATTGTTAGATTATAGTATAGGTGATCGCTTAGAAGTATTTGGTTCCAAACTAGAAATAAAGATACCATCTAAAAATAAGTAATAAATAATTTATTTTACGTTTAATTTTTAAATAACATTGTTTGCTTTTGATTTTTGAATTCTTGAACTTAAGGAGCATCATACGAATTACTTATGAAACATCAAAAACTGCCACAGCTTTACAGTGGCTTACACCTGAGCAAACTCTGGGCAAAGTTCATCCATATTTATTTAGCCAATGTCAAGTATGTAAATTTTCTTATATTAATATCTAGACTATTCTCAATCAATGGTATATATTGTATAGCCTGCTCATGCTCGTTCCATGCTACCCTGTCAAGATACTCCATCAACAAAATCTACATACTCTGCAAAAGTATGTCTATTAACAAAAATTGTGCAATTTACAAAAATATTAATTAATTAGGTGTATTGATGATTTGATAATGAATAACTTACAGATTACAGCTCCTAAACCATTAACAGTATTAATGAGCGCAGTTCCGTTAGAAGTAATTGACAATGGAGAAACACGCACATTTTTTTTCCAACAAACTGTTCCTGTGCAATCATATTTAATTGCCCTAGCGATTGGCAATCTGGTCTGTAAAACTTTAAGTCCTATATCAAAAGTTTGGTGTGAACCTGAAGAAATTGACAGAGCCGCATATGAATTTGAACAAGTATTATATAGTATTAATGAATATTTGATGACTGTAAAGGTTCTGTTAAACAGAAAGCGTTATCTTCACGTCGTGGGATTTTGTAATTTGTTACAACGCGGCACAACGTTAAGCACCACACCGACGAGCCCTTTAACGCGCGTTTTAACGCGTTCTGTTTAACAGAGCCTTAAACAATTTAATAATCTGTATGATATTTTTAGACACCTGAACTATTAAAAACTGCTGAAAATGTTTGTGGTCCATATGTTTGGAAAATTTACGACTTACTTGTTATGCCACCTTCATTTCCTTTTGGTGGTATGGAAAATCCATGTTTGACTTTTGTCACTCCCACATTATTGGTAAGTTAGGTAACATCAAATATAACTTTAACCATTTAATGTATTTATTGTTTATTGGTATAGGCTGGAGATAGAAGTCTTGTAAATGTTGTGGCTCATGAAATAGCGCATAGTTGGACTGGCAACTTGGTGACAAATCGCAATTTTGAACATTTTTGGATGAATGAAGGATTTACAGTTTATGTGGAACGTAGAATACATGGATTATTGAATGGTGAAAGTTCTAGAGAATTTGCTGCACTAGGTGGTCTTGAAGATCTCAAACAATCTGTAAATATTTACTATTCTTTTGTGATTACCTTGACTAAAAAATCATAACAATGACAATAAGCATTGCAGGTTGATAATCTAGGTGCGGAAAATCCATTAACTAAGTTAGTAGTTGATTTAAGTGGTATTGATCCAGATGACGCATTTTCTACTTGCCCTTATGAAAAAGGCCACACGTTTTTGTTCTATTTAGAAAAGCTGTTAGGAGCTGGTAAGGCCGTTTGAATAAGAAATAACTGCACAGGCTTCTCATTATCAAAAAAATATTTTACAGTTAAATTTCAAACATTTTTCAAATCCTATATTGATAAATTCAAGTTTAAATCTGTTGGTACGGAAGATTTTAAATCATATTTGCTATCCTATTTCCAAGAAGACAGTGCCATCTCAAAAATTGATTGGGATTTATGGCTGTATACTTGTGGCATGCCTCCAATAATACCTTCGTAATTATTTAATTAAATATCTTTAAAAACTGTGTTAAAAGCTAAGTATTTATTATGTTTAAAGGTATGATACAAGTTATCAAGATGCATGCGTCTCTTTGTTAAACCGCTGGGAACAGTGGAATGGTTCTGATAACAATTTTAAGAAGTCTGACTTGGATAAATTTCAAACAGCACAAATTATACAATTTTTAGCATTGGTTTTGAAATCGAATAATTTTACTTTGTTAAAAGTAAAAGCTATGCAAGATGTTTATGATTACAATAGTAATGGAAACCGTGAAATTGTATTCAGGTAAGAACTAAAATAAAATATTTATTATTGTTAGTTTTATAAAAAAACTTAGGCATCATAATACCTTTATGTGCTTTTTATCAGGTGGCTTAGAACATGTGTGAAATTCAAGTGGATCGAACAATTAGAACTCGTATTTAAGTTTATTAATACTACTGGAAGAATGAAATATGTTCGTCCTTTATATAGGTATCATATTTTCAAATTACATTTTTATGTCAACAGTTTAAGGATATACACTTGTTTCATTTCCCCTGTTATCTACATTACAACTATTATTTTTTTCAGGGATCTTTACTCTTGGGAAGAAGTTCGAACAGAAACAATAGAAAATTTTGAAAATAATAAAATGGGTATGATGTATGTTTGTCGTCATACTGTGGCTAAAGATCTACAATTAAGAGATTAATATCAATGATATCCATGTTCAATTATTTTTTATTATTGATATATTCAGTTTTAAATTATAATATTATTTAAATCAAAATGTAATAATAACCAACATACTTTCTTCATAAAAAAATTTTTTAAATATTTTATGGAATATATATTTTATAACATAAATAAAATAAAATTACTTTTAAACTGATAATGTATTTGCCTCTGTTTTCCAAAATCTAAAAATCTGAATTGTATATTTACACCCAGTGGCACCCAAGATATATTTTTCAGGTGTAGCAAGAAATAATTTTTCTCAACCACCCATCCCCTCAAAAACTCAAAATTATATTATTTTATACATTTTATCATATTTTAATTGATAATATTAGTAAATAGGTACCAACCAATATGATAATTAATAATGAACATATTTTATGTTGATGTTGACCTCTTATTTTCAAGGTGTAGCAACTGCTACACCTAGTAATAGGATTGGGTGCCACTGTTACACCTTACACCATTCACTGCTTCAGATGTTTTATAACGTTCCTGTATCATTAGCTGTCGGCAGTGGTGGTGTGAACTTTTTTTCCTAAGAAGCAATAACCTTAAATAAGTACCCACCAACAAATTTGTTCATATTGTATGCTGAACTTTTCACTCATATTAAAGGCAGGTCATATGTGAATGTGTGAGTATAAATTTTTATGTAATTTAGGTCTTGAGGACTGCAAGAATTATTGGGATACCCTTCCCCAATTTTTCATGAGGTGGCTGCTTCATAAAAAATAGCTATTTGTGCCACCACTGGCTGTCGGTAATTGTACAACTTTTAGAAACCTCGGCTCACATTTAAACTTAATTAATTAGATAATAAAGCCCTCAAAATTATAAATTAAAATAATATTTTGTTTTATTCAGCATACACAGGTTACAGAGCATAAATAATAAAGCAATGAAAAGGTTAAAATATAAAACTAATAAGACATAAGAGAATAATCAATGAAAAAAACAAATTTCACTAGAAATTGCAAATACGACGGCTGTAATAACGATATCATCGTCATCACGAGAAATGACAATAATTGTCAAAATACATTTTAAATTACTTAAAATTATAAATTTTATATTGTACGTGTAGCGCAAGGGTCTCTTAATAATAATCAAAAAAAAATATTAATTAGAACAAAAGTTATTCTAAAAGTCAGTTCTATCTGTTACACCCTGTATATACATAACCTAACCTATTGAATTTGAAAAAAAAATGTTAAAATAATGTTTATTGCATAAAAAAAATTGCAATTATTCCCACTATGCCACAGCATATTATTGTAGTGCCACGGAAAAGTTAATAATATACATCCAAATTAATTTACGGCGGCCCGCGGCTGTATGGCCTCCTACGAATGATATGGTGCAGTAGCCGGCGGTCTAAAAATTATCAATACCTAGTTATTATTATACAGACGCTGGCAGCAACGTGTTAAATAATATTCTTATGCTAATATAATGCATATATGCAGCTATAACCTGCAATTACAGTGTACATGCTATGATTTATTTTTATAACAATTAACAGCCCAAATGAAAAACCAATGAAATATTTAATTAGATAATAATATTATACTAGATTATAAACACTACCGCTGTATATTTTTTTTTCTGTATTTATTCTTTGAAACGACCTTAATGTCTTTGTCAATGTGCATACAAGTGGGTAGTAGGGAGATCATGTGATATATTTATCTATTCATTATATACATGATACTACCCCCTTTCTCCAAGAGGAGACATGTACAGTCTTCACTCTCAAAGGAGTGGGGCATGTTGGAAACCAGAAGACGCAATCGGACGACAGCACAAGAAACTGGTGATCACGTAAATCCACATAATTTTTTTGCACTTTGCTATGAATTAATCGATGACTGTGTGAATCACAATCAACTGAGTGACCACTAAACCACTTTGGCCCCAAATATAATTTATATGAAAAATTAAATGTTTAGTATTTTTTCTTATGCAAGGATATAGCACCTTGGCCCCCAACTTGGACATACCTTGGGGGCCCCAGAGTTTTATTAATTCTATGAATTTATAGGCAGACTTTTTCCTGTAAAATGCATGAATTCAGTGCACATTAATGGATGTCAATAAAATAAGTAAAATAATAGGACAAAATAAATTTAAAAACACTTTAATGATGCAATGACCATTAATATGACGCAAGTCCAAAACTTACATTGAAGTACCTACTAAGATTTTCACAAAAATAAATAAATATATATATATATATTTGTACTCTGCAGAATACTGGTATATTAATGAATATTAAAGCTTTGATATTCACTAAGTTGCCTTTCTTTATTTATTAGTTTAAATTCAAAGCTAATACATAATAAAGCATCATTTGTATTTTACTGTGGTTATTTTTGTAGGCTACATATTATATTGCATATTTGGCATAAATAACATCATTATCTTTTGAATATTTTCCACCAGAAGTTTGTAGTGATTCTAATGTTTTAAAAAATTACGGATAGAAAAAAAAACTACTAAAATATTAGATATAGCCCACTATCTATAAAAACATATATATAATTTAAATTTGTAAGGATGTACCTAAATATATATATATTATGAAATTAATAGAGATTAGTGATTTCAATAAATTACAACCCTTCTATATTCATAATTTAAGTTTTAATCCAAATATTTAAATAAAATAGGAGATTAAGACAGTTTAGAAACTTATTGTTGCACAGTGCAGTATGTAAACTTTCCCAAAATATTTTAGATAAAAATAATACATTTTAATTTTTCAATTTAATAAATCAATTAAAATAAATATTTAAGTATTAAGTTATAAAATTAATATATTTTTAGTTACGATTATAATTACAAAAAAGGTGTAAAAGTAAAATAAATCAATTTAACAGCATACTATTCTATATAAAATGTTTTATTTTAATTATGAATTGAATTAAAAATATATTCACAATTAATAATAAGGAGGTATGTATATACAAGAAGCTAGATTAATGTGAATAGTTTACTATTTTTTTTTCTTCATAAAACACTGCTTGGTAAATTATATTAAATAAATAATAATTGTTGGATCAAGTATAAAGATTGGGTATCATTATTAACAGCAAATTATTTTATTTTATATTTGCTTGGAAAAAAAGAATGGTATAAACAAAAATAAGTATGTTGACAGTAAATTCGTGTTAAATAGTATCTATGTAATAACGTAATAGCAATTTAACTGATCATTTATAAATTTAAAAATATTTTTCTTATAATTTTTACCATCAAATATTTCGATGTAATTTTAAAGATTTTTTTATGAAGCCCAATTAGCTAATTCTTTCATTTCATCATCATCTTCTTCAACTTTAGTTTTCGCTAAAATTGTAAAACAATTAATTAATTAATATTTTATATATATATATATAAGTTTGTTCACTAAAAATACCTTTGCCTCGGCCACTAGGCTCAAATGTTGGCACTGCAGGCGTTGGCAAATCGGTGACAGGTGTTTTGCCTGTATTTAACAACTCTTTGTCCAATTCTTCTTGTTCTAGCTCTTCCAATTCTTTTTGTAATTCATCCTGTTAAAAAATTACAACACTATTGATAGTTGGTTCATGTAACTGTTGATTAAATACTGGTCAGAATGAGCTATTTTAGGGATAAAATAATCAATGATATCTGTTTAACGTATTTACAAAATTTTACCAGTATCATAATAGCAGTTATAAGTCTAGAGAGTGGACTTACTAACTCAAAATAATATTGGATCGAACTGTGCATATCACAGCCAAGGGTAAGCCAGAATGACCAAGATTACTAATTCATTATCCATAGCCAATATAGGAATAAATGACAATACTCAAAACTAATTTATGATTTAGTAAGGGACTTAGTTTCCTGCTTGCTAAGCTCACTAATCCTCATAGTTTTTGTTGCTCTTCTCAGATGTTTTACCAAAAAAGGGCTTATACATGTATATTTCAATATTTTTAAATGTAATTATTAATTCTTTGGTTGTGTTAACAATTATAGAATTATTTGATGTATATCTATTAATGTCCTAATTGATAGAAGAACAAAATAAAATCTATACAACTCATCTATCAAATACAAATTAATAATATAAATTTCTAATGTTAAAATGATTAAATATTTACATTTAATTTTGAAAAATAAATTATTATTCTTACCTCGTCTACATCAGTTCCAAATGCAACTGGATTTGAAATAGCTTCTGATATTTCTTTTGATAAATCTTGTGACTCTGCTATATCATCCATCATATTATGAACATCGTCTACATTCCTGTAATAAGATCAGCAGTATTAATATTATAAACAATTATTAAACTATATTGAGGTTATATTAATCAATTTTTTTTTACATATTTCATCCTTTATTACTGCTAATTTTTTTTATAAAAATTCGAAATAAATTGGTAATATTCCAATTATGTATTACACTTTATTACATGTAATAATTGTGTATTGATTATTGATTATAGCAAACAATAAATTATCTTTATCTGTTTAACTTTTAACTGTAAAGTAAATTTCTGTGTTTGTTTTTATTTTAAATTTACTGACACACACTCTTAGAATCAATAACAATTACTCAATATATTCTTTAAATCTTATGATTATTTAAATAATTAAAATGCTTAGTTCATATGTGTATATTTTATACTTTTTAAGGATATTTATTAGATTCCGACAGCCGATTTATTAGTTTAACCTTCTATCGGTGGCGTAGTTTATTTTTTACATTTGGTTGTGAAGGGTAAAAATTTTCCAAAATATATAATATTTTTTACCTACAATGGTTTGTATTTATTTAATAATTATATTACATATATTATTAAGAGGTCATTTTTTGTTTTTAATAAACAATTTGTTTTTTATATTTAATAAACAAAATAATAGTTTAATAGTTATAAAGTTTAAAAAATCTCTTATTGACTCATTAAGTTAGATAAATATATTATGAAAAGGTATACTACATATGAAGTGAGTATGCTATCTTGAGAAAATTATAATTTGAGTTAGAGATTATTTTACTCCGCCCAACCAATAAAAAATATTCTACAATGAATCGTATCATTAATACAAGGACTGAATTGAAAGTATAAACCTATATTAATTATGAAATGAGATTTTAAATACTTTATGCATAAAAAACAATATAGATATTGTAAAATAAAATCTATTAAATACATAATGAATAGAAAATAATGTAGAGTACCAGTGTAATGAAATGGTTAAAACCTGTAATTTTTTTTAATTTTTTAATTTTTTTTTTAAATTTAAATATTTATACCTAAGTAATGAAAAACATGGTATTGAAGTTTTAGATAGAATAATTATAATGATAAGAAAATAAAAAAAACTTAAACAATGCATGCTAAACAATTAGGTACAGGAAAATTAAATTATTAGTAACCAACTAGGTAGTTACCAGTGACTAAGCATATGCTGAAAGTGAAAAAAATATGACTCATTCAAACTCACAATTATCATCAAGGTATTGATATAAAATAAATATAATTCAGTAGTTGAAGAATACAATAATAAAAATTAATATCAACATATTTTGATACACTGCTGTAATTTGAGATTGACTACTTTAAATTAGATTCTTATAAAAGTAATATTGAAACTAAAGATTGAAGTTTGGTTTTGTTAAGAAAATTTCAGTTCCTCAATTAATTTATTCTAAATTACATAGATAAACTGATAAACTTGCGTTTTCTTGTATTATTTAAGAACCTATAAAGTCAATAATACATTCAGTGATACATTTACAAAATTTCAAATCCTGTCACAAATAATAAAAATTTGGATATACCTATATATAATATCACATACCTAACATAGCTATTTCTAGGGCTGGTGAAATTAAATTTGGTAAACACTAGTCACTGAACACATTCAGTATAATATCAATATCAAAATAAAATGTTAAAGTAAATTATGTTATTATAATACAATATTGGAAATGTAATTTCTATAACTAGCAAGTGGAGAAGCTGATTAAATTAATTAATTATATTGTTAGTGATATTTTTATTTAAAATGAGTTAATATGGAATTTAACACATTCAATGCTAACATCGATTTTACATACGCCAGCCAGTAGCCGACATGAATTTAATCACGGGTGCCTGTCATAATACAAAACTGGTTACTATAATATGTCAATAACACATTGCTATTAGCCATGGGCCCCCATTTATTTGTGTCAACTACATGTTGATATTAGCATTCAACATGTTAAGAAACAATTGTATGTGATTCATTGATTAGTTATAGAACTTAGATAGATAAATGTAATATGTATACACTATATATAATTATATATATTAAGTATTGTCTTAATAGTATGTTATATGAATATGATAGTTTCAGCATTATATTCAATTTATTTAACAATTAAATCTCTAGGTTTAACCTGATGGATATAAATCAATAACAATTTCACTTACATATTTTGATGGGCTGATTTAAGAGCATCCGCAGCAGTTTTCATTGTAGTTAATACTGCTGTATTTGTGTTGGCACCTTCTAATGCCTCTCGCTGTTGTTCAATAGTTAACATGGTACCATCAATTTGGGCTAATTGTTGTTCGTACCGTTTCTTACGCTTCAATGCTTGCAATGCAGCTGAAAGCCAATAACAAAAGTGAACAATACAGCCAATACAACTTAAATTAGTATATAAATGTAGTCATAACGTCAATTTACCTCGTTTATTAGTGGTACCATTTTTTTTTGCTATTGCTACTTCTTGTTCAATTTTTTTTTCTAAAAATTCTTGTTTCTTTATTAGCATTTCTTCAGTGGATCGAAGCTTTTGTATTGCATCTTCGGTTGATGGCCCTTTCTCTTCCTTTTTGCTACCGAAAAGCTTACCAAAGAAACTCATAATGTACACAATATACTATTTATATTTATGTTATTAACACCTATTTATGCAATGAACATAATAATTCAAAGATACTGTCAGTAGTCAACAATCAACAATCATAAACACACCAACTAACTACTAAGTCGCACTAAATTTGCGTAGATCGCATAAGAGAACTAAAGAAATTTCGAAAGATAATGATAAAAGTTTTTTATTGTTGTCATTGGTACTTGGTGGTCATCTGTTATTCTGTTAAAATCATCCACAAAATGATTGACGAAAACCTCACAATTTATTGATAACCTATAACCAAAGACGTTGTAATAACATTTCAAAGAGTACAAACAAATGTGAAAGCAAAAATAACTGCATAGAACAATAACAATAACTGTGATAGTAATAATAATAATAATAATAATAATAATATTATTATTATTTATGAATAATACCGACTTTTAACTACCTATCTACTATAAAAGGTCTATGATAAATTTAAATCAGGGCTTTAGATCATAGAAAATATAATAAAATAATATATCTCATACATAGGATCTTATAATAATCTATTTTTTAACTTTAAGTCGTTTTACAGTTTAGACACGATTTAAGATAGACAGCTACTATTGTTAAATAGTTCATTATTTTAAAAGGAACTTCATTGTCCGCGTAGGTAATTAGATTTGTTTTTCTCACTCAAACTCACGCGTAACATGGATAAACCGCTTTCACTTAAAATCGTTTTTATAATTATTGATAAATCTTAAAGTAAAATTATCTATTTCAAAAATTGTAGAGGATAATATTTTTAAGGGTATAACATATCGGTTAGTATTTAAATGTATTATGTATACTAACTACTATGGTATATAACGGTTAATCTTTAAGTTAATATTTGATTTAGCATTCGACTTTTAAAATGAAAAAAAAATGTTAATTTAAATGATATTTAAATTGTTTGGGGAAAATAAATAGAGAAACGATTTCTCAGAAATCGATATGTCATTAAGTGATATCCTCAAAAATATTATTCTCTATTGATTTTGTGATGAGTGATTTTAAACTAAGATTATTCAAAAACATAAAAAAAACGATTCTGTGACTTGGTGTAAATACGTTTTGTTCATGTTACTCGTGGGCAAAAGAGAGAAAACAAACATCGCGTTGAACATCCTCTTGATATCATATTCTATCAGATGCGATATTTTAACGATATATTTTTTTTTCTACAAATAAATCTACCAAATTCATACATGACATTTGAACCGATTTTCATCAGACCACGGCGCGTTACATCTTAAAATTATATAGATTGTAATGATTGTATGGTCCGAACAGAATAAATAAAACCACGCCATTGCGTTTTCTTCTCGACGTGTATATGAACAAAATGAAAATATGTATATTGTATATAGTCGTATTTTATACCTATGCGTGCGCCAATGCCGCCAATGGCGAACAGCGAAGGTGACAAATTCCGTGCAGTTCATTACACTCCCGCCAAATGAACAATAATGAATGGTCGGTCGGAAAAAATTAAAAACATATCGGTATAACATGATGTTAGGTATATCATATATGGCACACGATTTTTCAATGTTGGGGGATTGAAAATTAATTACAATTTTATTGTTGTTTTATCTAGTTAAATAATTTCAGAGGTGAGGTATTCGAAAATGTTTGTACAACTTTTCAAGTAGAAAATATTCTCTTATCAACGTACGTGTCTCCTACCCCCCCCCCCCCCTACATAGGAATTTTCAAATTTTGTTTGGCATATAATTAGCATGTAATTGCATGATAAGTTTTGTAATTAGCACGTATTTTAATTAAGCGTGATATCGAAAAATAGGGGGGTTGTAGAGTGTAGACACGTGTCTCTAACCCCCCACACATCAAAATCATCTATTTTTAAATTCTTTTCTGGGCCAATATTTAGCATGCAATTAGCATGTATTTGCATGCTTAGTCTCGCAACTCTATCGCCATCCGTTGGTTCGCGAAATTTTTTTTCCTGATTCGCACATGTCGATCAAGTTGGCCCGGCAAAATACACTAGGTCACTAGGACTATAATTAGAGCATCAAAACATTTCTAGGAATTTGCTAGATTTTGCTAGCGCACTTTTAGAATTTACAAGTATCTCATTTAAGTGCAAATCAAAATTTAAATATGCCGGTGCCAACTTGACTCAGCATTTACACATTGTCCGATCGATATGCGTCAAGTTGGCACCTTCCCTTAGTGGTAGAACATCAAACCATATAATTATTAATTTGCTACATTTTGCTACGACATTTTTAGAATTTGCTACTAGCTTAATTTCCCGGGATTCCGGAAACAAACATGACAGTACTATCTTGACGTAGCATCAGCACATTCTTTAATCGACTCAAAACTGATATCAAAATTTTGCTGCATTTTGCTACGCTATTTTTAAAATTTGCTTCAGTCTGGTTTTTCCGGAATCTGGAAAACCCCACCTAGTTTTTGATATCACGCTTAATTAAAATACATGCTAATTATTTGCCAAAAAAAATTTCAAAATTCCTACGTGTTGGGGGGGGGGGACACGTACGTCTCTATATATACTTCGGTGGAAGTATGGAAGCAAGTAGATTGGAGGTTGAAGTAGAGAATTCCCAGTATTTTTTAAATAATCGGAGGAAAAAAAATGAAAAAATGTAAATTTTTTAATTTTTAGTATGTTTGGTTTGGTTAGGTCTTTGATTGATTTTGGGTTTTTCTAAAAAATTTTCTAAAAATTATTTATTCGATTAAAAAGTAAGTTTAAAAACATAATACAAGGTTCCTCATAAGTTTATATGTTATATTTATTTATATTTTAACTATGTCTATTTAAAAACAGGTAAATATGTATGATTATTTTTTATTGCCATTTAAAGTTCACAAATTTGTTTTCTGTAAATCCCCGTGTGCCATCGAGACCGATTTCAGAGTTTCACTACAGACAGGTGTCGTTTGAGGATGTGCAGAAGAATCGATTTTCATAGGACCACGGTGTGTTCTATCGTTGCCCGTTGGAACCTTGAAGTGGAGTAGCCAATATAATATTTAGGAAGGGGGGTTCAAATTTGAAATTATCATTTCCAGACTGAAATGAAATCACAACTCATTTAGTTAGAATTCGATAACGTCGGATGACACTTACAGCGATTTTAATGGTTACAATTGAAAAGTATATACATTATACAGAAAAATGGTAATAAAACTTACACTTAACGAACACCATATTCCTTATTAATATTATTAAAAAAATCGAAGATATTTCAGGGTTTATGACTATAAGCTTAGGAGACTTTCCAAAAATCCTCATGGCTGTGCCTCCATACACTACAATTTTGAATAATTCAACTAGTTTTTTGAGTTTATCCAACTTTTCGCGTCGTATAATTTCTTTTTTTTCATACATTTTCTACTAGAATTTTCTCTTTAAAAGGGTGAACTTTTTCATCTAACCTATTACCTATTGGTGGGCCTGGTTTCACATTTGTAGATTTGACTATACCCTTGCTAATACTCTGAATAAATGTTATTTTTATTTCTTCTATAATAGTTCTGATTCTAAAAACTCGAAGCAAGGGTGCCAGGAAAAGTGGTAAAGGAGCCATTGATCCTCCACTTTGATTTTTGTTAACTGTAACTATGTAATTTAATACCATACATATTGCATATGGCATATCATAAAAATCATTTATAAAATATGTCTGGAAAAATATTGTACTATTATGATGGAATATGGATTACCTATATACGATGTAAGAATAAAGATACTCAATGTATTATACCAGTAAACCATAACTTAACCAAATATATTCATTTGGCCTTGAATTTTAATCCTACAGTCTAAGGGGAATTTATCCCATGAAATTGCTTGAATTCATAAGAAAACAATAGGTAGGTATTTATTTCTCTATGCGATAATAAACTATTTAAACTTTGAATATTCAATTTTCGATACCTGTGTTGAAAGGTTTGAATGTATAAAATAAAGTAAATAAAGCCATAAAGTACCTAGGTATTAAAAAAAAAAGTAAATTTTCTATTAAAAAATAAATTCAATAATAAAATAATTCTTTCTTAGGGTACTATATTTTACTAGCATAGTAGTATAGTACAATAAATTATTATTTTTTTTGATGATCAGCCTCAAAATACGTATGATACCACACTAATATCAGATATAATATCATGTTGCCTACCTGAAAAGTGTATTATAATTTATAATAATAATTTGTTTATTATTTTCTTTAGTGATGGGTCAAACCCTGATTTTTTAAATCGAACCGAACTTGAACCGAAATTTAAATTTTATTTTTTGAACCAGAACCGAACCAAACCTAGAATCAAGTCGAACTCGAGCTCAACATATTTATTATTTATTTTTAAAATATACATAAAATATTAAAATATTATCATTATAATTAATAATTATATATTATCATGAAGAAATTCCAATTGTATTACTGATCTAGGAATAAGTCTGCCTCCTTTTAGTAACGATTTGTTTTGCTTTTGAGAACATGCGCTCAGAGCAAACGGACGTGGCAGGAATACCAAGATATTTCATCACAACTGGTAATACATTTGGGAACGCAGTTTAGTTAGAGCTCTACCAAGTTAAAGGATTTGATGTTGGAGAAATCAGTGGAAGTTTTAAATATTCCTGTAGCTACAAAAATGTTTAAAATTTAAAATTAGTCTCATGACAGTTATCACAAAAAATAATAATAATTGAGCTCACTTCTCTCAAAACATAATCAATCTGGTACTCCATATGTTTTATAATATCTGATTGTTCATTTAAAATATCCCATAATGAAGATTTACTTGACTCCAATACATGTTATGTTGTTTTATTTGTAATGTTTGTATCGGGTGATGGTGTACTAAGAGTTTCAACTTTTATTTTAAATGTCTCTTTTGCTGTAGGTATCTACTTCATGTGGTTCCAACATAACAATTTTAAATCTTTGGTCTATAATTGTAGCTAACATATACACAGAATTAGTTTTACATACTTATACATACCTACTTACTTTTTACATACATATTTTTGCACATATCTTGCAAATGATATTCCGATGATTAAATCATTATTTTTGGAAATGAAATTTTTTAATTTGGTATCTATAATACATAAGATTGGATTAACCACACATAAAGTAGGAATTTCTTCTTGTCAAAGTTCCTTGCTGGCTTCAAAAATGGGTTTTAGTACTTCTACGTAACCTTCAATTAATTTAAAATCTCTGGGTATAAAACTATTTTATTTTTTATTATTTTGGAAATCTAATGATCTTGCACTTCTTCTTCTATATAGTATACACTCAAGTATTAAATATATAGGTAATACTGTTCTATTTAATAGCAATGGATTGAATAAGTTTATGCTGAGGTAAATTTTATCTTATTTGGATGTCATATAATTGTTCATATGATTTAGCACTGTGGTTATAATGTGAGATCAAAGAGCGACATTTCTTTAAAAATCTCCCATATTATTTTCTTTTACCACATAATTAATTGCTAACCGTAATATGTGCGCTGTACACAGAATATAATACAAATGTTGGTTTTCATTGAAATATGTAAATCTACTGCCAATATATTTAGCATTATCAGTCACTATGTAGATTGGAGTATTGGAACTTTCAACATTTATGCCCCATTTTGAAACCATATTTTTAATTTTTAGAAATATTGTTTGCCTAGTGTGTTCTCCTCAGAAATATGCAAAATCTAAAATTTTGTTTTTCAGCTCAAAATTTTTAGTTAGATAATGCACGGTCAGTGCAGACAAATAATACTGCTGAGACGAACTCATTTAAATGTTAAAGGTACCTAAACGAAATCGATTGAACATCAATTAAATCTGTATTATCGCACTGACAATAATCAGTTACCTATCTAATGTCTTTTTTTATGGTTACAAACTTATAAATTATAACAGTATAACATATTTTATAATTTAAGCAATAATGATTTGATAAACAATGATTTAAAATTCAATGAAAACTAAAAAAAAAAACAAAATATCAAATTTTTATAAATTACTTAAAAAAGTTGAAATATTCTGAAAATTGTAACAAGTATAGAAAATGATAAAATAAACATATGGAGTAAATTTCAAGTTTCTACAAAAGTTCGTTTTTGAATGACAAAAAAATAAGAATATCGGTACAAGAGAAATCAAGAGAATATCCAATACTGTAAACATTTTAAATTCAAATGATTATAAAAATTTAATTTGACTTGTATAATTTTATATGAATATACTAACATTATCCAGATTGACTCTAAAATATATAATATTTATTAAATATCTATACATAGGTGAAATGGCAAAAAATGTTTAGTGGGCTAAAGCCCTATAATATTGTCTAAAAATGACATATGCATAGTACTAAGTAGGTATTAGCTTTTGAATTGGGTGAACTTGCTGAAATTTTGGGATACTCTTTCCAAGCTCACCTATTTGTCCTATTTGCATCTTGTGAATACACCTAACCTAAACTTATAATTAATATTTACAACATTAAATGCAGCTATTATTTGAAAAAAAAATAAAAATGGAATTTTTAAACAAAGACTGAATTGCATTGTTGGGACGAACAGGACAATTAATTAAAAAACGGGATCTTATCTTTAAATACTTCAATAATTTTTCAATTAAAACAAAGAAATTACGATAGTATAATATATACCTACCAGTAAATATTTTCAGTGATTGCTATAAAAGTTAATAATAAATATTACAAAATATTTTGATATGAGATGATAAGGTTTGTTTTTGCGATATATAAGCCTTGACATTTTGATCATTCTGTGAATCGTTTGAAATAATTTTATCACCCCAATTACCTCGATCAATTGTTTCAATTTGGCACACTGGGTCAGATAGGCAATTTTCGCAAAAATCTAATTTATTAGCACATACAGACGTCGATTAAATACGATGCATTTAATTGTCGATGAGAGCAATTACCAAACATAATAATAATAATATTATTATTACGTACCTACTGTGTTTGCTCATCTCTCAGCTAGTGGTGACGACGGAGTAGTCTGACGACATCGGAGGACAATATAAAAATAAAATATGGGATAGACGTGGCAGACATAATGTCTCGATAGATTGAATATCAACGACTATGTCGTATATAATATGATATATATATATATCGGTACTTTGGTATTTTATATTATTAATATTATCAAAATAAAAATGGACGATTGAGAAAATAAAATACGTTTTAACAAAATGTGCACGTTGTTGTAGTATTGTCGCGTACCCAAATGTGATGTAAGAATATACTAATATTATGTCTTTATATAGTGCCTACTACCTACATAGTTTTATTGTATTATTGTATTATATATGTAACTATGTACCTGCACCGTCGCCGACCCGAGTAGAATTATTAATGACCTTTGGTCCTAATATTCGTCAAATCGGTGTCGGTCATCCACTTGCGCATCACTGGCGATATTACGCAAAAGCATACTACGTGCCCGGTGGCTAATCGTGCTCGGAGATTAAAGAAAAACGAATCCCACGGTCATTTGCGTGCTCAATATGTATGAGTTATCCAATCCGAATAACAGACACCATAACATAGTAGTACACCGGTGTAATAATAATAATAATAATAATAATAATAACAATTAAGAATCATAATAATAATGTGCGTCTGAGCGTCTGATATATTAAAGTGTATAAATATTTATTTAATACTTATAATAATAATATGTTCTATGAATGGTGTAGGTTATACATGGAATTTAGTGTAAACTAAATAGATACATAAATAGATACAAACTGCATTTTTTCCCTTTTTTTTCCATATCTGGGTTCTTCAATATCATACTTCACGAAATAAGTGTCCCGAGCAAGGCCCCCCTTAGCAGGGAGTTACATAATGACTTATTGAGGCAGTTGTTCACCATAGATTTTTAATTCTGTTTTGTCTAAACATTTATTTATATTGCATTTGTGTATTTCAAATTGGTTTATGATACTATAATTTATTAAAGTTAAAGCTTTATATATATAAAAAGATCATCGTTTATTTGAGACTAAACAAAAGCTGAGACGTAGCAGGGAAAGAAAGTATATCTATGGTTTCATATATCATTCCCGAAATATCATTAACTCTAAAGTAGTACTTAAAAAATTAAGTATTATTTTCAAAAACCCTCAAGATTTTTTTTGCGTTCGCCTCCAGGTATACACAGAAATAATTTCCCAATCAAAGGAAATATTATTTATAGAAAATACTATATGTTATTTTAGAACAGCCATGTTTATAAAATGTCACGGCCGTATATCGACTAGATAAAAACGTCAAAATATAATAATGAAAATATATTTATAAATATCTTCACCTTTGATAAATGGTTTTTACTTTTTAAAAACGAGATTTACTTATAATAATAATGAATAAATTAAGTTTAGTGAGTATAAACATCGTGGTCGTACAACCTAACCACTCAATCAATAAAATAAATGATTTAGAACTTATTTATTTTTAAACTCATAGGCAGTTCTTACTAATTGTATTCAGTATTCACATTTCTATCTTACAATAAAAAAAAATACAAACCAATCATAAACATTTTCTGGTTTTCACCTTCATCGGAATTAGCTGGCTATAGTTTTGAAGAGAAGCCTTCAGTGTTAAAATTCCCAAGTTGCATTCCACACAGAAAAAAATTATAATAATCACTGACGACCACCCACTCAGTATCGTGATGAAATTGGGAGGTATTGACAATGGATTTTTCAAATAGTATACATTAAATTATTTATTGAGTGTTTATTGTTTATGGAGATTTGAATATTTGATTGATCATTGTCCAACATCTATAGAACGAATTATAATACTGTGGCTAGTTACAACTTACAATTGTACGAATTATAGCAAATTTATTATACTATGAATAATTATAATTATTTTTCAATTATTAAACATTTGTTTAACGAAAACAAAATTGAATCTATTTATAGAACAATTTACTTGAGGAACGATCGATGTCTAAACTTCTTTATGGAATAGCTTTGAAAAATAAGTGATAAGGGACTTGAAGTGGACGAAGTGATACAAATATATCATAGGTGCAAAATGCACAATCATAAGAATGCGAATAATCATATTTATGAAGTAAGTACCTATATATTTTTGTGAAGTATTTTTTTATTTTTTATTTTTTATTTTTTGGTTTTAATTTGATAAACAATAAGCTGATAACTGCACAAAAATGATAATGTTTGCTTTCACATAGGCACCTACACAATCGAACATTTATTAGGTAATTAATTTTTGTGTTCGATTTCTAATCGTCATCAATTCGGAATTATCGTAAGTCTATACTTGTATGTTATAGGTAGGACTCATTATTCGTCGATACAGCTGTAGTAGGTACACCGGTGTCCATATACCTTCATAGTTCATACACGATATACTATTATTGGCTATTGGCGCTATTGCACTACACAATCTAAATTATATTACCATCATGCCACGCGACATTGTACGAGTGCAGTGTATTCAAACAGATCGAATAATATTCACATACGTTGTTCTATATCACACTATATTGATCGGTGACACATTATAAAACGATTCGGGTGTGTGTTTTTACATTAAAATTGGCATGCGGCGGCGGCGCGTGTTGGGAAAACATTTAAAACGCACAAGGTCCTTGGCCCGGCGCGTCCGTGTCCGCGCGGCGCCTTGACCAACATTGTCCAGCAGCAAAGACGACGATTGGCGCCAATACATTTTTGATGTGTCCGAGTGGCGGCGGAGGCCGATGCCGATTATGTCGTTATCACACAATTATTATTATTATTATAATATTGAGCACCACCTACTATATATATTATTATGCCACGTCAACAGTCCGTGTATAACATATAATTATTACTTTAATGTTCGTTTTTGATAGGTACTCCAACATATTATAGCAGAATGTTCCCGAAAACGTATCTAAGTGCCTTCCTATCCTTCTGAATCTGTATCACGAGCTAGGTCTTATAATGATGCGTTATAAAAAAAAAAAATACATATAATATAATAGTGTGCATGCGTGTGTATAAATTCCATTTTCTGAGAAGAATTGCCGACTAATTTTAGTTTCAGTATATAACGAACGTCTATATGATCTATCCATCCAACAATATATCTTGAATGTTCAGCCTTAACCTGAAAACTTTTATGCACACATATAATACACGCCTTCGTCTTGAATTACCTATAAATTATTTTACATTTTTTCCGTTTTGCGGTAAAATAGTGAAAATATTCCATATTTTACTACATGTCCGTCCTCAACCAGTTTAATACCTATGGCCTATGGGGTACATCTCAAATTATAGTTGTCTGTATTAAAACTTTTTTTTTAATTTGTATTCTTTGATGATACATTAACAGTTTTAATATTTACCTTGTAACCATGTAGGCTTAATAGGCTTATATATTATAAGAAGACGAAGACCATATAAGTTTTAAATCGATTTCATCATTTAATCGTTTGTATCTATTTATGTAATGTAAGTTTTACTTAGTATCGTATGCCGTAGCGGCTGGTGGTATTGAAAATAATTTTCGGTATTATAGTATTGATTTTAATACCGGGTTGAATGGTATACCAAAAAAACAGAAATGAATTGATACACCGAAAAACCGAAATGATTCGGAATACCGAATCTGAAACGATTCGATATAGTAAAATACCGATATGGGACAGTATACCCATACCGAAATAATAAATAAAATCTACCTAGTACTGATATATTTTACTTTAATATTGTTTCACAGCAAATACTATATAGAATATTGTTGTCATTGATACACTTGAAAACAGCAATCACTAATACTTGAAATTATAATTATTTTATATATAAAATTAATTTTAACGAAATGTTCCTCCTTTGCTTCAATTAAAAAAAGAACATGAGTATAGGTGACTGATGAAATAATTGAATTTTTTCATACTGTCTAACCTAACCTAACCTATAGAGCAACATGATTACATGAATAGGTATATTATATTTATATTGTTTAAGTTACACTGTTACAGTATAAGTTTAAATTTCAAATCAATCAATCAACTCATTTAAACGACAGGTACTCAAGAGTTAAGTAAGTTGCTATAATAATCATGCATTGATTTACTGTAATACTTTTATAATTATGCTACGAAATACTTTATAAATAACATATTATTAATTAATTCACTCGACTCGAGAATAAAGACGTACGAAACGAATATTTAGCACCTACACAAAAATATAATATACCTACGAGACATACGTTAACGTTAGCGGTAACTGGTTAAAACTTAATAGGCAGTTACTAGTTTGGCACTCGTCACTTGACAGTCAACGATTATCTAGAAATCGGGTTTCTTGTTGTACAAGTTCAATTTAAATACAAATGATAAAGACCAGAATTTCCAACACTAAAAGGAGGTAATTTTATAAATTTCTTGTTTATACGGTTTACGCCGTAAACTTTACGGTATAAACCATATATACGGTACTTCACGGTATACCGTTTGGCAAAATAATTTCAAAATACCGGTATACTGAATGACCAGCATACTCATATTTACGGTATACCGAAAATACCGACAGCCCTATCGTATAGTTTACCATAGATTATGTAACTAATATGACTAATACAGTTGTAGTGACTAGTGATAATAATTTATACTTCACATTATCATTGCACTTATTATAAAGTAACTATTTGAGTTTATGATACTATTTTAGTTTTAAGCATATTGAAATAACTTCGCTAAATAATCTAAGACAGAAAAATGACCAAGTATAATTTCATGAAAAAAAATATTGCCATTGATATGGTAATATAATCGTATACTATATAATATAAATTGTAAGAGTAAAGGACATATATTTATTATATTATAATTGTATTAATTATATAATATATGTAACTATAAGGTCTATAAATATTCTAGATATACATCGATCCTTGGTTTAGATATTAAAAATCTTCTCCTATTTAAAATTCCTGAGCACGTCTTTGAGTACATCGTTAAACCTACTCTTCACATAAACATGTTTAATTATTTTAAACTATATAATTTGATTTTAAATCTCACAATGCTAGCCAAATAAAAATGTAATGTTTTAAGTTTACTATAGTCTTACAGCATTATTTTAACGGACTTAATAAAATGTGCACGCATAAATAAAATACAGACATCCATACAAAAATGAACACAATTGATATATTTTGGAAAAACCTAACTATATTATATTATTATTTATTCAACATATAAATAAATAATACTTCTGTCAAGGATATTATAATATTCAAGATAATCGAAGTTATTTTATAGATTAAATGTTTTGATTGTGAATCACCCATGTTCAAAATAATTTGTGTTCGTAATACGCACTACGGAGTATTCCATAGTCCATACTAGTATACTACCTTGGGGTAAAACTTAAAAACGCTAATAAATCTTCAACTACCAATATTTAAAATATTTTCAGATTAACTTTAGTTGACTCATTGTAGATTTAAATCATAGATAGAAATTAATAAATGTATTACCCATATTGATTACTGCCTACTTTAATTTCCCACCATTGGCTTATTGTATAGTTTATTTATTAAAAATATACATAAAATTAATAAACTATTGTAGTTTAATTATGAGTACAATATACAAATAATGATATACATACAAACGCATTAAGTACCTATTATAATTTATAATTGGTATTATTGTATTTTATTCAATCTAAAGCAAGCAACTTTTTTAAACACTTATTAACATTTTAATACGATACCTAGGTTGTAGGTTACATTAAATTTAAAATTTATTGTTTGTAAACAAACAATTTTAAAATAGCAATTAATAATTATACCCTGTGTGACGTATATGAATAATTCTGAGACCTGAGGTAGGTACCTACTACCTATCAGGATATTATTATAACTGGCCGCCCATGACAACGAAAAACTCCAAGTTCACACTTCCTTTCTGTATAACAAATAAACATTTCTATATACTTCCTGTTAATAATAATGATTACGAATCTTCAAATGCAAATGTCTGTAAACAAAAAAAAAACCTGAATTCGTACAAATTCCAATTGGACGGGTGTTTTACAAATAATAGTTTGATGTCATTTCATTTGTAAATTTTTATATACCTACATGTATATAAGATTTGTCATATTATGTGTGAACACAAATTGGCATTAATAATCGAAAAAAATTACTACCAATACACATTATTATTCATCCGGTTTCTGTAAATTTCCTAACAATATCACCAGCATCCCGTCTGACTGGTATACGTTCAACGGCGTTGGTCATAACAAATAAAATGTAAAAATTATAAAACCAGTAAGGTTAGTGTGCCTTGTCGAGGACATTTTTGATTTCATATCGAAAAGTGTACATAATGTGTCGTAACAAACAAGATTACTATTTTGCCATTATTATAATAATTATGCATACATTACGGATGAAGATGGTTTTTAAAAATTCATTTTTATCATTATTTATGGAAACACTGGTGTCCTGTCACCCTGAACCCCGTGCAACCTTTATTTACCTTAATTCTATATCCATCAAGCACACCGCATAGTTTACATACGTATTTTTATCTAACTAATTTTGAGGTCGTTGTTATCGTAAATACAACCGTTTCGCCTACACGACGTAATATGTTACGATTTTCTACCACGCAAAGTTAATAGTAATAATAATATTGTACATTAAAAAACTACTGAAACAAAGAGATCGTGCAAGTATTGACCATAAGTGTTCTTTGGCCTTCATAAAATTTCTGTGTTTTACAAAACTATAGAATTAAAAATACATGCCATAGAAACCTTTGCACCCACATTTCGTGCGTCTGGCGTTTTTCCAACGATAGAGTAATGTTAAATTGTTTCTGATATCAGAGAGACAGCGGGAACAATTGTAAAGATAGTCCTTCGATAAACCTAGATTTGCTGATAATTTTTTTCAAGAACCGTGGTACTTTATCTAATTGTTTAGGTGTGTCATTAAATAAGTCAGATAAAAGTTGGCAAAAGTTCTACTTTTTTTTAAATTTCGTATAGTTTAAGGACAAGCTGGTAATTTTTTTTAAATTCTGCTTAAAATTATTTATCAGAATTCTATTAGTTATTTAGTTTAATTAGTTATTTAACTTCAATATTGCTATACACAGGTTTAATACTTCACTCATAAAAACTTTGAATAGTAACCTATAACTAAATAAACTAATCGTTTGAAATTCAATTATTAAAAATAAAAATTCACAAAAATATTCTGCTTTTGACTATTTAATTTAAAATGTTTGCTATTATTCAAAACAGTAATCGATGGGTATTAAAATGTTAAAATACTCAGTATAAATAAAAATAATAAATAAATATAATATAATAAAAGTATTTTTATTGTAGAGCGGCCCTAAATACTTGTCCCTATTGAAGTGATTTCTAAATGAAATATGTTTTTATTATAACTTAATTTTTAGTTTAATATATATTAAAATATACTATCGTAACTTCCTATACCTACAACCACTAATAACTAATTATAATTTTAAATTCTAACAACGAATTTTTTTTATTATATTTAAAAATATTATTTTTTAAATATACGTATATATTTTTGTTTTTAATAGTCAAAGAGTGAAAATACATTTTAAATAATACAAATAATTACAATTCTGTATCTATATATTTAATTTTATGTATAATAACATTACAATAGCTATTTACATTAAAAATAATCGTTTCTCGTAGCTACAGCAATGTGTTATGTTATACAATTTATACTTAAATAATGAAATTAGTTTTTATGCTATACAAATCAAAATCATTTTATTTGCAAAAGAACATAACACACATACCGAATAAGCATAATGGTAGCCGGAATAATGCAAACCATTGACGAAAAAGTCGATGAGGATTTTATATTCTTTTTAGAACATTATAATGGAGCTTTTAATACGTTAAAATCTGAAAATGACAAAGAAATATGCAGTGTACGTACTACATATACTTTCTATATTGAATATTTAAATATTTTTGATCTTTTAATATTATTATTTGTGTATGTTTACATTTCTAGAAATGGTTAGATAAACTCGCAATTGAAACGTATAAGACTACAAATGAAAAACAAACACGTAATATCTATTTATCACAATTGATTTTGAATATGAACAGCCGTAAGCTCAGGTATCCATTCAACGAACCACCTAAACCAGACATGTTGTCTCTGGACGGCGTCTTTAAGGAAATTACTAACAAACCTAATCTAGAGGCGCAAAAAGAAAAAGAAGTAAGTGTCTAATTCGTTTATATTCCAGAGTACAAAAATCGTCGTATATTTAGATTGAAAATAACAAAAGTAAATGGTCCCAATTTGTGAGAAACCGAGAAATGGAAATTATCGACTTAAATTTTCTATCGAACGATGGACGGACTTACATAGCGTGCAAAACTTTGTCTGAAAATTCTGGTTTATTCGCATACATTGCTGTTACGATGGGTGATACGACAAGCGGATGGGTTAATACATGTGGTCAAGCTATGTAAGGTCGTTTACTTAAAAATTCATTATTATCTTATAGGCACAAACGTTATTCAAATGTGAGTGGGTTACTGTCATTACGAGTATATATTTAATATTTTAATGTTCTTTTTAATAAGATGAACATGAAATAAATTTAAGTTAACCGTTTTTGGGAATATACTGCGCTTATACATTGAATAAAATATGTATAAGATAACAATTTATATTGTTAGTAATACAAGCATCTACCAGTTGCGTATAGTCTTACACTATAGTTATAAAATATAATGAACACAAATAACCTATGTATTTTAAATATTTGTAGTACACATGAATATTTTGAAAATCAAAAATGAAACATGTACTGATGGTATATATTTAACTTGTGGGTATAATAATATAATGAGTGTCTAAGAAATCATTTCATAACATCTTGATTGTGTGTAGAATTGTATAAGATATACAAATATATTAGTACCGATGATATTTTCTCGTAGTCTGTAGATACTAATTGTTTTATAACATTTTAAATTTAGACCCGCCCCTCAAGTAAAGCCATTAGACTTAAAAGTGGACATGCCTAACGTACAGAATAATAAAAATGGACAGGAGAACAGAATGTATCAATTAACGGCCGAAATTAAATCGATTTTACTAAAACGAAAATCACCGGAAATTCGAATTTCTACTTACGAGTTTTTCAAAAAAATATACAGCAGTATCGAACAAGAGATGTTGAGCGAAGAGGATCCTAACAGTACTGCTTGTCGTGATCCATACGTCGAAAAGTTGCTTGAAAAACTAATAGTGAGACAACAACGAGAAACAGTGAATAGTGAATAATTTATCATGAACATTTTTTAAATATTTTAGATCGAGAACAAAGGATGTGAAAATTTCAATCCACATCTATTCAAAAAAATGAAAATGCTATCAACGTTGAAAAAAAGAGTGAAAAAAATAATACGAGATGTAAATATAAATAAGATCAATACATCTTATTAAAATATGTTCGATGCATCTATGATTATCTAAATATCTCATCACTATCTAGGTGTTACAGAAAGACCTAATAAATAATACAATTATACAGTAATACAAAACAAGTTTTGATCTAATGAATATTAGTTTTTTTCATATTTTTGACTAATATCAGTTTTTAATATTTTATTTATCAGGTTTTTCTGTATTATAATATAGTGCATCTAGCTTATACTTTCGCTTTTACACTTACATTTCATTATTTGAGATTAAATTATCTTATAAAAATTGATTCGTTTTATTAATTACGATCTTGAGCCATTCGTGAAAAATGATCGCAGTTGCTTAACTTGTTTAAAATAATTTCTAGATCGAAGAGCGTAACAACAAACTTTCCGAAATAGAAGTTGCTTCGACGTCTTCTATACTTACCCTAACTAGTCCGGCATCTACCTGTTCGAACTCAGTATCCGAAATGATGTGGGAGAGAGCTTTAGCGGAAAAACCCACTACTGAGGTTACCGACGCACTATATAAGACATATCCCGCTTGTTTAGTTCAAATGTAAGTACCATTTTTACACGTGCTCAGTGTTGTCACATGGTACTATCGTAAAAAAAATACAATATTAATTTAATATAAAGGTTCTTATCTATATTGGTGAGGGAACGCCAAAAAATTGTTCTCCGACTCCTGGAAAAACAAGAGAACCTCATAGTGGGTATGAGAAGAGATCTACAAACCGAAATCAAACGTGGAATACAGTATTATAAGGTTGTTGTGCCGAACGACCGATTTGTATGAGAAATATTGTTATTCAGACAACCATTTTATAGGTCGCCAGGAGAGAATGGATGGACGTCATGCGGGTAATTATACATCACAACAAAATAAAAGCAAGTCTTACCGAGAAAGACAATGGAGGAAACTCGAACAGTACGAAAGGCGATTATCTAGATGATACGATTCGTAAGGAAATCAACGACACTAGGAGACGGCTGGAGAAAATAAACGGGAAAAATGAGAAGTTGCAAGATGATATTTGTGAGCTGAACAAGACATTACATGAGATGATGGAAAAAATTGATATGGAACAAGTACAAACTGATGATCTGCTGCGTGATTTTCAAAATGAGATAAACAATGAAAAAAATCTTATAACGGAAAGGGCTCAAACTATCGATCAGTTAGGCGGGATGTTAAAAGCACGGGAACAATTTAGTATTTAATGTTATTCGAACACGAAAATTTTGAAGTGATTTGGACATCCTATGTTATTATATACATAAAATTTAAAACTGACACTATATTGTTTTAAGTTATAGTTAAAATATAAATTTATTTTTATTTTATAACCGAAAAGGTTTCATCATAACGTCTAAATCCCCATACAATTTTAATACATATATACATATGATATATAGGTATTCCATTTATAGGTATTTCATAGAAACAAAGGTAGATAGTGTAACCATTCTGATGTACAGTTAAGTGTTGAATATAATACCTTGACAATGAGTAGGTCACTATTAATAGTGTAATGTATATGTGTTAAATTTGAATTCGGCGGTAAATCGTTGCATACGATTATACGAAAAACGATTTTGAGAGAAACGGTTTGTCAGTTTGTATTACTAAGTACAGTACATTGTTGTACATGTCATGATTTGATTTGATATCGCTATTAATGTAAACTGAAATATTCTAATCTTACCTTGCTTCTTACAATTATTTATTCAGCTCATTTTATTTATAATAAATTGTTAAGCCTTTTCGACCTTTAAAATATAACATCATAGTTGTATCGTTGTATGATTTTGATCAAACAGTATATACGTGTAATAGACAATAGTTTAGAAGTACTACCTATGTCAATTAAATAAAAACTGCATTTTATAATGTAACTTAACTCGATTCATAGCTTTATTGATGTTTATTTTATTACAGGTAGGTTTAAGATAACTCTAGAAACTTACCTTTTGTGAGTATTACGCTGTTAAAGTGAAATTATACTTGTTTTATATATTTTATTTTGTATATAATAATTAGTAACTATATATATTTATATATATTAAGTAATAAAAATGGTTAATTAATACATCATACATAGACAAAATCGTTATGGTTATAATTTATAAATGTTATAATAGTTGTATGTATATCATTTATTTTACATACAAGACTATTAAACATTAATGAGTTATCTATAGTTATATAATAATATATTACTATAAATTATTTTTTTTTTTTTGGGATTAATTTTATTATTATTACCTGTTATTTTTTTATTTATTAGAAAAGGATCTACAGATGTGGTTATTCTTTTTCTCGTAAATCTGAATGTTTCAATATTTAAAAATTTATATTCACTCACGCTCATAGAGTCGTATTATATAAATCCCTGAGAAATTTGAAATTCGACTTCACCGAAAACCCAAATAAATTTAACATATCACTGCACATCGACACAGGCCGTGAAATAGAGAAGCTACCCCCGATGTCTATAGTTATATATTAAGTGTATGTATTTGTGTCACGTAACAGTGTAACACTATTTATCCCCGAAACTTTTAGCCCGCGCCATTTGTCATTTAATATTAATATTTGCTTGGAAACGATTGTTTTGGTCAGATATATAACGTAATATATCGGTACCTATAATACGACATATAATATGAGTATATGACACCGCAGTGTTGAGTTATATTATCTAAATTTCTGTTTTTACGTGTCAAGTACGGATTTCTATATGTATAATAAGACTGCCTATATACTCAATAGTGACAATAACGTAACAACATATTACAACGTATTGGTATATAAAAATGAATAAGACATAATAATATAAATAGCCACACGGCCGGTAGAGGGGTGCGGAGGCTTTGCGAAGTTTCACTTTCCGTCGATCTGCCGTCGTCTACCCAGACCGTTCAGTCACCGTTGCGTGCTCGTTGTGTATAGTGATCAACCGCGTAGATCTACTGCCGTAACAGACTTGTAGCACGTGGACCTGTATAGTGATTTCTCGTTGCCGGTTTATTATTATTATTATTAATATTATACAATATAGTTTTTTTTTATGGTTTTGGTTTTTTTTTTTTTAACTACCAACATCCATTGCATAGCACCGGTCATCAGCTTCATCGCAGATTACCACATGTGCTACGAATTACTTACAGTGAGTTTATTTATTTGTCACATATTTTTAATTTAATTTTTGCTATTTAGTTTTACCAAATTTTAAATTTTATCAATACATCATACTGGCATCCGTAACATTTATTATTCTTTGAGCCCTTAATATTATTATATTGTAACACGGACTTCAATAAAAATGTTAAAACTATAATATAAATGCACTACTATCCGGTATTCACCGATAAGAGTATAATATCATACAATATTATATATTATCAATTATGTTACAATATTTTATCGAACCACATTACATTGTATTTATTAACGTTTGGGTGCATATATATATAACATTTTATACAGCATCGTTAACTATAGTAATGTATACCAAACATTTAGTTTATGATATTGTAAAGTTGGCAAAAACTTGGATATATTTTTTGAAGTATAGTAATGTATTCTCAAAATAAAAACAAGTGGCATTTTTTGTATTTACGACATTAAATTCCTTGGCTACCTAGGCATATTTAACTTTCAGTCAATATTTTTAATGAAAAAACCAATTGAGATAGGTATAAAGAATAACTATTTGCTGAAAAAAATTCAAGGGTACTAGGTAATGCATGAATAATGCATAAGTTATATTATGCTGTCTTAAATGTTCGTATTGTCCGAATGTATTTTTAATTTGTATAATATACAAATATAAAAATATACATATAATATTTCATGAATACTGAAAACAAAACACATTTTACTTTCTAAGTTAAAGTTTATGCTGCTAATATTTTAATATAATAATAATATAATTTTATAAAATTTTATAAAATCAATATGATTAAGTAGGTATTTTTATCATTTTAGATTAAAATTTAACTACCTACTATTGCTTATCATATAAAAATTTGTTTTTTATCACATTATTTATAGTTGCATTTTGAACTTCTATATACCTACCTTATATTTTTTTAAACATAAAATGAAATTTTATATATAAATAAAAAAAAATAATGGTTTGATTATGAAATATATTCATATATTTGGATTTAATATGATAATATTGATAGTCTAAAATATTTTTTATTTTTTAAATTAAGTCCAAAATCTTAATTCTGTGGCTTATTTGACTTGTCTTCGGTGACATTTGAATAATATAATTTTCTTATTACTTCTAGCTGAATAGTAATTACAAACCATATAAATCTAGTCACAAAATATAAAAATGACCATAAGTTTCAATAAGAGTATTCTTAGAAAATTTATTGTTTTAGGCAATTAAAACTATAGGTGACTGGTGATTAATTTGAATGGATTATATTTTAGGCCAACATACAATAATAGGATATAGTTTTAAATGCAATATAATATGTGTAGATATATAGTGTTGTATAAATAGGGCTTGGAAATGAATGACTTTTTTACCAATTTTTTTAACATATTTAGATGATGTTTTCAGTTAAAAAAATGTGTTTCAATAGCATAATATAAATAAATAAATATCTAAATAATTAACCTCCGTATTGCATTTATCGACAAAGTCATTTTTTGTAACTTGATAGATTTACTGTTATTTTAAAAAATTATCACTTTTTTCGTTAATGGTTTATGTCGAATTATTATTGTTATATTATTAAAATAATTGTAATTACATTTCACAACTATTTATTTAAAATTTAACAAAATATTCATTCTTTTTAAACTTGAGAAATAAATGTTAATAAACTTGTAGGTTGTAAACATTTGATTAACACAATAAATTTATTAAAATTGATGAGATAATGTGTTATTAATCGTGGTATGTATACTTTCATGGTTTCAAAACATTTTTTTAGTACATTTTCAGAGAAAATTTGGTTATATTTGCATTTTGTTGATGTTTTTTGCTTAATATTTTTTTTTTATGTCTTCAATTTCCGACCCTTAGTTAACTATATGTCATCAACAAATCAAATTAATTAATCTGTGGAATAATTTAAAACGTTCTCATAAATAATTAAGTATTTATCATTTGGAAGCTTTTGGTGACAAATCATTTATATTATTAAATTAAAAATAATAGTATATTCTTGTAAATAATATAATAAACATCTATATCTATTAATTTTCACCAAAAGATTTTTATTTTATCATTCATATGTTTTTAATTTGAAAAATTTCATTTACTAAAAATATTTGATTTTTATGATAAATTATAAACTATTAGTAAATATATCATTAAATATTTGAAAAGTTTAGGTGTATTAAAAATGGGTTTTTGTATATACCTTTACAATAATTACGACTCTCGATTTTAATTATGGTATAAGGTACTCATAACGACGAAAATTTAACGCTATATCAGAAGTGTTTATTTAAAACATATTTTAAAAATGCAAAGTCATGATCTTTTTATTGAAAGTTATGCACATAGCACATTGTCATATAACTACTGATACGTTGTCATTAAACACGTTGGTCCTGCAGTTGGTTAAGTTATCTAATATTTAATTGTTTGTTTATTCACTTATTATTTTCATAGAAATATTCTAAACATACAAATTCAATATTACATCAAAATATACTAAACGAATTACCAATTAATACATTGGTGTGATTATGTAAAGTTTTTTTACACGTAATGCCATAAAATTAAATAAGCCTATTTCGATAGTTATCACAGATCATGATACAATAGTGAAATATGAAATTCGTATGAATCATATTACATACAAAGACATCCCGCACGAGATTCACGATGGCAAGATTATAATATAATAATAATTTATTTTTTGAGGAGCTCGACACCTTAATACAATTTTAATGATTAATTATTATTCATTGGAAAATATAAAAGTAACCGAAGTTGAAGTTTAAATACTTGCTTTTATATCCCATGCATATTATAGTTGTGTATAAGTCATCCATAAGGAGACGAAGGACAAGGACGATTTCGTGGAAAATGTATTATCCATAGTAATTATTGTATTCACATATTAATAATATTCAGTTCATTCAGTTCATTGAAAAATATTATTACATTTTATTAACCATTAAAAAGTGTTCATACCTTATATTGTACTTATTTAATTGATAATGACAAAAATATTATTTTATTATATAAATATAATTATAATTTGCGTATTAATAATAATTGTTTGAATAACATTAATATTCAATTTACATCTAATAATTAGTTTTGGATAGATAATTTTTTTCGTAAAAAGTTATATAATCAAATTAAGAAAAATATTGTTATGTAGTAAGATTTCGTTTTCATTTTATGATAAATAAATTAATAATAATTGCACATTTTTTAAAAACAACAAAATACAATCTATGAGTTGAAAATAATATTGAAACAACACGAATTCACTTATTTCTAGCAGAATAAGTTTCATGCCTAGCATTATTTTTATTGTTAGTAACGACTAACTGCCTCTGGTCCATAAAATGCCTGAACTTAACAGTAATACATAATTTAATCTAAATAGCCTGGTTATGGGCTTGTTATTTTTAAACAAACTGTGTATGTGTATCCTGTAGCGAATTAATCTGTTTTGAATAGATAGATATATATTGTTTTAAAATAATATTGCACACGAACGAAATTCAAATAAGTACAGACGAATAGAATATACCTACTCAAGTCCAACTTCAACACAATTCAACGATGCAGGTAGGTAACCATCAGAAAAACCACACAAATATTACGAATGCGCGCGCGGTTGTGTGTGTGTGTGTGTGCGCGCGCGTATGTTTATGATGACTACACGATAACAGTTTGGCCCACGAGAGAAAGGTTCCGCATGAATATAAAATAAAAATAATAAATGAAATAAAATTCCTCACTGAGAAATAAGAATAGGTGTGACAACCTGTATGCTTACCTATGTGTATTTACTATTTGGTATAGCTATATATAAAATATGTACGGGTTGGACTTACTCATCCAATCAGTAAGAGAGAGAAAAAAGGCGCGTTACTCTTTTAACAATTTAACAGTTAACAACAGACAATAATATATAAGCTGGAGACTGGAGTTATGTCACTGGGATTTTAAAGTTTTTTTTATAATAATAGGTAATGAGTGCACATCATATTATAATATACATACATTATACCAGTGTACAGTGTACACACAGAGTGATCCATTTAATGCTACCAGACGACAACATGAAAAATTTAAGGAATCAAAAAATTAATTGAGATCAAAATTGAGTATACAAATATTGACATTATAGACAATTTAATAAATACGCAACCTTAAAAAATAATGGGAATTTCAATTATTATATTACCTTGTTTATGATAAAAATAACCACTCTGTATAAACATTTAGTTATAGTTTTAATACTTCGGACCTATATACTACATATTTACATAATATAATATACATATATATATATATATATATATATATATAGACATATAATAGTGTCGCCCATTTGATTGCATCTCATCATTCTCAACACTATAACACCTCCACACCCAACTGCATAATGTTTTTTTTCACGACTAGGAAACGATTGAACTTCTTGAACATTCCAGGGTTTTAGGCTCATGTATATTATACCTATAGTATGCCTCTATAGATATTAATTCTGAAGTCGTAAATTTTCTTTGTTATTAATTAATATATTAGATATTATTTTAAATTTGAATACATCATGTTATTGGTTTCTCAATGATATGGTCAAATCATTTTGACAAATATAAACATAAAAAAATTCCTCGACGGCCGTTAAACGATTTAATGTTTCTGAGACAATCACAATTACAATTTTCAAGAGCATATGTGTATCGTGTATAAGAAAACACATACGAGTGCCAACTAATTTGATTAGGTTTGTGTTTCTATAAGTGAGTATGGTATAGACGTACAAATTAGCGTACCTACTTTATTAACGAACGTTTTAAATTGCGCAATGTGGAGAGCGGCTGTACGCCCAGTCAATATTATGCTTAGGTATATTATGTATGATATACATCATAATATTATTACAATATTGTGTCGAGGTATTCTAATGAAATTAGTTTTTCAGTTACGATCGACTTCCGTTTGCTGATCCGAAAATTAATTACGGTCAAAATCGAAAATCATTCCCACTACCGTTGTAGGTTTACGCTATAATATTCGCGTGGCAAAACAATAATTATAATCAAGCGGTACGGTACCTATACCGCTACATGTGATTTCGTTTAATTGCGTTCGTTGTCCCGCAAATATAATCATCACATTCGTTATACAATATGCAATATAGGTACCTATGTATACCTACGACACGAACATAATAACGTAATAAAATAATATAAATAATACACAAATGGCAAACACATATCCGCGCACAAACATACAACGCTTCCTCAGGGCAATGTGTTTCCATCCGTGGGAGTAATAAGACTTTTGTCCGCATAATAATTACAATATATATGTTATATAGGTATTTATAGTCTTAATGCTAATACGCGCACTCCAGCATTAAACGTATATATATAATATCTATAGCGACTTTTTTCTGACGTATCTTATTATTCGTGTTATTGTTGTTCCTATAAGTATAATATATAATGTTCACGTCTTGTAATATTGTCTGCGTCGTGTTCGCAACATTAGTTTTTATTTTTTCAAACATAATTTATAGGTAGATAGGTACCTACATAGATCATGAGGTTTCACTATCTATAATAATGTCACTTTGGCATTTGCAGGCAAATTATGAATTCGCCTCCGCGAGTCTATATATATATATATATATAATACTTATATGTAATGACTTTGATTTTTTTTTTATCAGCTGACTTTCTGGTACCGGTAATCGAATGATTATTTTTCAGAGTCAAACAATAGAATATTATCAATACAGATGTTGGAAATTTCGAATTTCTGTAAAAGTTATACGGTTATGGATACATATTACATCTAATGTACAACTATATTATTGACCGTGACAAATACATGCACATATGCGTATTATATATAGAGATATAGGTACTCACACAAGCCCTCCCCCTCATTTTAATGGCCCCACTACCACAGGTCTCAAGTTCAACGTACCTCCATATTATTATAATATGCTTGTAGATATAGCTGTATAGGTATACTAAATTATACATAATATATTCTATGACCACTGTAATACAACAAGAGATAACTGCAACAGTATACACTCGTTCTGTATATTGTACGAAAAACAAAATCCTATAGCCCGCACAATGTGTAGGTATATTATAAGGTAGGTATTAAAGTTATAATACATCCACGAGCAAATGATGATCCAGTGCAGCTGGAACAATTTGTTTTTAAAGCCTGCACATTATGATATAGCTCACGTTGAATGAAAATCTAAATTATAGCTTGTATGCGATACGAAATACGAATAGAATAGAAAAAAATCCACGTCATTGTGTTCCCCTCTCGTTGCGTGAACGAAAAAAAGAAAATATATAACAGCTTGTCGAATGTTATATACGCCGTTGGCGAAGGTGACAAATTCCGTACAGTTCATTATACTCCCACCAAAATGTACAATATAACGAAAAGGGTCCGGTCGAAAAAAAATGAAAAATATATCAACATGACATTATAATATATTGTGATGTAATTGTTTGACAGGTTCATGTATTGTAATAATATCATACATCGCGCGCGAAAAAAACAAAATATGCAAAACCCATTATATTATATTTACGCATTACACCGATATAATGGTATATTACAATAGTTTTTAAGATTTCCCAAAATTGTTTCTGGTCGTCCGAGATTTAACTCAAGGAGCATCACAAACGTGAATATTTTAATCGAAAATGTGTAGATATAATGTAAAAAACGATAGGTGACGATCATAGTCCATAATATAGTTATAATTTAAATTAATTGTAAGTACTATTTTATTATTATTGTTATATACATTTTGCTTACCGATTTATTGCTTTAATGCACACGTTCTCGGTATATTAGTATATATATATATATATATTTTTTTTTTAGCATGTTCTTAGTATATACTTACTTACTATAACACTGGACCACCATTTGAGGAGGGGGAGGGATTGGAGAATTAATCTGTGATCTGTCGAAAAGTAAATATTACTACTACCGTTAAAGAAAAAAAATAAAAAAAAAAAAAAAACTACCGTTAACTCGACATTTAATGTTAAGTTCTTCAGATGTTAAAAAATTTAAATCGAACCTACTTAAAAATCCGAATGAAAAAATCTTATTTCATTATACATTATACATGATAATTAATGATAAATAAAAATGTTTATATTGATATCATGGATTTTTTACTCTTTTGATATAATAATGTAATTTTATTAGTCTATTAGTAATTTAGTATATTCCATTTTTTCATTATATTTCAATATATACTCACTAATGAATATCATTAAAATAACTCAAAATTCAAATAAAACGTTGTAATTATTTCAATAATAATCACCACAAAAAAAAAAATAATAATTGGTTTACAATATGATTGAATTTTGTTTTTATTTGTGAATACATAAAATGATAGTATTGATGTATTACATTAAGTATATGCGTTCACTTCTAACTGCTTTCTAAACTCGTTTTTTGCAAATTATTTAAACACGGTGCAAGGTGTCTGTATAATATAAAGGACCTATTTATATTGGTATAATTATAATTATTTATTAATAATACCCTCGGCAACATGGGCCATTGGGTTTAAAGTGAGAAATATATATAAAAAAAAATTACATGAATTATATCTATATCTAAATTATATTGGTATAATATTATGACATTAATTGCTCTAATTTTTCGTACGTCTCATTTCATTGTTCACTTCTTAATAACACAACTGCAAAATATAAGTATAATATATTATTATGAGTACACACACACACCCGCATATACGAGTATATATATATTTATATTTGTTTTATTTTTGTATCACTTTATCGGTTCATATTACAACTCAACAAATAATATTATTTTAAATAAATAATATTAATTACAATATAATTTTAAATATATAATTGATACCTATATACACTTTAAAAAGATATAAAATAAAAGCTATAATATAAAGCACCGAACGGTGATTTAGAAAAGTTTGCTTTCGAGATAAAACAGAACCAAGCAGAGATAGACAAGAACTCAGTTGGAACAGACGAGAAGTTATGCAGGTAAAACCCCATTAAGTAGTGTAGTGAAGCAACAAGTTTATTTTTAAGTTTTAACTTAAACTGATAAGATGGAAAAAGTAAGTGGTGGCAATTTGAAAATTAACCTGTGCATTGGGAATTTTATGACAAGAATGAGTAACGAGAAATATTGTAGCAGAAAGCGAATAGCCAGTATATAAGAGATCGCGGAAAGAAAATATTATTACAAATAATTAATCGTATACTGGAATTATGTGGTTATTGGAAAAAATAAATTTATAGGACAAATTATAATATAAGTACGTTAGACATTTCTCGTTGTTAGTATACTCCTACAATATTAGTGCAACAACTCAAAAATACATTTGTTTTTAGTTAGGTACTTATGATTTTCTTACGGTAAAAATTACATTATTGACAACGCAGTTTTGAAGTACCTACTTACTGTTTTTGTATACCTATAAAAATAAAAATAATAAGATACCTAAATACCTAATATTGTGAATTGTGAAATACTTTTTGTGATATAAACATTAAATATTTTAACATTTTGTGAAATCTTTTGAGTCACTACATTGATAATGTGCTGATTCAGCAGTTTATCCTTCGTTATTTTAGTCTGAAATCATTTAGAGCTAATAGCTCAGTGTATTGGCGATACTATCGCAGGATATATTTTCGCACACAGTTGAACAGATCATACATTTGTAGGTAATCACACCTCTTCGGATATAATGCCACGCAAATACTGACCATTCGTTAGCTACCTATCTAAATAATTAGGCATAATAAATTAATACAAGACGTAATATTATGTAGGTATGTGGGTTACGCAACGAGAAAAACTTATGTAAACAAACAGACCATAGAAATTATAACGACGGCGTTAACAATTCGATATAATTTCATTTCAGCGTCTGCACATGACGCGTCTCCATTATAGGGACTGACTCAGTTGTATTTCGTCGTGCGATGCCGTGGGGGTTGTTGTTGAAATGGAAATGCAACAGTTATAATTGCTCGAAATTCATAATATAATGTTCGTCCCAAAACAGTTATATATTGTTATAATATAATACGATACATCCAATCTCATAATAATTGTCCAATACGTATTGTGTGTATTGTATACCCGCTAATGGCCGCTATACACGTGGAAGATGCCTCGGGACGTGTGTTTATTGTAAAAATAATTTTTTCATAATAGAATTGATTACATTTTTTTTTCTTTCATTTTGCATCATTGTCCAATGACACAACGCTATAGTCTACTGGACGACATTGGGTTGATTGAACTTTAGTATGTGGCAAGGTTTCCGATGCATATTATGTTTATTACTACTGCTAGCTGATAATAGTTAAATCTATGGGATTGATGAGTTCCACACTTTTTTTCAATTCCAATCAAAGTTGTGACAATATTTAAATAATTATTGTTGGTGTTGAAAAGTTAAAGTAACGTTCAATATAGGTACTAAGAAATATTTTATTTTAACAAAACAAACTCATTTTGCTGCTGGTTAGGTGTTCAAGAAATTATAAGGACATATTTGAAGTTATTTTTACTAATTTGTTTTAAAAGGCAATATATTATTTAATATGTATATTAACTTAAACTTAAAAGTATATACCATGCTATATACTATATACCTATAGTATATAGCTAGGT
Source organism: Diuraphis noxia (assembly GCF_037042655.1). NCBI lineage: Eukaryota > Metazoa > Arthropoda > Insecta > Hemiptera > Aphididae > Diuraphis > Diuraphis noxia. The sequence goes on along the minus strand of NW_028301712.1, from coordinate 40,541,911 downwards.
ATACTGTATTTAACTATCAATACCTACATAATATTAAAATATCGATTTTACAATATATATATATTATTTTTTGGTTTTGTTTGTAAGTTATAGATTTTTATAAACAATCAGTAAAATAGAAGCTCGTTAAAGTAACTTGCTCAGTCTTATAATCAGGGCTGATTATTCTCTATAGATATCTAATGGAACTAAAAAAGGACCAAAAAATTATATGCTTACGTAAATAGTTAAATATATATTAGAAGTATTTAACTAATGAATGGATTTAAAAATGTGTCTTTATTCTGCTTGATTTTTTTTTTTTTTAATAGGTATTCAATAATTTTTTATACATAAATTAGATAAAAACTTAATACAAAAGCACTTATTTATACTCACAAATTAAATATGGAGTATTTTATTAAAATCCATGAAAACTGCAACAAATAAAGTTTATACGTTTTACCTTAAAGATTTATTTTTCAAATTTTCTTAATGAAAAGATTGTAAGTTGCATTTTCTTTTTAATTTGTAAAAATTAGCATTATAGTTATCTACTAAAAATATATATATATATAAAAAAAAATTTAATATGTAAAATTAAACTGGAACTATACCTCTAGAAATTTGTTATGAAACATAAAACCACATAATATTACTGGTAATATCTGGTTTTATATTTTTAAATGAACCAAACTTGTTTCTCTCCGCCTTTTTTGTGACTCTAAAATCAAAGATGTGTGTATGTAATTGCTTGTTGTTCATCTGCGTTGGTTAAAATACAACTATTACAATGAAATATAATAATAATAAAAATATATGTAATAATAGATACTTTATAAATTGTATGAGGTATTTACGTTACAATAATATAAACTGTACTAAATAAAAAAAATAATAGCATATGATTTTAGTAAATAGTAAATACGATAATTTATTAGTTATAAATAATTTTAATGTTATATAAATATATATACACTATATAGAGTAATATTAATGGATATTTTCTTTTATCATGTGAACTTATATCAAAAGTTCTCCTTATCAAATTTACTTATTGTATTATTAAATATAGATTTAAAATAAAAAAATGGAATATAAAAATAGTATTTATTTTAATATAAACAAAGCGTAAAATTAATACAGTATTTTATTAATATGACTAAAAAGTTATATAATGACAATTATTATAATTATAATTTTGTTTAGACTACTATTTTGTTTTACTATATGGAAACTCGAATCACCTACATTCTGATAGGAATTAATCAATACTATTATAAGAATTACAAATTATAGGGTTAAAAAACGAATTTGTATTAACAGTTTGAATAACAATAAAGTGAAATTTGTAAGAAGATACAGTATAATAAGTAATAAGCATCGAAAGGAGTGACAGTATGACTATTAATCAAACATGGAATATGATGTAACTTATAATATTTAAATAGCGTCAAATTTTACATAGATTTAATATTATTTTAACTCTGTGTTGATATTTTCCTTACCATTTGAATCAATTTTGAATTTTTGACATTTATATATATGTTTATATGTAGAGAAAAATTATTACAAATAAATCAATTGATTAATATTATACATATATATATATAATATTTCTAAGCTAATGACAGCCTTTTTACAATTTTACAGGCATTATTTGAAGTGTAATGGGTGCGTGTTTCTTCAGAGATGCACAAATGGCTGCAATTGCCGGCCAATCCGACAGACGATCCGCTGGCCACTGTTTATCCAATCAACCACTACAAGAAGTCACATGTCTACGCCGTTACTAGGTATATTTTGTAAATAACCACATTATAACAGGATATAATTTTATTACATAGAATTAAAAAAGATAATAGTCGTAGCCTTATTTTCGTATAGTTCAATCCAATGACAGAAAATTCTTCACACAGTCAAAATATCAAACACATATTCTAGGTACTTCATTGTTTACTCATATATTTTTATGATAATATAGTTTTGAACGATGCACCAATACCTAGTATAATAGCCAATATAAACCCATCATAATCATATGGTTTAAACTTCGAAGTTTATGTATTATGTATATGCGTATTTAATTTTTAAACAATAAATTTAGAAAATACCAAATTATTGTTTCAATATCAATCCCATCACTCATTAAGGAACATTACTAACTCGATAATCACTTAACTACAAATAAAATGTATATAATATTCGTACTTCGCTATAATCTTCATCTTCGGCGATGACTATTAATGATTAATATAGTGTTAATATTTTTATTTCGAAAAGTGTGTATAGTAACATATTTCTTTTATTTCTTTAGTTTTCATAGTAATTTCGACTTCCTGCTTCCGATTGGTTACAGTGGTTTATCGGAGAATTAGAGAGCGAAGGTGAATCCCACGTGAATAATTAAGCTGGCAAAAAACTGGTTTCTACACATCATTTAAATTAGTGATGACGATATTCAGTCAACGTTTATTAGATGCAGTATTAGCTGAAAAGTGAGATTTCCATTTGTATTTGCCAGTACACTTCATCGAGAATTAAAAAAATCGAACCAGTTTATTGATTTTCATTACGAGCAACAGTATTTTTTTTTCGAATAAACATATTATATATTAAATTTTGAAAAACTAACTGAACTGTAGATTTTAGTTATTTACCATGTAAATTCGCACACGCCATATACAGTAATCCCAACAGTACCAATAACAGTCTTATAAAGTTTTAGCAAATAGCTCTTGGGTATAGTAAATTAATCGTTTAAATGAATCGATATCGTAAAGTATTGTTATTAAATATAATAATCGTACAACAATCTCACAATGTTTTCATTAAAAATTCGGTATTTTGGTAAATTACACGAAAAATCATGTACGTCACGCAGCACCGTGATACAAACAATGAATCCGTGAACTCCGAACCAGCCCGTCAATCCAGGTCGGTGTACTCCATCATGAACACGCGAGGATAATTTGTTACCTATTATTGTACCGAAATTATGAGCCCGAAAATCGAGAGGCGCAACTGCATCGGCACGGCATCCAGGTATTAATGAGGTGGCGTATGCGGTATTATGCCGGTTATGGTCCAGCAGATTCGAGAGAAACCTAATAAGGACGTACTTGGATATTTGAGATAAAAAATAAAATACGTGCATACACATCTGAAGGTCACTATATATACTACATCGCGGTGGTGCATTGCAGCCGACGAGCGATGTATTTTTTTTATATATAGTGTCAGTGTGCGAGCTGTGCTTATAATACAGCCTTTATATATATATAAATATAGTTTATACATAAGTAACAATATCGTTTTACCTTCATATCCTCGGCACGAAGACACAGGGCCGATACGAGATTTACAGCCGACTTCGAAAAATTTTCACGAACAAAAATCAGCTCCCGCGAACATGACTTACTTATCCTTCGGTTCTCTTTTGTGACAATTTGTCGGACGATTGATATGCACCGTGATCAGCTCCCATTGTTCGTGCGTTATTCTCCCCGTAGCACAAGAAGACCAAAATCATGTTGCAATTCCTCCTGCTGACCTTATACGGTCTGATGAGAAAGAGAAATGCATATATATATATAAATATTTAGTAATAATATAAAATAATATTTTATTCTTTTATTTCCATTTATCGTTCATGAATCACGGCTATTCGCACTGACTGTACAATTATACACCTGCACCATCCACGTCCAGGATGTATTTATAATCACGAGCTGGAGCTAAAGCAAATTATTACTTTATTTTTTTTAAATATATCGTTAAAATTTTAAGACACACTGGTTTTCATAATATCTAACATAACAAGTACTTACATATAGGCATTATATAATGTAATATACGTATTACGTATATACTGCACTATACACTCGACAAATAATATTTATACCTACTTATTAATAATAATATTACTTACCGAATTGGCAACTATTTAAGTTTGAACATTTCAGCTTATACAAATATACATATCATTATAATACATTAAAGTATAAATATAACGTAATTTTTCAAAATTATAGGTGTTTCAGTATTTGTTTTAGTGGGCATAATATGTAGTTTTCTAGTTATACCTATGCTATATTTCACCATACTTAAATATAGTATTATGTACATGTATATTTCTATTATTATTAAACCCACTGACAACAAAAGAGCATTGAGAGAGTATAGGTTACAACAAATTTTCTTCCAACTAGTTGTTATAAAAATGTCATAACCAATATAAAAAAAAAAAAATTAATAATTACAACTTTATCTTTTAGATTATGTTTTGATAATAATCCGCTTTTACGAAATTAGTCGATAGTGGCTGCAATTTAAGGAGTATGGAGAAATTCTTTAATAGACATTAGCAGGAAGGTCGTAGTTCGGTCTATGATATTTTTATCAGCCTGAAATTTAGCAAAGATGATATTATATTAGATTGTGAACATAATGTAATGGAATCTATAACCTAATATCAATTTTGCGTTACAACATTTTTGATGAACCTACATTTACTATCAGAAATATCTACATATTTTGTAACTCAAAATTCACGGTTGGAAATATTTACTAAGTTTTTAAATTGTACATTATAAACATTTTGAAAAATATATAGAAAATATTAATATATGAGTAAATAACCGTAGAAAAATTAATTTGCCACTTGTAAGTCAGTGATAGGTTAAATTATTTTGAAATTTTAATTAGTTACACGTAAATTAGGTGAAAAAATATTTTTTTTCTGAATTAAATACCTAGTGCTCATATAAATCAAAGATCATAAAATTATTTTAATTAGAAACTCGGTAGAATTCGCAACATTTAATTATTAACGACATTTTACTTCTAATTTGTTCGTAAAATCGTATGTAATTACATATTATTAAGCATAATTTACAAATAAGTCATTTTACCTTGAAAAACGTTATCCAATCCGTTGTTGTTTAAACATCCCATATACACATTCATAATACTTCCAACATCTAAGGTATTTTAAGTATATGTACCTATATTATAACTATTAAGTACTATACAATGATTACAGTTCTATAGACCTAAATGAACATTGCGTGATTCATTTATTGTATTTGTACATAATATTATAGCGTAATAGTATATGTGTAAGTATAACCTTCCGTGATAAAAACTTTAATTTCATTTTCATTCATGATTTGTTCGCGCCACGTTGTGTGAGCATAATACAATGTATATGAATGGTCGTAATTATCACAGCTATTTACTAGGTACTGTTGAACTACCTATATAGATAGGTAATATAACATAAATATTTCTTATACTAATTTTAATACGTGTATTTGATGTTTTGTAATAACAGATAATTAATTTTGTTGTTATTATCCAGCCGAAAAAACTTCACCAACTCGTTGATTCGGTATAAAATTATGTAGGTATATTAGAATCCTAAACATTTCTTACATAATTTATTTGTGTTTTTTTTTTATACTTAATAAATTGTTCATATAAATATTATTGAACATAAACTATCCATAGAAATAGATGCTAAACCCATCCCTTTTTCTTTTAGAATTGTTTTCGTATTTTTATAAGATGTTACTAATAATTATAATGTAGCACAATTTAACAAATTATTAAATCTCACTCGTGCTTGTATAATTGGTATTTGAGAACACATGTTACCAAAATAATGGGTTTTGATGTTCATCTTACGCTTAAGTTAAAAGTTCAAATTATTTTTGAACTGTATTTAATACGGGAAAATCATGTTACTTTAATTTGTTAAAAGTAACATAAGTGAAAACTATTAGTGCAGAATAACTGGCATATAACAAGTACTTTCTGTTCATATATACATATATGGCTATAAATTTAATATAAATATATATATATATATATTTATTAATATTGCTATAATATAATCTAGGTTTTAGTCATCTGCAGGTATTCGTATTCCATTATAATAAGTAATGTACAGAATATTTGATTTAATAGTTGTAAGTACACATTACACATTCTAATAAAAACAATGGTACCCTACTACTCTCTAAAAATAACATATAAATTCGATTAATTAATATTATAATTACACATGGAACTAAAAATCATGGTCTTAATGAATCTCTTTAAAATAATTTTCAAGTATTTAATACTTAACTACTAAGTTTAAGCATATAAATTCAATATAATATATTAATATACGCTTAAATAATATGAGTCAATATAATATTTCGATTTTAAATTCTATACGTATGGTTGTATAATTTTTTAACTTTTTTTAGCATATCAACTATAACCCAATCCTATTCGTTTCATCCCCGTATAATAATATTAATCACGAATATTCTAATATTTGAATTCAATAAGTACAATAATTTTCCGTGGATAATCAACAACATATAGGTTTATGAAGATCGATTTATAAAAATTTCACATTTTACCTGATTATCTGATACCATATAATATGAAGTATTTACTGATTAAACACGATAATCTTGCAAATTGTCTGTATGATTTTTATTATACTAAATAATTCCAATTCAGGTTTTTCATTAATAATGAATAATGATAATTGTTGTAATTAGTTCTAATCGTCGTCGAAAGCGACTGAAGTGTATAATATAATATAGCCATAAGTCGGTATAATAATTACTAGTATAGTTAAATTATTATGTTATATTACACTATGACTTTTAGGAGGTATCTAATACTTTTTTTTAGACACATATTTATAGAAACAGAATAAAAAAATTTGGTTAAATGGTTTTAAGTAAAAAAAAAACAAAGTTTCAAATAATATTACTAAATTATAATTCAACGATATTGATTTAATTTATATATATATATATATATAATATATAGGTAGTAATATTCACTAGTATTAATATTTTTTTATATTTGAATTTTAGAATAAATATAACTATATCATATATTATTTATATTTATATATATAGTCTCCAAAATCAAATAAATACTTGGCATTGGATCATAGGAATATTATTGCTATATACGGGACTAATCCGATTATGTTTCATGTTTACGCTGTTACAGAATAAATCCGATTTATGTGGATGACGAGCAAGTGCATCACCACAACAACAATGAGACGTGGAAGAACAAAAGTGGTAGTTCCGGGTACGACAGCCAACCGCCCTCGGACCACTCGAGCTTGGACAAGGGTTCACCGCCGGCCACGAAGAGTCTGAGGAACGGTACGTCACCACCGTCTTCGGACGAATCGTTGGGCAGTCCGGTGCAAAGGAAGTCGGCGCCATGGCTGCTGTCGCCCATCAAAGAGGGTGTCATCGACGTGCATCAGTACTGCATACCGCGGCCGGTGTGGCCGGGACATGCCGATAGTGGCGTACTCAGATACGCCGCGGAATCGGACCGCATACCACGGGTCAAGAGCTGCAGGCACTGCGCCCGATGCCGGTGCCGTAGTAATAGCACCAGCAGTAGCAGCACCAGTAGCACCAACAGCGGCCGTAAGCCTGCGGGTGGTATTGGTAGCGGTGGTGACAGCTTTTCCGGGTACTCGTCCGCGTTTGGCGGCGGCACCATCAGCACCGGCAGCACGAGCACCACCTCCAGTGGCGGTGGCGTCGCGGGATTGTGTTCAGACGACATCAACCCGTCGCCGGCCGGCAACTGTTCGGTCGTTTACAATCAATCGCCATTGGCGTTGGACCCTCGTTTCGGCGACGGCGTTGGCGTCAACAAGGCTCTGGTAGACAAATGGAATTCCGTCGACCTGAGACTCAACCAAAAGACTGATAACCTACACTACGTGAGTACATAATAATATTATTTTTATTTACTTATATCATTTTAATTTTCCACCCTGACACCGAACGTTAAATTATATATCATTATTATGCATACCTACATTAATAAACGTCTTGTGAATCACAAGTTTGTTTTGCGCGATGGTATTAAAAAAAAAAAATTAATTAATTCATACAGTACAAGAAAGAAAATCTATAAAGCGTATTTTACCACGCGCTTCGGAAAACTGTTGGAACTGCGTAGGTACATATCACCTACACATAAGAACGATGGTACAACTATAAAATTTCGCTCAGACTTCGTTTCAAACTGATAGGAATTATATAGAAGTTTACCATTTATCACGGAAGTCGACTGTCAGCAAGTTTCGCACAATCGTGCAGACAGCAGACTACCGACAAGTCATATAATATACGTTTCATAGTTATAACTTTTAAGCGATAACATATTCATACACGGTCAATAGATGTAGCGAAGTTTTGCGACCAAAGCCGGTAGCCGTAGTGAGCGACTACTTGCAGTTAGCTATCAATTTTATCATAATATACTTAACTGGCAAGGATTTCCCGAAGGGCCGATAAAACCCCTCCCCAAAGGAGTCGCCTCTTACCACCGCACCCTCTCAAGTGAAAATATATCCATCTCCATGAAAGTTTAAGGTGCTTGTACTGTAATTGTACATGTGTTTGGAAAATCCAAGTAAACCTTGGTCTAAAATAATCATGTGATATACATATTATTCAGTATTTATAACATAATAGATATAATTTGCTAGTACATATTATCCGTTCATAATTTGTACTTTAATTCCCATCCTGCAAGTGTCACAAATGGGTGATTTCTTAATTCAAAATATTCATGCTACTATTATAATATCATATTTATATACTTATTGTGCAGATTTTGTATTTCAAATTGTAAAATAAAAAAAAATAAAAAAATTTGTAGTTATATAATTCACGTTATGTAGATCAGTAGATCACGTATTCTTGTATACTATATATTTCTGCAGCGCTACTAAAATATTGAATTCTACAGTAGTATATTCGAGCATTGTATTTCTTAATTATCATCTATGGGTTGAATATTTTCTGTTCATATTTTTTCATATTGCTTGTTGCTATCTTCGGGAGAGAGGACATATTAAAACCAATATTGTTGTAACAAGGGGAACCTTAACGTCGATTTTTACAGTTAACTAAACAATTGGTGGCTACGCAATAATTAAACACTCGAAACTGCAAATAAATAAATAGTAAATACTATTGCATTGTATATTATGGTATATTATATACACATAATATACTGTGTATATAATACATCATACATGTATACATAATATATATAAACATAAACGTTTGGCAACTTGTAATTATACTTATTTGCAGACGCGACCATATGTACTTTATATTTATATACATCAAACGTTAACTGCTGTGTGTGTTCTTGTAATTACAGCTACTGCGAAGCGTTAATTCATGTTATCGAGTTTTTTGTTCGGATATGGTGGACATGCACAACAGTCAGTAGGTGGTTAAACCACCATGGCTAATCGTTTTAACTTTCTGATTATTGCAGCACTTGTCTTTCATATAGATTGTAGGAGGTACTTATTTACCTACTTTGTGTAGTCCTTAATTTTCTCGTATTTACCTATATGTACATTGTACTTAGATATGTACATAGGTATTTGATTATATTTTATACATTAGAAATAGACTTAATGATAGGTACTATACGGAGTACAAACGACGACAGTGCATCGTCCTTGTAACAAATTTATATTTATTTGTTTCTTTGATAATATCATCATCGTATAATATATTATGTTTGTGAATAGACATATTTTTTGTTCATCCCGAACTGAAAATAACGCAACAGATAACAATTAAGCTATATTTTTTAGGTACTTAAAGTTTTTTGATGCAATAAACTATAATAATAATATAAAATGTTTATAAATCGGTCTCTATTGATTATTGTGATACCCGCTTTAATTAAGTATATTATCATAGTATTATACATGTTCGATACAGCCATACTGTAGATTGTTATACCTACTAGGATGTTTACGCCACAAGATTAAATTTTAGTTTGAGTTTTCTAATCTAAGCTATTGTAGTTATCCGTTATCCGTTGTCACTAAGATACATAATGTAATTTCAGTAATTTCACAATAAAATTAAATGAGGTGGTTCAATATATTAATATACACAATAACATTAATATACACACAAACGCATTTATTATTATAGATTCGTCTTACTGTCGTAGGTATCTAGGTCTACATGAACGAATCCTATTGGCACTGAGAGGGAGCACTGAACATGCATATGAATGACAGAGTGCACTCGTAGTTTTAATAAGTGATTGGCCATAAACATAATATATTAATATATTATTTAATATTAATACTGTATAGTCTGTAAGATGCGGTGCGTTACACATTTACACCTTTTTATAAAAATTATATGTTGTTTAAAAGCCAAATATCACTCATCATATCTATATAAATATAAAGGAATTTTTCCTGTAGGGCTCTAGGTGATAACTCATAGGTTACCGTAACTCGATAGGTAGTTAAATAGCTTGGACTTTTGAAATTCGATATGGCGTAGTGGTTCTATAAGTTATATTATATATTATATAAGGCTGGTGGTAGTATAATAGTTTCCGGTCACTTCGGCGCTTCACATTGCCTAAGTGTACGCCATATGCGTGGTATGAGGTATTACGGTGTGCAAAATACGAGTACCCGATGTTTGTAATTTGTAATTATTTTTGAATTTATCTGAACCACCCGGCAAGTACGATCGCCTGCGTAACTGTTTGATAATCCCGGTACGACTGTCCGGGGGGCAGCGCAAGTCGAGACACCGTCCTTCGATTTTGCCCTTCGCGGACTATAAATATCGCGACGCGCACAATAATATAATATTATTATTATTATTATTATTATGATAATTCGCGCCACGAGTGAGTTCATACGCGCACGCGCACGTCACCACTGTACAATATTATTATGATTATACCGCGACACGCACTACCACAGTTACCACTACTCGCTATACCCCGCACTAGCAGGCTGATCACTGTTACCGCTATGTATCTATACCCACGACTAAGTTTTGCGTACAGGATAATCGCCGTATGCGACGATGAGATTTTAATCTATCGCCGCCGCCGCGTGTCGCGTACTAATATTTTGCATGTATATAATATAATGCGAGTACTGAGTGTGCATATTATGTGAAACACGACTGTCCGCGTGTCACGATCAACCGCCGCCGCCGCCGCCGCCGTGGCGAAATATCGATTACCTGTATACATTATGGCAGCAAGCTGACGATTATTATTGCGTCTAACCGTTGGCAATGAATTTCTGCAGATTACTGTTGATTTCCAAGCCATTCCCGCGGTGTTGGTGCACTTCTATAAACCGTGCCCAAATCGGGCGAAATTCGCAAAAATCGCAGCTGCAGGCCGTCTATAACCACATGAATATAATAATATGCTACAATTTTTACATTCAAATTAACGACTGTACCGCATCGGTTCAGGTGTCCCTTGATCGGATTGTTGGGGGGGGGGGGGGAGGGGCAGTGTGGATATTTTTGACCGTCTTTTAATTTCATAAGAGATTTCCCGTACCTTCATTCTGGTTACTGGAGAGCCAACTTATTTATATACTATATAGATTTACTTTCGTATGACTTTTTTTATTATTACTTTAAATATATAGGTTCATTTTATGTATACACATTTATTTCTTATAAGCTATTCATTGCTATATAATGTTTTTACTTTTAATAGTTTAGCAAATTAATATTTAAAAAATATCAATAGATACATTTATATATTTACAACCAGGAGAAGATTGCAGGAATAAAATAGTGTTATAACATATGAATTAAGAGTGTTATTTTAGATCGTGATTGTTCGTGTTGCACAATATAACTAGATTTCTATAATCAAAAACATTTTCTTCGTCAAATTCTGGTAGAACTATACTCAAAAACAAACTTTAATGTCTCCATCGAATAATGGAGTGTTGGGGTTACCAAGTGTCTAGGCTATTACACTCATAGCTTATGTCTTATAATTATTGAATTAAGTGTTGTGCGATTGAAGTGAGAGCGAAAGTGAGGTTTTGATGTGTAATATTCTTTACTGTATAACATTTTTCCATTAACCTTTTCTGCGCCAAAATAATTATGTGTGTAGTGTGTTTGATATAGATTATAGACTTTAACAGTATTTTAGTGATATTACATGTTACAATGTTTACATGCATAATAAAGTCTGAGATATAAACTATTGTTTTAGATTTGGAGCGGAGCAGTGAATGTAATGGTTTTTTAATGATGTAGGTATGTGGTTTTTTTTGTCTGTCATCGCTTTTAGAGCAATACAAATAAAAATCATCTTGATTTCTTGAGGATTTGAGGGTGGTCAATTGAAGACATTTGGATCTAGTTGGTAATTTGGTAGGTACTAAAGGGTTTCAATAGTAAAATGCAAAGGTGGGCAAGTTAATGAAAATAATTAACTCAAGTTAAGTTAAGTTAAGAGGACACAAGATCGATAAGTTAAAAGTTAACAGTTAACACATTATAAATTTAACTCGATAAGTTAAAAGTTAATATGGAAAAAAAAATTAACTTAACTCAGTTTAAAAAAAGTTAATCTATTTTTTTTTTAATTATTAAGTAAATCACATAAAGAGTTAATGTGTCTTTCTAGTTTCTAATTTATAAATTATAAATCAATTTGATTATGACAAAGTACGATTACGAACAACGAACAACGTAAGGGACTGGTCGATGCATGCGCACTATAATTCATAATATTGTATTATTGTCTACAGACTACAAGTATAGACCAGCATAATATTATCAATTATAAATAAATATACACTATTTACTTTAAACGATAATTTAGTTTTCAAGTTATTTTTAGAACTTTGTTTCCGATTTTCAGAATCTGGTGGTCAGCTGTATTTTTCTTATCGATAATAAATTTAAAATTATTGTTATTACTTATTTGTACTGCAAATAAAATATATTATACTCAAAATTATGTTATCAAGAAAAAGTATAGAAATGTTTGTGTTATTATATTATTGGATTATCTTTATTTTATACTGATGAAGTAATATTTACGTATAAACGAAAAATTTCAAAATGATTTTAACTTATTGGTTTTATTTTAAAATCAACTGATAAAAGCTAAGTTATTTCAACTGTAAATTAAACTAGTTAAGTTCATAAGTTAATTAGAAAACAAACTAACTAGTTAAGTTAAAAAGTTAAAAAAAAATTAACTTTTTAACTTAACTTTAACTTTTTAACTAGTTAATGCCCACCTTTGGTAAAATGTCTATACGTTTTAAAATATTCCGGTTTTTTTTTATTTGTGTACGAATTGTAGTTTACTAAAGTAGATATAATATAACAATCGAATTGAGAGCAAATATTATTTGTTAATTATGAAAAGAATCGTATATTAATATCTTATATTTAAATTATTATATATAATTCTCGCAGGTATTTCTATATTACGCTGTAGTGCTGTGCATAAAACAAATATCGTCGTACACAGTCAAAAATCAAAATATTGTCCAATACGCTTTGGACTTTGAAATACGTTTTGGATGTTATTAGGCAATGATATGTTTTTAGAATATCATTCGGAGATCAATAGTCTATTATATTATTTATTGTATCAATGTATCATAAACGAGGTCGTCCGCATGATTTGGAATCGATTTGGGGGGTATGCATTTTTGTGACTTGGATAATGATGGTGTTGTAATGGCATGTGTAGGTACAATAATATAATATTAATATACACGCATACGTACGTATTACACATACGAAGTAATACGCATATTATAGATCCTGTTTTTTTCTTTTTTCGATATCAGTTCTCTCCGCGGACTTGAGATAGTATATTTGTGTTTATCTTGGAATTTTACCATACACGATCTTCCCAGGAACCTTGAGATCAAGCTCACAGCAAACACACTTGTACATAATGTATATACATATCGATTACTTTCATCGGACCACGCGTACGTATGTATATATATATATTATATATACCCTCGGAGCTCCCTCCCAAAAACCAAACATAAAAACAAAAAGGTCCTTACGCTCGTGACCTACGATAAGTGCAATCCGATACGTATTATACTCGCGTATGTGTGTATGCTTATACCTATGCTGAATAGAGAATCTAACCAGTCTAATGTTTACGTGTTGGTGACCGTCCTTGCAAGGTAAACGGGCGTCCAGACTGGATACAACAATAATAATATTAATAATACTGCCCGACCTCCTCTCGCTGCCGCCGTCTCGACCACATTATATTATTATTATTTTTGTTTTCGTGTTTACAAAACTCAACATTTAATATATGAATCGATAAAATATGTATTATACGTTTTAATACGCACATAGAAATATAATAATTAATATTATAAGAACATATTATGTCCGCATCTTGTGGAAGCTCCACGGTCGAGTCTGTACATCCGGGGTAAAACCCGAAATCGTTTCTGAGTTCAAAACAAAAATATATGTATTACATATGATGCAAATATGAGATTTAAAAAAAACACATTTTTAGAAATTGTAATTTTTTTCATGCTATAACATTGTGATAAGTGATGACAATATATATATATATATATATATATAATAATATAATATACTATGTACATAAACTTAACAATGAATATTTTTTCACTCTAAAATTTTTCCGCCAACATTATATCAAGATTTTCAAGGAGGAAATTGGAATGTATCGATACGTATCGATTTAATTTTGACGGTTCAAGAAGTTACACGTTCAATATACGAGCAATATACCGACCTGCATTGAGCTTAGACTTCGATACGAGTCGGTATACCTAATACTATTCCCAGTCGATATGTATCGAATTCTTCTTCTTGAAAATTTTGTATATTATGAATTAAAGAATTATAATATTATAATTAGTTACTGTTATATCACTTGAAAATTTAAAATTACCTTATTATTATCTCTTATAATCTTATACCACATTGGTGTATTTACTATTTGTATATTATAAATGACTATGCTGAATTATCTTAAATTAATTATGTTCATATATTTTATAATAAACGTAATTAATTCAATAATAGTATTATAATAATACTATATTATTATTACATACTTAGTGTAAGATACAAAAGATAGGATAGACCTGTTGTATCCGTTGTTAATATTATTAGGTAGTTAAAAAATTTAAATATTTATTATTTATATATTCCTGTCCTAGGCTTCATCCAATGACACTTAATTCATTGTTTTAGATGTTATATTTTAATTAAATTCATCGTACCGTATAAGAAAATAACACGAAAAACATTTTGCAAACAAAAACCTTCACAAGACAATGCTAATGTAAGATAGTCTTATCTAATTTGATAATTACCTTAATTAATTTAACCCAATGTTTAAACTATGTCAAAATGAACGGATCCGCTGTCGTACTCACATTATACCTCTATGAATGAGTGATGAGGAATTATTGTAACGCTCTGATTATATTGTTAATTTAATCTGTGTACAGTTACTACATAATATATGAGTAATGACCCCCTCCCCTGAATAAAAAATCATAAAAAAAATAAAAAACTACCCTGTAACGTTAAAAATATACATGTATAGTGACGACAGTTATAAAATATTAAAATATACTTTGTGTGGAGTATTGAATTTATGATAATAATAACAATGCGGATCGAGTGAGCATGATATATATTATATTATATTCGGACAAAAGATCAACACATCAATACATATGGGTATACTTTTATTAAAGTCCAATATTGCTACTTTATCATGTAATAAATAGCTATTGGCTAGTACATTGAATAGTGAATAGCATACTCTAAATGGGCCATTTCATAACAATAGTTAGTTCTTTAAAAAGTGTATAATTTACGATCACACACCGTGGTAGTACGAATTATGGTTTTCATCGTATTTTATGTAACCAACTATATATATTATTTTTAATTAGTTTTCACGTTGTTAAACTTATCTACGTTAGAATAATCGTATGTTATGCTATATATACTGTTGTAAATAGTTATAAATTATAATAATATAGTTAATATAATTATACAATATACATTATGCATATTATTATATATAATAATTATATAGATACTTTAATTTCTATAAATAATAATATATTCTAACTAGTTTTATTATTTTTATAGTCCACATAATACAACACAAAATTCTTTATCCCGATAATAATTTTTAATCCAAATCGTGTAATATAAGTATTACTAATCAAATATAAGGATCTATTCTCATATGACATATTATATATATATATATATATATATAATAGGTATCTAACAGGTTAATAAATAACTGCAAATTTTCTCGATTTAATTGATGACCTTAAAATATATCAATTCATATTCTGTGTATAAGTTCGTTAAAAAAAGTTATGTATTAATACCGTTATGTGATTATGTAACAGGAAAAGTATATTACTATTATTAATCTAGTTACCCATTATATTTATTAAGAAATAGTAATTACCAATTACAAAACATCGTTTTTGATGATATTTATTTTATCTTTAAAATTTATTTGACTAGAGATAATTGTAATATTAAGTAGGTATTTACCAAGCAATCTTTTACTCTAAATCATATCTGTTAGACAGTTGAAGGTTTTTTGCATAGAGTTAGTTGGTGCCTGGTGGTTTATGTAGTCAGGGTGAAATCATAAAGTCGATGGATAATAAAAAAAAATTTCAAATTCTAATAATTGTAAGGTCGACGTCTGTTGTAAAAACGATCGCACAAAATGTTTTGTGTAAACAAATATTATTTTGACGAGTTGAAACCAATTTTATTCCTGAAACCCATATGACAATCACAGGTTTCAGGAATAAAATTCATGTAATTTCATCTAATTAATTGATGTAATCGTAGTATAAACTAATAGGTATATATTATATTATTATTAAATACAAGCCATTGCTAATTAAAAAAAAAAAAGTCCATAATATAAAGCCGTATTAATACATGACAACATACAACGCGTTAGCTAATACATATATATATATATATGAAGTGATGGCTTAATATTATAATGTGACACATCAATAGAGGCATATAGCTTTTGATTTTACTATATTAATATAAATTATAACGGAGTCACTAATTTACACAAATCGAAAAATATACTATTTAAAAAAGTGTGTGTCACTCTGCAGTCTGCTGCATAGTAGAGATGGATAGTATAGGTCACTATAATGGATGTATTAAATTTGAATGCAATGACAGGTATCATTGTACACAAAAAACGAGTCTAGGATACATTATATTACCTATATTTAAATTATATCATAATTCCATGCAAATTTTCGTGATTTTGACATATTTCGTAAACATCATTTGGACTTTAAATGCTAATAAACAAAAATTGTGACTAACGATTTCCGATTTTTTTTTACAACAATAAGTAGGTACACCTTATAATAAACCTTGTATTAAATTTTAAAGATTTTTGGAGAGCCAAATTTTTTTTAAAGGCATTTCAAAAAAAAAAAACTTAGAAAAATCGAAAATATCATAAGATAATGTTATATGTCAAAATATTTTTGAAATTTAATCGTAAATATATAACGGTAATATAAACATGAGGTGGAAATTCAAGTATTATAATGATTCATTTTTGAGTTACAGCAAAATAAAAAAAATCAATTTTGTCGAAAACTGATTATGTGTAAAAATCCCAAATTTACTTTTGACTCCCCAAAGTACCAACCAGATAAATTTTCCTTTTCAAAGAGGGGCTGCAGTCAAAAATCAAAGCATCGTTTCTACTCCAAAGCGGCAAAGCGTGATGACAGACACAAAAAAAAGCATACATTATTGTAAAATCAATACATTCATCACTTCATTCAGAATCTAAAAAACGATTTAAACAAACGACTTATCACATATAGAATATAATCATGTAGGTATTGCGGGCGTTCAAAGTTCAATGATTTATAATATTTTAATGTTTTAAGCAAAAAATTTATTATTTGATTATCTTACTACAAAATGTATTAAATATAAATCCTAAGGGTTCCTTAATTATTACTTATAATTAGTTATTACGTAGTATTTAGTGATTACTTATTACGTAAATATAACATTCTACCTTGAGTAAACATTTCGGCATGGAATAATTAGATACCATTCGGAGAAACCCTTAACTCTCCCTCTCCAAAAAAAAAAAGATAAAATGTTAAAAAAACTAAAATTTCTCGCAAGATCAGTTTTTAATAAATCTATTTTGTTTCTATATGTTAAAATTCAAAAATACATAATTTTAATGACTTGAATTAATAATCAAAACATCTTGGCTTCTTTGTTTTATCTACTTATAGAATGTTGGAGTTGTTTTTTTCGATTTATATATTTTAAAATATTGTTGTAATTGAGTGAAAATTAAAAAAGCTTGGAAATATAATTCAATATAGGTTATTTATAATTCCAACAAAAAGTTAAAAAATTTAAATAATGCCACATGCATTTTATTGATCAATGAAGTTTAAAATTTTAATGACATTGTAGGTATATATTCAAGCATTGTTATTTTGCAGTTATTATTCAAAAACATATTAATATCAGAAAATTGAAAAATTCTTCTATAATATTAATTAAATTATAATTTTGCTATACACGAATGAATTTTTTGAAATATTTATACTAATTTTAAGGAACCTTTTTAAAGGAAGTTTGAATTTTTGATATTTTTTTAAACTGTTGATTAAAACAATTTTATTTAGTTGGTCAAAAAAGCTTGAAAATCGATTAAAAGATTCCACTACGTAAGTTTTTAGCGTAGGAATTTGAAAATATTAGAAATCCATAGGCAAAACTTATTTTCATAGACTTTTATTTCTACGAAGTGATGTGTATTACGCCCATCTCTGATTATAAATGATTATAAAAAAGATTATTGACTCTTCGCGGATTGTAGTGCATAAATCGAAACCACAAACGGCTCTCCGGTTCCCGACAGATATAGCTGTTAAATATAATTACAGGTGATTGCCTATCTCATATAATATTCTCGTCCTCAAGACATACCGAGAGTGCAGGAGCTTTAGCTTGTAATGGTGGTGGTTAGACAAGCCTATATATTATAATATCCACACACATACCAATAACAATGTCACAGTTCATACATATATGCAGTTATATCGCGTCACGAACTGCACGCGGACGCTTATAGGCCGGAAGACGAAACGCTCTCTGCATATTATGATAATTATATATATATATATATATACACAATACATTACAAAAATGTGCGTAAATAAATACAAGACACGATCGCCACTCCGCGTGTTCATTATTATTGCAAGTACCTAAGCTGCAGTATTATACAGATACATTATTCACACCATCAACCAATATTATGCATGCAAAGGAAGACCATAAGTATACTAACCCACGGGATTAAATGACATAGCCGTTGCAATATAATATACGATGGGGTTGGATGAGACTTATGTGTGTACGAATACCCGGTAATAAATCTTCAGACCACTTATTTATATACCTATACCTCCATATATTGTAATACAGCAGATGGATGCCGCCGCCCAATTAGTCGTGAAGATTCAAATACCTATTATTACCGCACGACCGCAATGACGGTTAGGTTAATATAAAATATACACCACTAACGTATGCCACCTATAAATATAATGGTTATATATGATATACCTAAAGTATACAATATATAATATATATATATATATATATATATAATGTGCGTGATCCCAGTTTATCGCGGTTTGTAAGCCAACAATACCGCCTGTTGCATGCCTGCAGTATAGCTAATATTATATTATTATGGCCATTATACAAGTATCTACGACCGGCGACCATTGCGCAACAGCGACGGCGTCTCGGTGGTGTGGTGACACAATGAACAAGACGATGTTTAATGTTATATTATATTATTATATATAATAATATAAACGGTTTATGGGTATGCGCGAGATGTGCTCGTTTTTGAGGTCGTCTTCGGGTGGTATGGTGCATAATAATAGTATTATATTAGATATATTATAATATTCCCTAGTCTTCGTTTTGGCTGACCCCTCTCGACCGCAACGTGAAATGCGGTTATAAGGTACCTCGCGCGTTATTATGTCGATACTGCATACCCTGCATAGACCAATATTATAATATGTTATATTGTCTGTACATGTACTATTGTACTGCGGTTGCGGTAACGCACGGTTGACCACGTCGAGCGTCCTGTAACGAACGAGCTTACGACAAACGAAGAAGAAAAAACTTCACGTTTGCAGACGATTAGTGAATATTATCATTGTTGCGATAAGATCACTGTGTGAAAACTCAAAGAATACTGAAAAAAAAAATAGTTTCGAAATAGTGGACTACAACTAAAGCGCATATCATATCAGTTGGCAGCTATACATATATGCATACTAACTAGGGTGGATCGAAAAAATGAATCTTAAATATAAACTTTCTAATAGTTGGGGAAATATGTGTTTTGGTCCCTATATATTATATATATATATATATATATATATATATAGTTTAGTATATGTGCATTGCATACTCGACTCAAATCGTCATATTATCATTTACTTTTCTACGCTACAGACTGCAGTAGTCCTAGTTTGAATTATAATTGTAATAACTAATATTTTTTACGAAAATCAAAACGTGACTACTATATTTTAATATATAGGTTGCAGTAGGAATCACTGTTGCGCTGTTGCTATGTAAAATTGAATGATGAATTATTACAAAACATACATCGCACTGCAATAACTATTCGTGTTATTATAATAATTATGGCGTTTCATGTTCGTGTATTTAATATTATATGACCATGAACTTACCATATCAAACGTGTAACTGCAAATTTCATTTAGAAATAGATACATCAGTACATCACACTCCGAATCTCGCACGAGAGCTGCACATATTGTGCACGTTTAAAGATGCATATTGCATGTAAAACAAACTTGGGATATAAAATTTTCGATTTTTTCGGAAATACATGTCTTTGGTGGTCATCATTATTATATAATAGACTGATAAAATATAATAATAATATGGTGTTATAAATCATGCCTACTTGATTGTGGCGCTGTTGTAATTTATATGATATTATAGGTTCACGGACGCCATCCGCGTCGTATATATAAATGTTCGATTATCACCTCTGTTGTAATGCTTCGCGTACACTGCAGCGCGGACGGCGCAAGTGCATCATCGGTATATTACGCGACGATGTAAACAGTCGAGCGATCTATATAATATTATATATATTTATTACGTACTACTCCACAGCTACTGATGAAATTGTAGGATACGGATTTTTCACTAATTACCGTGCCTGTGTACGAATCCGGAAACGAGTCCAGTATATTATCATAATTTATAATGCACAATTATTGTTTAAGCGCATGCAGCGCGGCGCCGTTATGTACCAAATACCAATATTATATAAAATATGCGTATTACTTATTTCATTTATTTATTATTATTATTATTTTTTTTTTTGAGTATAAAATCTTTAACAGCTAGGTCATTATAGCCTGCGATTGTATTTACATTATTATTAATAGATAGTTTAGTCGTGTTTGGTGATTTATTATACAATGGTTATGGGGTTATTAGTTTTTACAGGATTGTATATATTAACATTTTCGTTAGTAATACTGTCTTTTTCAATATTAAATTGTTGATTCGATGCTGATAGATTTGAAGAAGCTATGGATTAAGTGCGTATTATGCTCTCCTAGTGTTTCCTTTATCGATAAAGATTGCAATGATTGGTTAAGGATATTTCTTGCGTTGAAGAATAGCGGACAGCTAGAACTATGTGTATGATTGAGAGTGGTTCGTTGCATTGTCTACAGAGTGGTTCCTTCTTGTGTTTTATAATATGAATAGTTCTTATCACCTATACTGCATAATTATAAGGACAGTGATTAGTATACTCCACACATTTCTTTAAGGGGTAATACTTACATAGTCTTATATATGCAACCTGCAACAATAAATACAAACTGCAATCATTCGTATACAATATATATTTTCTTCTCATACGATACAGTATGCACAAAAACACAACTACACAAGATAATGCACGTGCGCGAACTGTAGGGCGAAAATACGATTTGTGTTAAGCTTACTTTTTATCCCTTGTATTGTGTATACTATACTATTATACTGCATACACTCTCGCACACATTAGGGGCTATTAAAAATTACAGATGTCTTTTCCCCTTGCATTTTAAGTTAAAATCTTGTTTTAAATAATGCACACATACCGACCCCATTAACTCTACGTTTCTATAGGTTTATTTAACAATTGGTATTGAATGTTGGCACTATTGCTGTATATTTAATAACTTCCACATAACGTGTAAGATACCAGTATAGCGACAAACCTAGTAGGTTAGGTTTAACCTACCCACAAATGCATGTGCTTGGTATAAATATTTTAGTTACGTAACATCGTTATGTGTAGGTATCATAAAATATCGATGACAATTTTTCGATGTTTTCCGCAGTATTTGCATACCTGCAGCATAATCTGCAGTTTAAACGACAATGACCGAAAAAATTCAGATGACTTCGTCCACAGTGAAACGGATTATCTACTCACCTATATATTTTGTAGAAAGAAGTTATATAGTATATATATACTATATAACTGATTATGAAATAATAGTTACGATTATTATGTGGGAATCTGGGATCTCATGCCACACTTCACACTGTACCACCAATGCATGCATATTATGTTATATACACACATTTATATGCCACATGAATTAATATCGTATCGTGTGTAAACGATTAAAATTTAAAATTATATTTAAAAAAACTAATATTAATATCTAAAAAAATGTAATTATATATTATATTCACTTAATTCATTGTAGATATTTTAACACATGCATACGTAGATAATTTGTCAGTACTTTTACATAGTCGAAAGTAATATTGTATAGTTAGTATAGATAAAATAGACATTTTTTTTGTACTTACAATCATTAATTGCTTAGATTTAATTTTACTATAGAACCGTATAGCAGTGCGGAAAGTGTATAGTGCAAAGTGAAACTAATCGGCTAAAGTAGATTTTTTCAATTAGTTAAACATTTCATTTTTTAATCTTCGTTAAGTCACAAATAAAATTCAATTTTAAAACAAATAAGGAGGCGTAGGTACCTATAAGTATACCTAAGTTCTAACCTACCCGAATATACTCGTACATTTAGTTAGTACATACTATTATACCTGTTTATTGGTTTTATTTTTATTTTATCATTATTGAATAATTTTTATGGAACATATTATCAATAAAAACCTGACGTAATCAGCACATTCGTTTGTGGTCATAAAAATGTTCTTCTATAAGTACAAATAATCACGTTATAGCCTCTCGAGTGACTGTGGAGACAAATTTAGATGCGATTGTTTATTTTTTTTTTTTTAAATATTTTGTTTAATCGTTTCTACGTGTGCTATGTGCATATAATAAGATATAGTCGTATAGATGATCATAAATCGATTTGAAACGCATACTATATGTGTATACTTATGTACGTGCACCATAAACTATATACGTAAGCATGCCGTTTAATATCGTAATAATGTGTCTACGAGGACCACGAAAGTCGAAAATGGTTAAAAACTAATGAAAAGAGAGCATTGTAAGTAAAACCGTATTCGTATATTATATTTGTGTGAATAAATAACTAAACGAATATGGAGTTTCGAAACACACGCGAGCCTTGGAAGCGATTCGAATTGACCCAAATTACGGGAGAGGCGATGTGAAAATGGCAAAGCACGTTGTGGCCTTGGGAGTGCACCGGCTCGACCCGAGTCAGGCACCGTACTACCATAGTATACATATAGGTAGGTAAATAATATATAAATACTGGGCTGCTGGCCGCTGGGTAACCTGTATGACGTCGATCACGCGGTGAACCGAGCGCTGCAAATAATAATATAATAATAATTTATTGTCATTATTATTATTATCCGCTCTGCGACGACTTATCTCAATCCACACTGTTATTATTATTGGACTTGTATGAAAAATAATATGTATAGAAAAAGAGTGGCAAGGAGGGATATAGAAAGATAGTGAGAGAGTGAGATTCCGTGCGCGTTATACACACGTGTTCCGCATGACGGCATATTTAACGCGGGAAAATATAAACATAAACCTACCTACTTCGGTGGCTATTAAACTAGGCATTACTTACGACTGGAAAATTTATAAATATCAAAATTTTTTTCCTCAGAATCTAAAACTATATAGTTACTATAAAAAAAAATACCAATGTCTATTACTATTTATGTAATTTATTCGTTGAAAATCATTTGTTTTCTAATGAAACGCGATTAAAATAGGTATAGTTGATATTCTTTATTTTTTGCATAAAGCATAAAGCAATAATAATATGATTTTCATCAAAATTTGGCTGCAAAAGGTTTCAAAATAATAATTAAAATCCTTGTTCCCATATCGTCTGCGATGATGAAAATTGCTTTCGAGTAGTTACCTACCAGCATATTCCTTTATATAATATTATCCCTCTATCAGCATGTCAAGTGTGAAATGGTTTTTTCATTTGATGGACAGTAGAGAATGCATCTTGATCGATATTCTGTTTTAATTCTGTGTGTTAAAAAAATAATTCATTCGACCGTCACTTCAGAACAGATTACAGAATGCTTAGATATCAATAGTATGTTGATAACCGGACGAACGCACAATGATTATAGGTTCAGTCTATGTTTCGTAATATTTCAATATTGAATATATAGTTCAATATAAAATATTATTATTATATTATTACATTATGCATAATATATATGATAAGATATGATTTATTTAATTTTTAAACGAACTACCGTAATTGTTTATTTTTTTAAATAAAACGGTTCATTTTTAAATATTTTTTTTATTATTTTAAGTTAATGTTAATACGTTTAAACCATGCGGAATGCTTCCCGAATAATATAGCGCCTGATATCTATATTGTACATTTGTTTATTATATTTTATTTCATTATGAGGTAGGTACTCTAAGATATTGATATTCTTGCTATGTACACTAAATACAACAGGCTTGATTCTGAAGCAAGGCCGTATAGGTTATACTAGCTGATTGTGTATTTCTTAGGTAGTTTTTTGTTTGTTTTAAGGACACTCTAATAAGTCAAAACACGCCTAAACACTAATGCATTTTACTGAGTTTTGAATTTAAATAACAATATAAATAATTTTTTTTAAGAATCTCTATAACATATTCTGCTAAACACATCATTTATTTGACAACTATAGTAATTTATTGTATGCGTTATAACCCTTTCTATTATATTACCCATTATATACAACGTTTATTGATACTTCAGTCCTTCAATGATACGTTCAAAATATATAATATTTTACCTCAGGCCCTCAGGGAATATTAAATAATAATAATAAAATTATATACGGCTACTCTAATGATGAGTAATAAATTTGTGTTTAAATAATATTAATTTAATAATATGTTAATTTTTATATTTGTAGAATTAAATATCTAGGCACTAGGCACATATTATGGTTGTAAAACCTATACGTCGACCTATTGACCAATATTACAAACGAACATCTTTAATACGACTATTCATGATAGCGGGTACTCAGTTAAACGTGCACATGTAAACCACATGATTTCCAACCAGGTAGAGTTGGGTTATACTTTCGTAGGTACTTAAATAAATATTCGTATATTGTGAGGCCTTGCGTTGTAGTGGACACGTTTTTCGTTTGCCTTTATATAAATACATATAAGAATGTTACTCGTGTTATTTTGTAGAGCAAACGTCACATTAAATGATCACCTTCTATTATAATAATATAAAGACCAAAGTACAAATACATTTTAGTATGCCACAATAAGAAATTTTCTTGAACTAAAAACATCGTAGATTTTTATCTCCAACAAATAAAATATAACAGCAACTGCAATTACATTGGCGTAAATCGAAGGGAGCTTACCACGCTGAATTTTAATGCCAGCACCTCGAATCTCAACAGAATTTTGTACCTAATTCAAATTTTTTGTTAAGAAGTTAGAAATGTATATTTTAAAATAAGTTAAAAAGAATTAATTTTTCTACAAATTATTTACAGGTCTATACAAACACAAAGTTGGTTTTTATCTTTTATTTATAATACTTTCAGTCATAATAATTTTTTTTTTTAATATTAAGTTTAATTGTCATAAATTACTTTCAATATTTTATTATATTAGGGGAGATAATTACTAGCTACTCGTTAATGGTAGTTTTTTTTGGTTAGATCATTAAGTTATTGATAAATGATCATCATTAATTTTTGTATGGAAAAAATTGTAATGTTTTACGTTTTTGTGAAATATTTGATCTCATAGTGAAATATTTCATACTTCTATCACTGTATGTAATGATTATAAGGAGGAATACCGATATATGAGAAGTGTGAAGGGTAAAGCCTCTCACGACTTTACTTCGTATACAATTTTTGGGTACATACGGCATACGCCACTATAATATTTTTGTGTTTATTTGCGCCAATGATTGCAGACTTTAACGTTATTTTTTTATACGTTATAGAATACGTAGACCTTATCATAGTATATGGATAGATAAATAATAGGTATTTAAAACTCAAATGTTAAGTACTACCTTTATTTTATATATCTTTCGCACACAAAAATATAGATATACATACATAATGGCGATACATTATTATATTAATATGAAGTGTACAAAATAAATTTGCATACTATCAAGCATAGTGGCGTGCCTAGGAATTTGGTATAGGGGGGGATGTCATTAATAAAAATATATTATTTTCAATCTTTATTATTAGGTATATAAAAAAAAATTTAGTCAAGGCGGAAATTCATTCTTCTGGCTTTTACAGTAATTCTAAAAAAAAAAAGCACATGGAGTGATATATCGCCCCCCCCCCCCTCTGCGTACGACACTGATCAAGCAACATGGTATAGTGTTATTGACAGGGAAAGTATAATATATATTATTAATATTATTTTAACATGTGTGAGTTAATATTTTTATCAGTATCATTTTTAATTAGTTTCTTCCACCTCGATATTATCTATATAAGTATGCAACTATATATAATCATAGAGTATTACATAGCATGACCATCATATAGAATATATACAAATTGCATTCAAATGGAACGCGAATATATTTCCTGCAGGTATTTTAGACGTAGTAACGTAGTACATGTTTAAACATAACGCCAATAAATGAATTTGTTTATGAATGAAATGTGTTTGAATTAATATAAATCTATTGTAATAATATTTCGTTTGTATTAGGTAAATATACTTATAATATTATAACAAATGACAATTTGCATTATTCTAGACCAATAGACGTAATTAAGTATACTGTCTGCCGTCTTTTTTTTATTATTATTATTATTCATTCTGTTATATTATGCACGCAAGACTATTATTAGTGTCTATACCTACTAATAATCGGTAAATAAAAACTCAGTTCTTAATTTTGAAAATGGCTATATTATTTTTTAATATATTTTATAAACAGTATAACATCATTTGGATCATATTATGAATGAGTATGGTACCTATACAATATACATTTCAATGTATTATGTTATTACAGCTAGTACAATACATTATGTTATTACAGTAAATTTGGCCTGTATAATACTACTTATAGTAGTGATAATATTCTAATTTTATTTTTTTAAATCTTACAAATTGGTTTTAGTTCATGCGTTCGTAAAATTCTTAAATTATACCTAACCCATATTGTTCGTATCAAAGTGTGATCTATTTTCATAAACTGTTTTTTGTGGTATCATTTAATGTCAGAAACAACAAAATAGGTGTTTTTAAAGCAGATTTATGCTTTTGTGTATGTGTAAAATATATTTGCAAATAATAAATACAATAAACCAAAACTCTGTCGTGCGGGCACACTAACGTTTACAAATTGACCAGAAAGACATACGCCTATAGGCTATAAGAATTTTACTCAAAATAAATTTCCAGCGACGTAGCTACTTAATGTTAATAATTTTATTTGTGGATGTATAATATACAGTGAAACCTCCTTTAACGGACACTTCCCAATAGCGGACACTTCCAAATAGCGGACGGAATTTTGGGAACGGTGAAATGTGTACTCACTGTATTTTCCTTCTTAATAGCGGACGACATTTAAGCGACTGAGAGTGTCCAGTATTTAGAGGTTTCACTGTAGTATATTGTAATACAAGAAGCTTATCGTATTATACAATTATAATATTATATTAAAAACAGACTTTTGCTTTAGTGTGTTGTAGCCTAATATGAGTATGATTGATTATAATTCATAAGCTAACACGCAATATACAGCACATAAATAAAAACCACCACAAATTTATTTTAACACTTATTGGCGTTATGCGTAATTATTTATAACGTGCGGATGACATTGGAGTGAATGATTAAAAAACAGTGTAATAAAAAAATACGATCAGTTAGGTATAAGCTCGCAAAAGTAGGTACTCTACGTTGTGTGTTGAGAACGGAATATAATATAATATAAAATAATTTATTAGAATGTTATTATTATGATGAGTGAACGTTTAGTATAATACCTACACCCGAATATATTGTACCTAGTAATAATTTATTATATTGCCATAAAATATTGCAGGTCACGGTATCGACTTGTTTCCAATTACCATGTATTTATACTCGTACATTAACACTCGTTTTAATAAATTAAAATTTATTATAATATAATAGTGTTTATAATTTTATATAAACAGCTTATAATACTGCCATGGGAAATTGCTCCATATAAACAAAAAATACTACAGCCACACATGTTATTATATTTTAACATATTAATATTATGATATCGAAAACACGGCCAGATCTTGAATCAGTGGGAGTTTACACTGCATTTTTATTTTTTTACTTTTATCTGTTCTACTCTATGACCGCGACGCAGTAATTGCAATTATTTGCATTTATACGTGTAGTACTGTAGTGTAATTGCATAGGTATTTGAAACAATGTTACACATATATCCTATGGAGACTCAAATTTATACTGAGGTTACCAAGATATATTTTGTGATCTTTAGGACCTAATGAGTTAAATACCAGTTTAAAATTTAAATTTGGCGGGACAGGGTACACTGAAGATTGAAATACTCCATAATATCTCCATTCCTTTATAATTTTATATCGTCTATCTAATTACGTATATATTAATGACTAATGAATAACACATATTCTTATTTCTAATATATATGAAATTTCACGGATATGTAGGATTTATATATGTATTTGTCCAACCTTTCGAATTACTGTATAAAAATATTCTAAATTTTGGATTGAATTCATGAAATTGTAATTTGTATTTTCATCTGTTTTGATATTACCAAGTTCCTAGGTACGTATTGTTCAGGATTATTGTTGTGGCTGAAATCAGCTGACACTATTGTTTCTGGACCAACTGCATTATTTGCCAGTCATAATGATAATGGCTTAATATTTTAACTTTTATCAAAACATAATTGTTTTTCTCCTTAAAATCACATTAAATTTACAAAATATTCAAATATTAATAGTTATATATCACAGATAGTTAAATATGTATGTTTGTGCAATTGAAAACAATTTAAATCTGGAGTATGTCATGGCCAAATGATTGCTATTAATAATACACTTAATATACATACCTTTACATTATTATACGCATACATATAAAAATTATTTGCTTACACACCATAGAAAACGGACAATAACCACGATTAAAATCCTGAGTAATAAATGGTACGTTTTACTTCACAGTAATACTGTATTTTTTAACAAGTACCTACTGACTGTAAAATAATAATAATAAAGCGAGATCATAAACTATTAACGAACAAAACACTTTTCAGTCTGTTAATCCGTAACCATCTGCATGATTAGTTATGTTTTCTAATCACGTTATTTTTGGAAACAGCATTAAAATCATTGATTTGTTTTTCCGCCACCCAAACTTATACACTCTATACTAGTCTTGGAAATCCATATATTTTACGAACAAACACAATTCGCTTTTTAAATTTTGTATAAAATAAAATTTTTTTTTTAAATTTATTTAGGGGAACCCACGAACATAGACTGTTGGGCGCGGAGTGTTACGGTAGGGGTTTTTTTTGTGTATTTGTTCGGAGGTTTTTAATTTGGTAGGATTATAACATTTATGTATGTGTGGCAAGGATATGTTGCTAACAATTCCGGGTGGTCATCCATCCGGGAGCTATAAACTTCGGCGGGCACGTACGCTCTGCAGTGTATTTTCACAGATTGAGTGTACAACCACGCCTCATCACCAAGCAACTAAAATATAATTTTGGATATGCGTAATATACATAATAATACGTCTAATAACAGTTAATTGTTAATTCAAAAAATAATGTATCAATTGGCAATTGTACATTGAGTAGTATCATAATACATATAATAGTGTTATGTGTATGGCGTGTCTACGCAATATACATATTTTAATTTGAATAGTTATATTTAATAACGGAACCAAACGAGAAAGCTATAAATTATGTATTATGCTTATATTTGTGGATATTTTAATATTGTTTATATAGGTACCTACTACCTACCTACTATTACACTATTAGGTACACTATTACATATAAAATTACTCTCACTCTCATAAAATAATAACATATTATAATTCTGCAGACTTGACTGAGCTGTAAACTTAGTGTATTGTTAATGTATTTTTCTTGCAATTCCTCCGTATTAATCATATATTATTTCTTTTTTAAGACTAAGGTATTAGGATACGGATAATAATTAATATAATTCAAACCTTCGTTAAGTGTGTATAACTTAAGTATAGGTTGTAAATCTGTAACTATTCGATAGAAAAAATACGGTGCGATCTCATTGGTACAATGAACAATAATTATCAAGTATTGACATTTTTAGTTTAATTGGAAACGCAATTCGTGAACATAATCTTATATACCTTTTTTCCATATGGCATCACTATACATGAGAGCTAAACTATTTTCACGTGACCTATTCTCCATGTAGCATCGTTTATATATATATAAAAAAAAAAAAAAAAAAAAAAAAAAAAAAAAAAAAAAACAATAATATATGCAACTTATAGGTAAGCTCTCATAAGGTCAAAGTCCACTTTCCACAGCGTGCGCTGAGGTAGAAGTGAATAACGAGCATTTCGAGAGCTGAAAACCAATTACACCTAATTAAACTGACCGCTAGCATGAGGATAGACGAGAGTGCTCTGCTTATGTCCTCACAGGAATTTAAATACATACAATATGTATCTTATTTATTTGTAAGACAAAAATATTCGTGAACCGACCTAAGTTCACTGCCAAGGACGTCACGTTAAACAGAACCTCTTCTCAGTTCTTAGACCGGCCTAAGCCAGCAGTCCTAGACGTAACGTAATGAAATCCTTTTCTTGAGGCGGCTAAAGCCTGCCACTATCGAAGCCCATACTAGATTTAGTTCCAGCAGCCTCTACACTGCCTGGTGAACCCTTTTTCGCTCTCCTGGAGTTAGGGTCTCCTCCGCCATTTTGTAGAAGATCCTGAATGACTCTTCTAACTTTGAGGATAAATCCTTTCTCCAGATAGGCAACAGTAAGACTTTTGAAGGATAGGACAACACAGAATGTCTAGCATGGCCACATTGAATGATCGGTATTGATCTTATACTTATCATAGCCAATACCGAAATACAAATAGGAAATTGACTAATATATAGATTGATTATTATGTTCGCTATATATTGTGATTACTAATAACTTATTAGTAATATTGACAGGCAGTTTAAGGTGATGTTGAAACTTTAAAAGGTACATTTCTTATGTTTAAGGTATATAATATGTATTATTTATGTATAAAAACATAATTTACAACCAGCAATTAGCAATTGTATTCTTGTAATTTACTTCAATTTATTGGAAGTAACTAAAGATGTAAAAATAAAATAACACATACTAAAAAATTTTTATTTTTGTTATAACAAGTGCATGATATCATCCATTATTTCCTTTTAAAATACAGGTTTGTTTTAATATCTGCGTGAAAGTGAACTTAATATCTATATACAATACACTATAATAGCATGACAACATGTCAACACTTAATAGGTTTATAAAAATTAAGTCAAATCGATCATAACATATACATATGCACTACTTAAATACTTTGTAGGTATACAAGTACAATAATGAATAAATGTGTCTTAACACTCTTAACAATGTTCATATATCATGTATAATAATTAAAAATACATGATTAATTATTATGTTGTCTGTATGAAACGTGAGAATTATAATGAAAGCGAAAAGAAATTAAAACCAGCGGGTGGAAGAGCTGCGTGTATAAAGGTTAAATGTCTCGTGTAAAATAATCGACTTTTCACCAAAGGTTAAGTTTTTGGTACATATAAGGACAGATTGACGTGGTACATAGCCTATAAATTATAATTAACCTTACCATTAGTTACATGTCTTATTCTGACATAATATACCAACTATTTGTTAAAAAATTCATATTATACTTATTATAGCCTATTTCGTTTTTTTCTACATCTGTCATATAATGTACCTTAAGTAAGTATAAGAGTGTGAAACATGTTTGTTATTTGATTATATAATTTTTTAACTTCTTTAATAGGTATCTATATTCTATATACTAAGTGCTAATAAAATACCTAGATATTTTTTATAAATAGCATAATATTTTGTTAGGAACAATGTATCTAGGTATTGACGTATTGTGTTTTTCAGTTTTTGACAATCAATAAAATGTGGATAGCCAATACATTTTTAAATTTTGTTATTAAGGTACCTACCCGTAATTATTTATTTTTGGATCAATATTTTTTTTTTTCAATAATTGTTTTATTTATATTAAATCATTATTATATTTATTAACATTAAAGATGACAAATTATTATTTTTTAAATTGTGTATAGCTCCTATGCACATTATACGAATTATGCAGATTAAAATGATATTCCTACATGAAACAACATGCTAAATGCATAATGCAGTATAATAGAGTGAATTACTTTTATAATAGGAGGACATCTTTTATTAAGTATTTTAAAATTGAATTGAAATGCAAATAAAATTGTGATTTTTTAAATTAATAGGAATTTATTTTGTTTAAATACTATACAATAAATTCTCGTTAGGTTATGTTAGATTAACGTTAACCTATATTTTATATGTATTGGTATAGGTAGTTTTTATTTGTTTTGTATGTTCCACTGTGTATGTCTCTATTGTATTTTGTTTCACTCAAAAATACGACGACAAATAGGCAATAGCCCATGCATAAATAAATTAAAATAAAACTAGCTGAATTTTATCCGTCGTTGTCGGGTTTATTAATTGTTGTTATCTGGTAAGATTAAATATTGTCAATTTAAATTAAATTTAAATAAGATTGTTTAAAAAAATATGTAATATTATATTAATTATTTATTAAGCTGATTTTTACCGTTAATATAATATTTCTCTATAAATTACAATAGCTATAAATCTGGTTGGTGCCAAAATAACTAAACTCGTGGGCGTACTGAATGTACTGTAGGTATGTGAAAAACAATCTTATCTCGTATATCGATCCCTGCAAATTTCAAGGTTTGCCCTTGTGATTTGTTTATTGTCATGGCAAAACATACTTTTACAGGAAACTGCATTCTCTCGAATTGAAAAGGATAATCTGATGGTATCATTGGTATGCGAGGAATAAGAACTGATTCACCTTTTGCAGATCCAGTCATAATAATAGCTTCAATCAAATTCTTTTGTAGACCAATAATCCGTATTCCGTAGACGTGTCACATTGCACAATTTTGGTGGACTATGATTTCTTAAAAGCATTATAGGACAACCAATTTTTAATAGGTATTAATAAATGTAGTGGAAATCCAGGAGGGTTGAATGAATTGAGAAATAAAACTGGATAATTAACTGCATCATCTATACTGTCTTCCAGTACTGAATTCACTGATCTGTATTCCATAATTTTTGCTTTGAGTCCATTAATATTAGGAAAAATATTCCTAATATTTTATATTTTTGTTTCTATTGTCTATAATTGTTTATTAATGGTAAGTTATCAATTTATCATATTTTATTACAAAACAAAAACATATTTTGAAATAAGTTTCGTTTTAAAGTGTTAAGCATTCAAAATCCAAGAAAATGTTATCAGTGATAAATTATGATAAAACCAAAACTTTTTAATTTATAGTCAGATTGATTAAAATTACAATTTATAAAATTTAAGGGTAGGTTACTATACATAGATACCAAAAAAATTAATTGAATATTATCAAAACCATTTCTACTAGGCTATCCAATATCCATATAACAAGAATACTACAAAAAATGTATGTTAGTGTATATATGTATATAGTATACCCTAATTAATTTTCCTTCTAATTACCTATGTAGTAAACTTGTGACCCCGTGTTCTGAGAACCAATTAAACAATATTAGTACCTATTGAGCATTATTATATTCTTATTACATTTAATGACCACAGAATAAATTATGTGTATAGGTTGTATATAGGTATATATAATATGAAAACGAAGGTAACATGCTTGTAATGCTGCAATGGTTATATTAGGTATACCGTGTATACGTGTTAATATAATAAGTATGTATAATATATTAGTCATATTACGTGCGTAGAACTAACTATATAGCCACTTGTTAGATAATAATAATAATAATAATAATAATATAGAAATAACGTATAATAATAACGGCTATAACATTTTGCACTATGGGAAACGAATGGATTTAAAACGGAAGCTGATAAACAATAATCTAATATCTATATATAATATAAGTAATATAACTACAATATACAATATTATAAAAAAACGAAAGTTGCTGAATGTGCAAAAATAAATTGAAACCATTTTACATTTATAATAATTAATATTATAATTAGGTACGTAGGAATGTGAATTGTGATTCATTGCATAAAAATAAAATTTGTAACATAATGCACGATACACCTACATATGTTCAGTATTTTTGAATAATACGAGTAGGGGATGGAGGTCGAAATTGGGGTTCAGCTTAATAACACAAGATCTTTCAAAATCTATATTATTATGTAATATTATATATTATAGAGCCATATATTATGGTGCATCATACTGCACAGCGACGTTTAAATGTTTTAAACTTTTTTATATATTTTTTCCAACACGATTTGGCATTGTGGTTTTGATCGTTAAAGTCCCCAGGTTTATATAGGCGTTTTGAAATATGGGCAAGTCAAAATAGGTATGTGCATGTGTTATTTAATGTATAGATATATTTTAATGTTAGTCTGGCTTTAGCGTGGTCGTTTTATTCTTCATTCGTCAGGGAACAGTATTTTCAAAAATGAGTAAAACATAATTAGGTATTCGTTCTTGCGTCCCACGCTCGATGAAGATCGTACACACGGTCTGCTGTACATACTACGCCTATTTCAGCAGCTGTTGTAGTCGTATTATATTATTTTGAATTATAATGTATTAAAATATACGCGTGGTAGGTTTGCGTGTACGTAAAAAACGAAATGTACATTTCTCATCTATAGAATACAATTGTTGATCGCGCATTCCAACGGTATTTACGTAAAAAAAAAACAATCGTCGTCAAGGTGGTCGGGGCATGTATAAGTCGGAAATAAGCGTATCGTCCGACAATGGGCAGTGCGTATATACCTATATTATGTTATAATATTATACAATTCTTTATCCTATGGGTTTATATCGAAAAATAATATAAGAATATATACGGTGTGATTCTAAACGTATGTTTTTACATAATTTTTATAATATAAAGTGATTTAAACTATTTGCCACATTTAAATAGAATAGTACAAAACAATATTTATTTTCATATAAATTTAATATTGAATGTCTTACATTCAAATAATCACCCTGTATATACTTCTACGTGAGTATGTCTACATAAATAATTATATTTGCATACATGATATATAGATTATACAAGGTGATATTTTTTAACTTAACTCGTTTCCTCAGATAAATTTTGCAATTTTTCGAAATGAATTGTTTGTAATAAATAGCAAAATAATCGAATGTTTTACCGTATTCTTGTCCATATAATATTATAATATAATAGGTTTTTACTTGTTTTCATTTTAATATGACACCTATTGATTTGAATTTATACTATACAACGCAGAACATATAAATTAGTTAAAATAGTTTGGTAGGTTTATTATGTTTTGCGAATAATAGGTTAGGTTGTACCTATAATACCTGTTGATTACTATTTACTCGTCCATATTTTATGCAAAAGCGAGGAGGAAATACCATCCGATATTTTTCTGAGCCCTGAAAAAGTACTTCTGTAGCCTGTAGGTATATTACTTAAAAAGTTCAAGCTGCATGTTCCTATAATTTTTTGACAAACATCCCTCTATGACAGCAAAAGGATATTATAATCGTCCGCGAAAATGGGGTCATTTTTCAGTGGTATATCAAACGAATTAATCATGATTCATGATGCATTCGATTCGGACATGTCAACTTGACGACGATGAATCTCTTGACGAAAATCCTCCTGTTTGCTTTCTCAAGTCCGCTTTAACCGTGTCGACCGCGACCACTTTTTCCGGATGACCTTGACGATATGACATGGTCTCTGTATCCTCCCTACACATGCGCATGATGCTTGTGTATAAAACCAATTTTACGTAATATTCAAACAAACGCGTTGCGCAACAATACAACATAATAGTCTTATTTTATTGTGGCCTTTGTTCGCTGTCCGCACATTCTTGGAACGCACTGTACAGTGAACATACGCACCCCTTTCGAAACTCGACTCAATACCACCGGTTTACTATAAATGATTCATTTAAAGAATAATCATTAACGTATTTGAAAATATATTTTTAATGTAGGTAGGTAATTGCTAGAAGACATTACAGAACTATATTGTTTTATAAATATTTTTTTGTTCCCGGTTACGAAATTGAAATTGTTGAAAATGTTGAAAATGTGGGTACCACACGATTGCGTACGATGTATCTTTTTGAGAACACGATTGCGTACGTTAACACGATTGCGTACGTTAAACCATTAACTTTAATATTTACCCCAAAAGTCAAACGATTGCGTACGATTTACTGTGCAACGTTGCCAAATTTATGTTTTTATTTTTGATCAGTAAAATTTAAATTTTATGACTTAAGCTATGGTACCACTTAAAAATCTCAATTTTCGACAAATATGTTATAATATAGTATACAAAATAAAATAATTAAAAATAATAAAATGTTTAAATAATATAGTAAAAAATGTTATACTTGGTACCACTTAAAAATCTCAATTTTCGACAAATATGTTATAATATAGTATACAAAATAAAATAATTAAAAATAATAAAATGTTTAAATAATATAGTAAAAAATGTTATACTTGGTACCACTTAAAAATCTCAATTTTCGACAAATATGTTATAATATAGTATACAAAATAAAATAATTAAAAATAATATTCCATATTTCACTCGAAAAACACTAAACACGCGATGAAGTTGATTAGTCCAACGACGGTTATTCACTGAGTTATTAAATGATGATAGGTACCTATACTGTAGTATTCATAATATTTTATCGAGTGCGAGTATCCTAAAATATCCTAGTAAAATAACCGATTTCGTTATCGCCTATTAAATATCACCTATCGAATCTCAATTAATTTTAAATTATATGTTCTATAATATAGAACAATATTGAGCGCTTAACAGTCGATCGCAATCGACCGGTCGATCTTGGACAATTCCAAAGTCAATCATATTAGAATTTATTTTTAGGGCCACGCGCTCTATATGTTTCTTAATAAGTATAAGAAAATGGCAACAGTGCTTCAAAGTTGCAGATAAAAATCGTACGCAATCGTGAACATTTAATGTTCACGATTGCGTATGTCGATACAGACCGTACGCAATCGTGTTTTACCGGAAAATGTTCATAAGTTTAGGTACCTATATTATGTTTTGCATTTAAAAAATTAAAAAACTTAAAAATAAAATCAACGGAAAATTTTTAAGATATATCATTTTTCCAAAATTTTGTTTTTTAATAACTTCAGATTGTGTATAAAAAATTGTTTTCAAAATGTTTTATATAATAATTATTGAAATAATAATAATAATGAATGATCTTCTTCGATATAAAACGATAGAACTATAAGTCATATAATTTATAATATATGGAACGTGATGTGTGCAATATATTATAAGATGTGATTTTTGAGGTAGTTTTGAATTTAAGTAGACCGTGTAGGTATAATATCTACAACATTCAACCTGGCTGCAGCACACCCACAACAAGACCACGTGTGGCAGCCACGTCTATTGTATCGACTATATCATTATACTCGTATAATACGGCCGTATATTTTATCACACTATGTATATGATCGCTTTATGTTACATGTGTGCAAGACCTGGACATCACTATAAACATACAATATTAAACTTTGTTGTAAATGTGCATTTTATAAGTGGAAAAAATAATATCTTGTACAGCAGCGTAAGAATGGGTTATTTTCTGTTATTTCAATTCTGTTTTCGTTTTTTTTTTTTTTATGAACCCCGACAATTCTTCAGACGTCGTCGACTCATGTGATGTGTATAGCTCAGATCACCTGTTATGTCCGTATAAATTTATATTAATATGGCCTAGTATGTGAAATGTGTATATAAATACGGAATAGGTAGTTTTCAGCACGTGGTTTCGGCGTATAGAGTATTAGGTAATACTATAATATAGTCGCATATATATAACTGGCACGTATTCATTTTTATTCTAGTCTGTGCGTGTCGCGCGTGTGCATTATATATATATAATATATATGATGGGTACATAATATATTTGCAAGAATCCGAATCATAATACATAGTTCGGTACTTACATCAGGAGAATTATATTATGTCATATACGCGTAATTTGTGTACAAATCTCTTTATATGTCAACAAAAATACCGGGACTATTGGTTAAAATGTATAATATTTAAAATGAGCAAATTTATTTCAAAAACAATATATAGGTATTAGGACATTAGGTTATACATAATATTATTATCTTTGATTTGGCGTTTTTATATTTTGACTGAATTTATAAATTTTAAATAGGTATAATGGAATTGTTAGAAAGGCATAAAGATTTTTAAATTTGTTTAGTTTTTTTAAATTTTAAGTTCCTATATAAAGGTATTCAATTATAAGGTAAAATTATAGAAGAAATTCAAATGTCCAAGCACAATTAAATTTTTATTTTATATTATTTTTTGTTTTCAAAAGAATAGGTTGTCAAGAAAAATTTTGTTTTAAATAAAATATCATAATTTCACAACAACTTATTTTTAGGATCACGTCTTACTACATTCTTTGTAGACTAATTTCAAACGTTAAATTGACATTTGTCTTATGGTAGTTTCAATTTCCTTAAAAATTATGTGTTCCTGCGTTATTTTCATTATATTTAATAAACCATAATATTTGGGTGAGAAATATTCAAAATATCGGATCAACTATCGTGAACACAAATTATTCAGATAATTCTGTAGGCAATCTGTGGCAAGATTGGTTAGATTTTTAGGTTTTTTTTAAACCCTATTTTTGCTCCTTGAAATTATTTCAGTGAAATATGTAAATACAGTTATATAACGATGAAAAGTATTTACGCGATCAAGACGAACAACTTAATACAATATATAGAGCCATATAGACATATACATAAATACATATATATATATATATAATATTATAATATATACACAGGCATGTACAGTTCGGAATTGCAGAACCGGTACCAAACGCCTTAAATATTTATCACAGGAAATAAGATGATGTACAGTCCGCTATAGTACATAATATATTTTCCGTCTAAATGATTTTAAATAAAGTGATAAAATATTAACGACATTACCAGAAGGACACATTCTTATATAGTAGTGAATCGGGAAAACAATATGCCACGTAATGCGAAATATCAATATTTAAATGCTAATGAGAACCTAAAACTATATAATATAGAGA
Organism: Diuraphis noxia; assembly: GCF_037042655.1. Classification (NCBI taxonomy): domain Eukaryota; kingdom Metazoa; phylum Arthropoda; class Insecta; order Hemiptera; family Aphididae; genus Diuraphis; species Diuraphis noxia. Next base: position 40,501,920 of record NW_028301712.1, on the reverse strand, counting down.
TTATTCTTTACTAGTCTTTGCATTAATTTTAGTTTTAACTTATACATTTTTAATAAAGATGACTTATTTTTATGAATATTTGTGTTCTATACATATTATTTATTTTAAATAGCTACACAAATCGGCGCATAAAATTATGTAAAATGTAGTATTAAATTCTGTTCTGACATCTAAGTATATATAATACATTAATACACTGTAACTAGCAGTTAACTAGTAACCAGCATTAGCAGCATTACTTATTATTTTATTAAGTATATTAATTATTAGCAGCTACTGCTTACAATAAATGTAGAGACTGACTTGTAGGAAAAAAGTGAAATGCATTACTTTAATACTTACGTGAATGTCTATTTATAATAATCATTTAAAATATTCAGGGGAAAATTTAAATTTCTTTAATGCTAGCCAGAATAAACTGCCAATCTTTTTTTTTACCAACCTATTCTGTTGTTTATTATCAGGTCTCAAGACTTAAACCATCACTTTAAAACAAAATATGAGTATGCTTAAAACCATAACATATGCGTTTTAATATGCAAAAAATGAAATAGGTAAATGCGATAAATATATGAGGACAATTTTTTTTTCGGAAATAACAATTGCAGTATTTCCTCAAAAATAAGTAAAACTTTTTGAAGTAGAAATTTTTGATTTCTAAAATGAATTTGTTTTGTTAAAAATGAATTAATTCTATAATTTGTGGTTGACCATTGGTTTTATTAAAGTGATATAATTTTATTGTAAAATCTATTTTCAAAATTAAATTTACAATCTGTAGACTGTAGTAAATGGTTGCTTAATGGTGATTAATTTAAAATGTGGTTTGAAATGGCAGTGAACAATAAATTGATTTTGGAATGAACTGAAGATTTTATTATTAAGAATTGAATTATATTTCCTTGTTTCGATATTTTTCCCATATTGCTTTTAAATGTAGATTCTGCAACTTTACAAATCTTAATCACATTGATTCATGAAATGTATTTTAAATATTTTGTATTCTAATTAACGAAAGAATCAATTGTGTGAATTTGTAACATTAAAAGTAAAAAACTCAAAAATGCTCATGAAAAGTAAAAAGTAAAATGTTGTCTTATGGATACTGGCAGAGCAGGGCGATATTTGAATGAAATTTTATTAAGATAACATTTTATTCGAATGATTTTTTCACATTTATTCGAATAATGTTCAAAAACAGTATTGTTCGAATAAAAAATTATTTAGATAATTTCTAAATTGTATTATTCGGATAATGTCTAAACTTTATTATTCGAATAAAAAACGTCAGAACAAGCTGCAGTATTTAAAATTATTTAGTAAAAATCAATAAAACGCGTGATTAGTAAATTATTAAAAAAATTAATTTAATATAACAGTATAATTAATGCTAATATTAACTAGAAGACTTAAAAATTGTAATCTTATTACAATTATATGATACATATTTTGTACTAGTATAATTTTTTATTTGAATAATAACATTTTTAAATTATCAAAATAATTTTTATTTTTATTTTTATCACTGTTATATAATATATACATATTATGTATGCAGGTAGGTATAGCAGTATAATACTTAAACCTACATGGCTAAATATTTCTAAAAAGATTGTTGACAAAAAACAAATGATGGTAATACAAAAATAAAAATTTATAATCGATTAATATCTTAATTTTATTTCTATATAATTTAATAATTATAATGTCGCGTTGTTATTGTGGTAACCGGTAGCCGGTAGATATTATAAGTAGATAAAGTAAATAATAAATATAACATAACTTTTCCCAATAATATGGTTAAAATTACTTTACTTATAAGTTGTAGATTATGGTTAATTTGCATAATATGGGTGATCACAACCGTTATTTATGAACAAATTATTGACGAATAACAAAAAAATGTTATACCTACATATGGTCAATATTTATAATATTTATTTATTTTGTTTATTCCATCACTTTTAATTTTAACCTATTTTAATTATAACATTTCTCGACGTCGACCCACCGACGTCAACTTTAAACCTCGTCGGTACCGCGGGAGAGGGAGCCCTATCGTACGCCAGACCGGCATGCCGTTCTGCACTCGGTGCCCCTCAAGGTTGAGAAACCTACCTCGTCTGAAACGCGGTGGTTGTGGGACCAGCGCTAGATAGTAACAAAACCACCCTACCTTGGTGAGAGGATGGACCCTAAGGCGTAAGCTCAGCTGACCCAAATCAGTAAGATGCAGACCTTCGGGTCCGGTGCTAGTGGTCCTTATGACGATCCGGGAGGATGCTATTCCAAACCTCGGCGTCTCGTAACTAGATCCTCGAGCTAATACACGGTACGCAGTTGTAAGGCCACGGCCATAAAACCTAAAGTATCATGACATGTACTACATTTAATGTACTACTTGTACTAGCATAATTTTAAGTCGTTATTTTATGTCTACCTAACTATTATAATATGTATAGACAATATAGTACAAATAACCTATTTGGCTTTTGCAAAATAATTCATACGATGCTGTTGTTGGTCAATAATCAATATCACACGTATCTTGACTCGATGCATTGTGCATTCAACGTGGTTTCGGTGATGATATAATATACCAGTTCTGTTTATACATAGGTGATAGGTATCCTATTATCGCTTTTTGATTAATCTAAACATTCTAAACACGTCTTGATTCTTGGAGTGAACGGCGTGGATCATCGACATACATAATTATAACATACAATATTATAGCTTTATTTAAATGTATTATTACACGTGCTTGAGACTGTCGAACCATTATTTTATTTCGAGAGCCGAGATTGCTTGAAAGGTGGAATGCTGTCGAGCAATTTGATGATCGTTTGGGAGATTTTTTTTATAAACATGTAAGATGTAATGAATCATTTCATAATAATTGTTCCCGTTTTAACAAATAATTAATACCCTACTGCCTAGTGCCTATACATGAATGACAGCTGGGGTTAACGTACCACATACAATTGCAGTTGTTTAGAAGTTAGGGAACTGTAAAAAATATTTGATCTTAAGACCTACACTGAAACGCGCTAATATCACATGTCATATGTGTTATAAGTATAACCATATTAATAATACAATAAAAACTTGCGGACAACCGTATAATATATGGGAAGTGGTTGATGACTCAACAATTCCATTTTTGTCAGACAAAGAAAAATGTCTACAATAAAAATTATTTTAGACATTTCTATCGATTATATTACGTATATTATATTCCCATACGATTACTTGTGGGTGGGCAAGAGTTTTCCAGGAGGCATCATCATTTCAATGTGTAAATTAAAGTCCTCTCAGTTTTTAACAGTTAAAACAAATTTTTAAGTTGAGTGTCAAACTTTTAAGTATCTATAACTTAATATTTAAAAACTGTATGGCACTAGTATCTTAAAGGACCATAACACTCAAAAAAATAAGTCTATTTTAAAATATAGTATTAAGTGAAATAAAAACAGAGATACCATTAAAATATATTTACAACTATTATTTAGCCTGCGGCAGTCATTTGAAAAATACGTGTGACGTCATAATTTCGCCGCCGCCGATTACTCTGTATACGATTTTACGGGAGTAATACAACTTTCGCTGTTTAATCTCTTATAAGTCGGCTAATACTCAATTTATTGATGTAGACCTTTATAATAATTTAAAGTTCACAAATTTTTCTTTTATTGCATGTTTTTTACAATAATAAGTTCATCATATGATTCAATTAAAAATTAAACAAACATTTATTTATACGACTGTAGACTATTTTAGGACTGTTGTGCACCGTATTATTATTGTGTAAATGTAACTATATTAATTATTTATACATGTTTGTAGATAATATTTACAGTATTGTTTAACTTAGTATAATGTTGTGTTTATCGTAATATAAATAACAATATTTGCCCAGTGGTGTATCAAAATAAAAACTGTAATAATTAATATAAATAATACTGTCTAGTCGTCTACTCGTCGTCTAGGCCTCAGTCGTACGTCGCGAGTGCGTACTCATCGTGTTTCGTGTAATCGTATGTTTAGTTTTCGTATGCGCAGTATAGTTTATATTTATACAATAAAATAAAAGATTGCACCTATTAAAATGTTGTGTTCCGTTTATGGTTGTTCTAATCATAGTGAAGAAGGTGTTAAAACAGGCCCAGAAAAAATACATTTTTTTACATTTCCTAAAAGACAAAAATCTCCTAAACGATTTAAAAAATGGAGTGAATTCTGTAAAAGAAAAAATTTCGTTCCAGGAAAATCAGCTGTAATATGTTCAAAACATTTTAACAAAAATGATTTAAATCAATCTGATTTACTTCGTCAAAAACTTATGCCGAATTCTAAGGTCCTTGTTCATTTAAATGCTGGTGTTTTCCCTACTATTTTTTCACAACAGGATTCTAATCAAACGTTAAACCGTTCGCAACGTTCTTCTAGAACAAAATTGCAAAATATGGTAAATTCAGTAACTGCCAAAACAAGTACACCGAAAAAAAATAACAATTCATGCAATAACATCGAAACATATATATCAGAAAGTGAATCTGTAGACGGCAGTTTTGATAGTGCTTCTACAAGTACAATAAAATCAAAAAAAATCAAATTTGGTACAAATGATGTTGGTATACAATGTGACATCGAAAATGACTATTTACGTCGTGACAACGTAAATGAATTATCGTTTGATCTTCCATCGGAAGATGATTTGTCAGAAGAAGATGAAGAGTTTGAGGAATTTTCTGAAAGTGATAATAATGACCAATCACAACAACTTACAGATAATTCAAATAAAATTAGTAATAATTCATGCTTTATTATATTTTGGGAGTGTTTATCTGAATTATTTGACACGTGCCGTAAATGTTCTTCTTCCGTATAAATAAACCGTTTAATAATTTTACAAGAAAATAATATTAAATTAAAAATTTAGTTCTAAAGCTTCAAATTATTATAAGGGTCTAAATCAATAAATTTATTATTAGCCGAGTTATACGCGTTTAAACAGCGAGACTTGTAATATTCCCTTAAAACCGTGTACAGAGTAAACGGCGGCGGCGAAATTATGACGTCACGCGTATTTTTCAAATACCCGTAACTGGCTAAATATTGGACGCTAACAATTTTTAGTGGTGCCAATAATCTTTTATTATTTAGTTATATTTCACAAAAATATAAAAAAAAAAATTTTTTTTCAGTTGTGTAGTCCTTTAAAAATTATTTAACCTCTCACTTAAAAAAAAAAGAATTGTCAGAGAGGTACTTGACGTAAAAATATGAAAGATATTAATAGAATTTCATAAAAACAACTTAATCTTCCTATCCAAAAAATAATTGTACAACCGCATTGGCTGATGAGTTTCATTACTAATGTGGGGAGTTACTGCATGTGCAATGTGCTAGATGTATAGAGTTCATGGCATCTCTAATTTCCTATACGATTTGTAATTTTTATATGGTTTTAAAATTTATAACATTCTGATGCTAATCGATCCATCTATCTATAAAATATCTAATCGACATTTTGACTTTGCAAAAGTTCGGTGTTTATTGGAATACTTAAATTATTTAGGTACCTATAAATACTAAATACTATATAATACCATTTTTACCATTACCGTTCGTTTGTTTTGTCTCATTTTATAGGATTGCGGCGCCATGTTACGTGGATTGCAATTTACGTTGGACACGCAGCAAGCCGAAAAGCTGATGCAGAAGATCAAAGTGGGGAAGAAGCAAAGGTGTTGGTGTCGCTTCGTCACGGCGTGCGTAGGCCTGATCATGTTCCTCGTGTCCGTGGTCACCGTAAGCCTCACGCTTACCAGGGGACAAAAAATGTTCGGCTCTCTCTGACGATATCGCATTCAAACTCTCGTCTCTCATAATAAAGTAATAACAATAATAATATTACTTATAATACACATATTTATTATTATTATTGTTATTGCATCTTAAAATTTAAAATTATAACTATTTATCAATACCTACATTATCATTGTTAATACATCCACATATTGTATTTATGTACTACAATGTAGATAAAATCTACAGTACAACGTATGTACGTACATTAAATCAAACAATTGTATTAACATTATGCCATTCTACACAGTGGCGTGGCAAACTCAAATATTATCAGAGGTATGTACATTTTTCGATACCCACCCTACAACCTATCCACCTATACCAAGGCACACACAGCCATCCATCAACAGCTATTCTTGAACACTGGGTTTTTATCTCTCTCTCTTAAAAGTTATCCTACGAAAAAACATTTATGGTGGTGGGGAGTGATTGCCTCTTGCCAGTGGCGTAATTTGGAATTGGTTGTGGCGTGCTATATAAATTTATATTATCATCTTAATGGGGGCTATCACCTCCCTTGACCATTAAATTTCGTATATCATAGTATTATATTAATTTGTTATTATAAATTAAATGAGGTAAATGATAGTATAATAATCGTTTCCAAAATTGTTTTAACTATGAGCCGTATAATTTTATTTTCATATATAATTGTATATAATATTGTTGAGGTATCGTAATTTTAAACTAGTAAAATAAAAATAAATCTCAATTAATAAATTTTTATTTTCTTATTTTAAAATTGTTTAAAGTCAAGTGCTTATAGGAATTTAATTATGGTTATTTAAAAAAAAAGACTTTGGAAGAATAAATCTCCCTCCCCCCTCCCCCACCTACCCACAATTGAACCACAGCCTCTTGCAAACAATTTTATAATCATACAGATAATTGTAAAATAAATTAAAATAACACGAAATGAAACAATATTTTTTTAAAGATTACTTTGCTTTATGTATTTTTATAGAGTTGAGTTGTACAACATTCTTATAAAACTAAATTATTACCCACCCACCCACCCAGTGGCGTATATAGGGGGGGTTTTAGGGGTTCAACCCCCCCCCCCCCACCCGAATTTTTTTGTTAGTACGGCACTTACGAATTTGTTTAATCAATGTATCAACTAAAACCGAACAGCGCAACACGGGATAAAACAAAAATGAATAATAGAAATAAAAGAAATAATTTGTTATTAAAATAAAGTTAATTTATAATAATACTTATATAAATTTTTTTATAAACCCCTCCCGAAATTAATTCCTATATACGCCACTGCACCCACCCCTTATAAAATTGAGAGATGGCCACCTCTCGATTATCCCCTTTGCCACGCCACTGATTATACAAACGCCCTGTGAAAATAGCTTGGTTATCAGTTGTAACTTGTAGTTATAATACATTTATAAATCTATAATATACTATTCATATGTTATACATACATCATATCACAGCATCTCCTTCGTTAAAAATTAATCCGAAAAATATATTAAGTATTTTAGTTTAAGAAATATATCACTCCTATTGTAAAAATACCTAAGTTATAATGGGTCATCAGTTAAAATTAACAAATACTGATGTGTTCATTTTTAAATATTTATTTTGTCTTTACATTTTATAATAATTGCATTTAGAGCCTATTTTTAATTTTGTAAATTTTCAAATACAAGAATACAGCGTTAATATAATTTATGATTTGTGATTATATTAATTTATAGCCATATGGTATTTGTAAATTTGTAATATATACGAGTATATACATTATACATAAATATGCTTATTGAATACTAGAATTGGGAATTTACAATTTAGGAATGTGACTAGTATTCATTTATAAAGAATTATGAATTCATTAATATTTGTATACACTATATGTTAAACATTTTTACAATAGTTATTAGTTTATTGTTTATACTATACTTATTAATAAGCTTATAAAATAATTTTATTGTAAATTAATTGTAACAATAATAATTTATAAAATACAACATAATATAATGCATTTATAAATATATGTCAAACTATAAAATGTAAGGTAAAATTTATTTATTTTAGAGAAAAACATTTTGTCGATCAAGTGTAAATGTATAAAAATATATTGATTACAATAAATTAAGGGTACTACCTAATTTGCTGAACTGCTAATTTACTGAACTAGGGCCATTGCGGACGTAGTGTGGGAAAATCAAGTCCGAATGGGCCTATACAACTACGTACCAAATTCCAAGTTGTTCAGTCGAATATCATATTTAATATGAAATAAATTTCGTGTATTTATAAACTGGATTATTACGATTATATTATGTTCATTGATAAACTTATTAATTATTATACTTATATTGTATTTAAATATCACATATTAATCATAGGCATAGGCGTGCGCACAGGGGGGCTGGGTTGGCCGCGGCCCCCCTGCGACCTCCGGCTTTTTCTTTAATAAATGCATAGATATGTATATTATACTAGACAGCGAACATTTTTAGATTTTATAAAAAAAAAGTAAAGCCAGTTTTAATCTAATAGTATAAATAAAATATAAATGTGATTAATTTATTATTTTATTAATTAATCGATTATCATCATACAAGAATCTTTAGTTCGGACCTTTTTAAAGGCCCCCCCCTGCGGTCAAAGTCTGCGCACGCCTATGATCATAAGTCCATTGGTCCATGGGTATAACTTCGGGCCTTATATACAGATAAAGATATTGTATTGTATCTGTGATATTTACGTAATGTGAACGTAGTTTTTCTGTGAACGAGCATTTAGAAATACCCACTCAGTAGCAAACTATCACAGTAATTCGATTATTACTCAGATATATGTAGTATATTATTATGATGTGTGTAATTTAGAACCCGTAGGGCTATTCGTAACATTAAACCAGGTTGGGTTCATCTTCATTTAAATTATTTGAAAGTAAATGTGCTTACTGTATTGTTTCATATTTAAAATTTAAAAAACAATAACTCTAAAAATTAAAAGTTATAAAAAAATTACTATACATATTTCTTATGTGTAATGAAGGGCACCGCGAGGGGGGTGCAAGGGGGTAAAATTGCACCGCTCTGGCTTTTAAAAAAAAGTCGTGGATGTCGCTCTGCTGTACAGTAGGTTACAAGTGGGTTACTGTAGTAATGGATGGAATTAAATTTGAATCCAATGATATCATATCATTGTATACGAAAAACGATTCTGAGCGAAGACGGTTTATCTGTCTAGGATATATTAATTATAGATTATTAAAAATAATTATCAATTCTTAGATTTAAAAAGAAAATTTTTTATGAATTACTAGCATAAAATAATTTACGAATTTTCGTGATTTTTACATAATATGTTGTCAAAATTTGAACTTTAAATGCTTATAAAAAAAATCGTGCCTACGAATTTTTAATATTTTTTAACTGCTATTTTTACAATGTGTTAGAAGCCTTGTATTAAATTTTCAAGCTTTTCTACCAAACAAATAAACTTTTATCGATATTTATAGAAAAAAAAACTAAAAAAGTTGAAAAATTAAAATGTCAGTAAACAGCTCAAAACAAATCTAAATATTTTGAAAATTTTATCAAATATATAAAATGCCTATATAAACATTCAGTCAAAATTTCAAGTATCTGTGATAATTTGTTTTAGAGTTACACCAAAATAAAGAAATCGCTAAAAGTGAAAATCCAATGTTGTAAAAATTTAAATTTCAAATGCTCATAAAAATTTAATTTGAATTTCCGGTGGAATTTTTATTTGTGATAAAGATTGAAAAACTAGTAAGGAATCTTGTATTAAATTTTTAAATCTTAGTTTAAAAAAGAAATTTTTTTATTAATTACTAGCTTAAAACAATTTGCGAATTTTTGTGATTTTTACGTATTTTGTCAAAATTCAAAATTTTAATGCTTATAAAAAAAATTGTGACTATGAATTTCTTTTAATTTTCAACTGCTATTGTAACAATATGTTAAGAGCCTTGTACTAAATTTTCAAGCTTTTCTGCCCAACAAATAAATTTTTGTCGATATTAATTAAAAAAAAACTAATAATGATCGAAAATTTGAAATGCCTATGAATAGTTCAACTTAAGTCAAAATTTTTTGAAAATTGCATGGTGGATAGAATATACTTATATAAACATTAGGTGAAAATTTCATGTATCTATGGTCATTTGTTTTAAAGTTACATCAAAAACCAAAATCGATTTTGTCGAAAAATGAGTGTGCGTAAAATTTCCCGTTTTTCCCTTAATTTTTAGTTTGTTTTTCTCAATTATTTAGAAAAGTATTAAGAATTTTTTACTTTTGACCACCCAAAGTACCAACTAGATTCACTTTCTGATCGAACGAGGTACTGAAGTCAAAAATCGAAGCATTTTTACTGCCCCAAAACGTGATGACAGACACAAAAAAAAAAATAAAAATAAAAACACACATCATACTAAAATCAATACATTCATTGCTCCGCTCAGAATCTAAAATCTATGTTACCTATTGAAAAGATTTTTTTTGCATAATTATCTATTAAAAACTTTGTATCCGACGAAAAAACAAAAATAATTTTGTATCGTCATATAATTTGAAAAAATATTTCTACGTATTTAATTAAAATAATTTAAACATTATTTAGAAATCAAAGTATACTATGCACGATGCGCCTCCCTGACAAAATCTCTGGCGGTGCCTATGTATGTAATACTTGTTATTTACTATACTACATACTAGATTATTCAAAAGATCTATTAAATGTTAATAACAGTGTAAATTGTAAGAATTGTGACAGTATTAATGTATAAAAATAAAACACCAGTATATAGGTAAGTATTTTTACTATTTTTTAAATAAAATTATAATGCATGAACTATTCAGGGTAGACTACGTGGCTTGATTATGTGCAGAACGGCCAGAACGGGACATAAAAACCTTAACAATTTTTGGTAGCGCCCGAGGTAGTACTTAATAGGAAACTCTTCTCACATACTCCTGACACCCCTGATAATGTGTGGGTAGGCAATCTAACACTACAATACAATCTATCCACGACGCGGTCGCGGTGATAATAGCGGTCAGTCGGAACGACGATTGTAGCACAGAGGAAAGGAAGCAGTTAACTTGGGACTTTGCATGCATTTAATGACTATGTTTGCGCGCTCCACGGAAAAATAATTTTTTTCACTCTCCCTCCTCACCCCCCCCCCCCCAAAAAAAAAAAAATATATATATATATATATATATATATAATATAAATACATTTTATGAAACAAATCATAAATCAGTTGTTTTGCAATATTGTATTGGATAACTTTATAGTAATACAGATTCTAACGTAAACCTAATCTTTTTTTCAAAGTGAATATTCCATTCATAAATATACATAATATATATATATTATATTAAAAAAACAGATCAACACTTATTATATGCACAATGATTAATAATATGTGTTTTTATATCAGGTTAAATACATAATATTTATTATCAATTATATATAATAAAATGATCAATACGTACCTTATAATTTTTTTCTTGACTTTTGAGAAGTAAAAGTGTCAATAATATCATTAAAATTAATAGGTTTTGTTAAATCAGCTTCAATGTTGAGGTCGTTGAGGATTGCTTATCGATTGCTCCCGCATACGATTTTCTCCCATTGTTGATCTTAAATAATTGTTGACACTTGTATAAAATTATCTTTCCGTTGAGCAATTACTTGAAGCCTTCAAGTTGAAGGTGTACATAGAAACATTCTTAGAGCAATATCAATATAAAGATACACTTTAACTGAACTATTCTGTTTTATGAATACCAACATATATTGAACAAAATAACACATTTAGGTACAATTTTACTCTCCTGTAGTAAACTTTTTAAATATACCCTAAAATGAATACATTTAATGAGGAATGATACATCCAAATCTTCCGAATATAGTTTCTGAAGTTGTTAAGCCTTAAGGCTAGAATTCTAACGCTCCTATATTCTGGTTTTAGTTGCTTTAGTCTTATAGTGGTAAAAGAAATCAAAAACTAGTATTGATGGAAAAGTTCATTCATTTATTGTTTTCGTTTTTCTACTTCAACTATAATTTTATCTATGGTTACTATATACTAATTACGTGGTTACCTTAAAATCGATAGAAGCGGATCCGTCATCGATGAACACTTTTCTAAGATTTTTACGTTTATTGGAAGTTGTAAAGTCTTATTCAATCCCACATTTTTCAATGACAAATTTTATGTAGTATTCGTAAGTGTCATAAATTCGTAAGTCTCTTGTATAAAAAATCTGCAAAGTCTCATATATCCCAACCATAATGTCCAATTCCATATCAACTGGCCGTACATTTGACACGATGCGTCAAACTTTTGACGTACCATGTACGGAAATAATTTCATAATACATAGTTTTGTACCATTAAGAAATGTTTATTGAAATTTACAATAAATAAAATAGTAAATAAGTAATATGATATATCCGGGCCGCAGGGCTAGCTTAAAGAAGCGGACCACAGCGGGCGGTATCAGGCCTGTAGAGGCGCGATATACTTTTACAGATTGGAAATCTGTTTACAAATAAAAGTATATGATATTGAATGGGTAATATTGAATTATACACGGACCTTAATAAGTCGTGATTCAATATCAACCGGTAGTGAAACCTATGTAGGTGCACTATAATCTGAAAAGAGCCTTTTTAAGTGAGCCGACTATGAACAAACCCGCGTATGAAGCCGCTGGAATTTGTTCATAGAAGACTTATTGGCGTTGGCCAATCCGCAATTGCGCTGGATAATTGTAGCCTTGGGGCGAGTGCCTTCGCTGTCGACTGCCGCACGTAGAATCGTCGGTTGTCACCTCGTTTTGACGAGTAACTTCGCTGCCGTAAGTAGAATCGTCGGTGGCCGCTTCGTTTTGTCGAGTGTCTTCACTGCCGTCGGTATGATCGTCGATTGCCGCCTCGTTTTGACGAGTAACTTCGCTGCCGCAGGTAGAATCGTCGGTGGCCGCCTCGTTTTGTCGAGTGTCTTCGCTGCCGTCGGTAAGATCGTCGATTGCCGCCTCGTTTTGACGAGTGTCTTCGCTGCCGTTGGTAAGGTGTTGACGATAGTATTGTTGGCGGATGAATGAATGTTGCTCTGCTACTGTGATCGGTATATATACTATTTCCCGTACCGACTCGTAAACCACCGGTGTGCCGCCGTGCGTAACTGTGTTTGCCGTCGGTACGGTTTGCCTCGCTATTTGGTCAATTTTGGAGTTTTAATTATTATGATGGTATATTTTATTTCGTCACGATCTCCTCTTTCTATAGCCATATTTGTTGGGAATGTACAACGCCTAGAAGGGTTTCAAATTCGCCCCTCAATCTTTGTGGCATTGTATTTTGTAAATTCTGTTTTGTGATTGGTGGTCCTGAAAAGGACCGTTTTATATGTTGGTAATATACTAGGCTCCGTTACACATTTTTCTATACATGTTGTATCTATCTATTATATCAAACAAAAAATTGACATGAAAACCATTTCTAATTTCTAAAGATAATAATTGTTTTAAAATACCACTGGCTTCACAACGTGTGTTTTCTAAGTCTCATTACTCTTAATTATTTTTAGGTCATAGATTATTGATGTCCAATATTTTTTTCAAAGACTTGCAGGCATAATATCTGGCATACTATCACCGTAGCCATAAGTTCAGCTATATGACTGGTAGGTATGATCTAAGCATAAGAAACAGTATATTATGTAACGTTCTCTCTTCACGACCTAACCTACGGTGTGCGTTTTGTTTATATTACGAGGTCTTGGGGTCTCGACCTCGGCGTGTGTTATCATTACTAAAGATCAATATTTCTTTAAGTAAAACAAAGTAATCAATGTGTATACCTATAGGTGTATTGTATTAAATAATGTCTCTTGTAAAAACTTAATTGCAATGCTCTACCGAGGGAGAAGCCCTCCTACATTGGGAATCAAGATTCCCAAAGAAGATCACAAAATCCACGATATAAAAAATAATGAAAATCTAAAGATCCAAAACTGAAGATGAAAAATCTCAACATCCCTTACAAAAATCAATATTTAAAATTTTTGTTCAGAAATGTTTTGAGATAAAACTGCTTAGAAGCCTTATTTTGATAAGCTTCTTCAAAATAGTCCTAAAAATGAATTTTTAAAAAAGCTCCAAATTTAAAAGGGTCCAAAAACGAGATCCGGATTTAAGGGGGCTACGCTCAGAAATTAGCCAGGCATCCACTTGGATTACTGGTTGAGTAAGGGCAGGCGGTTAGAGCATTAATATTGTAGGAAATGTGATAATTTAATCTCTGCAACTCACTAACCGAAGCCAATGTCACCTTAGGTGTTGAAAGTATAGAAACCGTATGTGTAATTGTATGATTGCACTTTTGTTTTAGTATCTCATCTTTAATGTTTCATAGGCTACTTGATAATTTTTTCCAGTTGTTTTGAAATACGTGTCTACCGAACCAAAAATCTCACACCTTGCTACTGATTTTTAGTGTATACATCAATAATCAAGATCAAGAGACTATATTAGAAACTCAATTACTAAAATTAGAATTATACTGATTTGAGTATGACGACTCTGATTTAAATGTGGTACAAGTATACTCTTGAATGTTTTGTATTACCATTCAGACACAAATTTAATAGCAAATCTTTCATATAAACTATTTATTTAGGTATTTGGATGGATTCTAAGTCATTACTAGTTTAGTATATTGCTTTATTTAAGTAAATGTGCTAGAAATATTGATATGTAATCAAAATTAAATTTAAAAATAATAACTAAATAATTAAATGACAAATCTTTAATTTTAATCATAACTCAGGAATGTAAATAAATTATTTCAATTATTTCAATTATTATCTGATGTAAAATGTTACTTTATTTTAATTAATGTCCTACTTGATTACCTTGCTGAACTGCATTCATAAGTTATGCAATAAAATTGATCAAATTTTTGGGGTAGACCATAGACACTAGATTTTTTTATGGTATTTAAATATGTACAAAATTTCATAAATATAGGTAAAATGGTAATATTTTTAATTTTAGGAACTATAACAAATGATAATAATATGGACAATTTTTAATCTTTTTTTAAATAATATATATGCTAAATAATCTAAGAATAATCAATATATTATGTGCATTTATATATGCTCAAAAAGGTCAAATATACAAAAATATGCAAAATAAGTTAACATATTAGTAATCTAGAATTCATGAATCGAATTTATGTCATACTCGGGTATAATTTTGGTAGCGTGAAAAAAATGTGCCAAGTCATAAACATCCAAGTTCTAATAATGAACCTTGTGAAGTTTCACACCATTCAGACTTGATTTGTCCACGCTTGGTCCCAGTTTAGTAAATCAGCAGTTCAACAAATTAAACCAACTCTCAATTAATGCATAACATTCTTAACCTTTCACAAAAATCATAACATTTATTATTATTTCTATACATAAGTAATACAAACATATTATATATAACACTAATTTATAATCATAATAATTAAGGACAAATTAAAAAGTCAATCAAACTATCATGTTGACTCATGGGTATGTCATCACATATTTGTTCACTAAATGCTAATCCAATGGTTTTCAAATTATTAAATGGATATTTCTTTTTATATTCAATTATGCATCGATCATAATAACCTTTTCCTCGTCCTAATCGTTTTCCATCTATGGTGAAACCCAAGCCTGGCACTATAATCAAATCTAAACCACCTGAACACCAAATAGTAAATCTGTATTATTCAAAGAACATGATAGATAGTAAGTACCATTAATAAGGTACCTGTTGTTAATGCATCCTCATGCATATCATTATCGGCTGGTTGTGATATATTCCATTTGGTTTTAGGCAAACTATTAATTTCATCTAATGATTTTATCTCCACCATAAGCATTTCAAATTTGTTATACCTAAAAACCAAATTATTACTTAAAAAATGTATTAAAGATGTTTGAAAAAAACTATTAACACACTTTGGAATAAAACATGTTTTTTTTGAATGAAAAATGTTTTCAACAATATTATTTGTTTGGACTTCAGAATCCATACTGAGGTATATTGACACTCTGTTGCTTCTTGTGTACACTGGATGAGATAATACCTGAAAATGTGATATTCATTATTCTTCCTATTAATTAAAAATATATTTAATTAAAACAAGTAATTTATAAAAATATGAACAATTAATAATTGTAAAATAGTTAAGTATTAATGTATTATAGCGTATAATATATTTCATTAATTGCGATCTTTAGACTATTCAACTTTAAAATAAAGAGTTAAAATATAAATAATATAAAGTATAAATATATATCCTGTATATAATGCATATAATTAAATATTATTTAATAGGAAACCAATGAATCAAGTTATAATATATGATAAAAGTAATAAAATTAAATATGTTCCAAGATAGGTAACTTTAAAAACAACATTATAATATTAAAGTATTTAAAGCATGTTGATTTATAATTTATACAATTTACCTTGTTAGTTATGATTTTTGATTGTTCTTCGATTTCACTAGCAGTCATATGAGACAGTTTTTTTTTTAAGCTATTGCGTAAATTTGTTTTAGCAATGTTCACTAGCTCCATGATGCCCAGTAGTTGATTAAACTTCGAATTATGAATATAATTACTGGTTGTTCAACTAATGATAAAATGTTAAAATTTAAAAGAATACATACTTAATGTGAAAATATGAAATTAACAGTTAATTAATTTTAAATAAAGAAAAACTTAACATGTATCCACATAATATGATATGTAAAAATCCAGAATCCATATCTTACCTTCAGGCTTCGATGTAATTAGAGTACTTACCAGTATTAATAATCATAAACTAGACCATTACAACAGGTGGCTATGGCTTTTATGTCTGAAGAAAAAATGTCCATATCAGTATATCACTGCCGTAGTCCTATCATTTATCACTACCATGAATCATGATAGACTTCGTGAAGACTTTAACACAGAATTCTGTGACTATAATCTTACATTGTTACATCATTTACTACATGGCTAAATAATTAGCCATGATTTACTATGGATGGAGCCACAACGGCACAACGTATTATTTAATATTTTGAATAGTGTTGGGCAAAATATATCGATATTTTAAAATATCGATACTCCGTATCAATATATTGATATTTTTGTATCGATAATAAGTCAGTAATATTATCGTAGTATCAACTGATATTATTCCGATACAATACAAAAAATATCTAAATATAACTCGAAATATATAAAATCCCAATAGTCAATACTCAATAATATACACTAAATGCATTATATTATTATGGGTGATATTCATTTTTGGTCAACTGGTTATTGCCTAACTTTTGTTTTCACTGCGTTCAATTTAAGAAAAAATGAGTTCTGTAAAATACAAAACAGTTAAATCTATATTTAATATTTTAATTACATTGATATTTCAGAATAACCCTTCGAATCATCACTGGTGCTCCCTGGTATGTAACGAATGAATCTATTCATAACGACTTACAAATCGAAACAGTAAGTAAACTTTCAAAACGTCACTATAAATCCTTTTACATAAAACTGCCATCGAACATTAATCACCTAATTCAAAAAATGTCCTCAAATCTTATCCCTGACCAACCTCCACATAGACTGAAAAGAAATTGGAATCGTGACTTACTACTCTGAAAAAAAAAATAACAACAACATCAATAATTATACAATCTTCCTTGCTACACCTAGATATATAATATAATTGTCGCGGAAGTATTGCGAAAACAGTTCCCGCGGCGCCGTCGGTTTCAAACTGAAAAAAAAATATAATATAATATAAATTATAATAAAACCTAAATATTTGTGTGAGGGGTATTACCAGTGGGTGACTTCCCCTATCATGTGAATCATGCTATGTTCATTTCTAACAGTTATCATAATGACTTATTGTACAGATTATGTGTATAGATTGTCTTTTTCTTAATAATAAAAAAAAAAAAAAATTACATTGATAAATATAATTCTAAGTGTAAATATGCATGAAAAATGTAAAAACTAGTGGAAATACCACAAATTTAAAAACACATGTAATGCGGCATCACAAACAGATACTTTTGGACAATGTAGATGATCCTACAGCTTCAAGTATTGAAAATACTGCAGAAACAGATAAAGGTATAAATATTAAATTTATAGAAATAAAATACATATATTTATTCATGTTTCGTACAACAAAATAGTTTTTTTATACTGTATTTATTTTAGAAGCAACTATGTTAGCTTTAAATGAAAGACCTGAAACAAATTCACAAGATGAACCTCCTACTAAAAAAAGGAATATCCAAGTATCAATCGACCAAGCCTTTCATTCTGTTCAATCTTTTTCTGGTAAATATTTAATTAAAATGTTGATAAAACCATGTTCATATTTCAATGACTTATAAAAAACATTTTTAATATTATAGAAGGAGGAATAAAACATGCTAAATTAAGCAATACTTTGCTATTCATGATGGCCAAGAACGGTCTGCCATTAAGCATTACTGAAAAACAAGGTTTTAAAGAATATTGTAAAATCGCTACTCCACATTTTAAATTGCCTAGTAGGCATACAATATGTCGTATGCTAGACAATAAATATGAAATTATTGAGAATGCTTTCAAAAAAGTTTCAAGTTCTAGTGGCATATGTTACTTTAACAACCGATATGTGGACCGATACTATGAATAGTAAAAGTTACCTTGGAGTAACAGTTCATTTCATAAATAATAAAGAAATAATGTCTGGAATGTTGGATGTTTATCCTTTATCAGAAAGACATATGCGGCTGATTGTCTCGCAGAAATATTGTTGGAAGTTCAAAATAAACGGAACATAACCAGCTCAAATGTAGTATGTAAGTATGTTTAGTCTCTGATGGAGCACCAAACATTGTTAAAGCCATTAATGACACTTACAGTGATCATAAACACTTATATTGCTTTGCCCACATGTTAAATCTTATACACCAAAAGGCTATTTCAAACATACCAACTTTGGTTTCACTTCTGACAAAAATAAAACAAATTGTCACATTTTTAAAGCACAGTGTTGTAGCTTCTGACAAATTAACTTCTTTACAACTCCAAGATGGGACAAATAAAGAATCTATATTGAAACTAAAACAAGAAGTTCCGACAAGATGGAACTCTACTTTTTATATGCTAGAAAGATTTAAATTATTGGCTATATCAATGGTTTTGTTTGAAATTCCTAATTCACCATCAATGATAAATGTAACAGAACTTAACGACTTAAAAGACATAATATATCTACTTAAACCTCTAGAATTGGTCACTAAAGACATTTCAGGACAAAACTACATAACAACAAGCAAAGTCATCCCACTAGTACATACTATAATGTACAAAGTAGAAAACCTGGATGCTAAAAGTGATGTTGGTAAAGCTTTAAGAAAAGAGTTAATAACACAAAAAAATAAATATTTTGAAAAAATTGAACATTCACATATAGTTGATATTGCTTGATCCCAGATTTAAGAAAGCTCACTTCAAAATACCTATAGCCAATTCCAATGTAATCCAGTATGTAAATAAAGAACTGAAAAAAATAATTGACTCTGATAAACAAACTACTCAACATTTAAGGTAATGTAATAATAATATATATTTTTTAATGTTTATAATTGTCATTTTTTATTATAACAATTACAATTTTTATTTTAGGCCAGATCCTAGTTTAATAACCGAAAGGAATGAAGACGATGGGAATGATTTATGGAGTTATCACAAACAGGTTACCTCAAATCACTCAAATGGTATTGCAAGTTCTAATTCTGACATGGAGCCAGAACTTAGGCAATATCTTGATTTACCTTTGGTCAAAATTGATGAAAACGTACTAGAAGTTTGGGAGACTTATAAATCAGTGTTTCCCAATCTATTTAAATTGGCTCAAAAGTACTTTTCTTCTGTTGCATCATCGGTTCCATCAGAGCGATTGTTTTCAAAAGCTGGTAATATACTCACGGAAAAACGTAATCGAATTTCTGAAAAGCGCCTTTCTAAACTTTGTCTTTTACAAACGATTGCAGA
The DNA here is from genome assembly GCF_037042655.1 of Diuraphis noxia. Taxonomy (NCBI): domain Eukaryota; kingdom Metazoa; phylum Arthropoda; class Insecta; order Hemiptera; family Aphididae; genus Diuraphis; species Diuraphis noxia. The sequence goes on along the minus strand of NW_028301712.1, from coordinate 40,481,934 downwards.
TGAATACTGGGACATTTAATACAAAAATAATGTTTTGAAATCAAATTGTCTTATTTTGTTCTAAATTTATTAATATTATATTATTTGTATTTCATATTAAACCATCATTCAATGAATTTGATATTATGACATTATTTCTGTTTTCTGTAATTATTCAAAGGGTTCATACAAAAATATTGTACTATAAAGTTTAAATTATGAATATGATGTACAGTCAGTGGACACGTCATAACAATATCAAAAATATCGATATTTTATTAATAATATTTTGTTATATCGATAATTCAATAAAATATAGTATCGATATTCTCAAGAATTTGCCCATCACTAATTTTGAACTTTGAAGCCGATTGCCGATATTAGCGAAATAGCGACGAGTCTCCGATTCAGGTGTTCAAGATGCGCATGCGCAATTTATTTCGTTGCATAATTGTTATCATTGGGCCGTACTCAAGGTCAAAATATAATAGTATAACATGTGGATAAATAAGCGACGAATTATATCGCGCATGGGCATATCGAATCCCTAATTCGGTGACTCGTCGCTAATATCGGCTTCATTCTTTTGTATTGGTATAACAACGCTGTGGCTCCATCCATAATATATGATCTAAGACTATAATAATTAATATTATTAATAAGGCAATCAAACTCCGCTTCTGTCGCTTCTGATAACGTCCAGAAATGAGTCGCAGAATTAAACGGCCGCAGGTGGCGCTGCGTATGCCAAGGTTGTTGCTTTAATCGGCGTATATTTTTTCTGTATCAAATAATAAATTATAGGCAAAAATACATAGATAATATATAATATATTAACTGTGCAAAAATATAAAAGATGTCCAAAACAAAATAAAAATCTTCAAATAAAAATAAAGTCACTTAAAAGAAAAAATACTAGACTGAGAAAGTGAGAAAAAAGCTATTTGTCTAAATTAATCTATATTGTGATACAATATATTTTTGTATGATAAATTAAATTTTTAAACATTTAAAATTGTTTACAATATATACTTATACAATATACTTATATAAACATTTGGTGAAAATTTAATGTATCAATGGTGATTTGTTTTAAAGTTACATCAAAAATCAAAATCGATTTTGTCGAAAACTGATTGTGCGTAAAATTTACTTTTGACCTAGCCTAACCTAACCTGCTTACCTGCGCCAAGGATATTCACTTTTACATCGGAAACCACCCCCAAAGTTTGAAATTGAAGCATTATTTCGACTTGTTATGCTGTACACAGACACAAAAAAAAACACACATCATTGTAAAATCAATACATTCATCACTTCGTTCAGAATCTAAAATATATTATAATATATTTAATATTTATGAACGTACAAATTTGGTGGCCCTGAAAAAATCGTTTTAAATGGTTTGTTTTTAAAAGAACCGTTTATATTTACTGCCGACGTATACGATTTCTGAAAATAAAACATGATTTTTTTTTTAATATGGCGTATTATGAATGATACGATCAAAACTTTGGTCATTTTTTAAATAATTAGTGTTATGGTACTTTAAGTACTTACTCTGCATTTTAGCACTCGGGGCATTGGCAATTTTCTATATCCCTGGTCATAATACTTATTAAATCCGATACCAGGATTTATACCACAAATTGGTCCTATACACTACCACATCTTTCCAGGATATTTCTACGATATAACCATTCAAAAATGTATTACGTATCAGCTACTGAATCAGAGTTACATCTTGTTAATATATACGTTTTAACTTTCTCCAAGTTCGTTTAATGTGAATGTGTTGAGTGCGAATCTGAGCAAAATTTTTAGAATGATTTACAACACTATGATCACTAAAACATAAGTTTTCGTTTTTACAGTATTTTATATATAGATAAACAAGGATTTTAGGTTTATAAACGACATTTTGTATGCTTAAAAGTTTGTAATAACAGCAAAAAAATCTTAAATAATTACCTAAATTCAATTGATGGAAGATCCATTTGCAATCAACAGGTTTGAAAATTAATTATAATAGATAAAAATACTGTATTATTTGGTCGTATGATTATGGAATAGTTATAAGCACTATAATAGCGTTTTCGATTTGACGCACTTTTTGCACTCAGTGCGCACTGAGTGCAAAAACGTATTCGATTTGACCAAAATTCTGTGAACTGGTGGAGTGTTTTGTATTCGATTTGATTGCAGTGCAACACTCGTGTGCACTCAGTGCGCACTTTCTGCACCGCCGATTTTGTGAGTGTTTTTATTACTATGAACTTAACTTCTCTATTGAGGGGTCAAAATATTATATTTTTTTCCCCCGGTAATTTGTTTTAAAATTGTTATTATTATTTGATTATTTTTGTTTTAATTATTATTATTTACGACAAGTTTATTAATTAAAATTAATTTAAGTTATTAATTAATTAAATTCTATTAATTAGAAAATTTCATAAATTATAAATACATAATATTATGGATAGTATACAAATAATAACATTGATGAAATCGGGTATTCTATCATCCTCTTCATCTTCGGACTCATCTGATGACGAAGAACTATATTCAGTGATTTGTAATGGAATACATCATGTAAAGCCCAAAGTTAAGGACTTTGTGGTAAATGTTGTACATAGTTTTACCGATGACGAGGTATGTTTAACAATTCATAATTTAATAAGTATTAAATAGAGATTCTTATTCAATTGCAGTGAATCTTCTTTTTTTGTAGTGTTCAATAGGGTAGTTGAATTCCTACTGAATATTTTGCCTAGTATAATTAAAATGCCTACTTCAGATTATGGCAAAATACAATGTGCCTACGAGTTTCAGCAAGTAATACTTAAATAAAACTCACTATATAATAAAAACTTTAAAAAAATAAATAAGATTGCTTAGAAATTAATTTGAAACTTTTTTTTTTAAATGTTAGATTGCAGGTATACCTACTATACCTGATGTACTTGGTGCTATGGATGGTTCGTATATAAGCATTAGAAAACCAAAGCACAAAATTCGATCCACATATGTTAACCGACATCATGACTGCTCTTTAACTTTGCAAGGTATTTGCAATGCAAAGAAAAAATTTGTTGATGTTTTTACTGGAACGCCCGGTAAAATGCATAATGCCCGCATACTTCAACACTCTTTTGTATATAAAGACGCATATTTACAACAAGTATGTGGATCAAAGTACCACATTTTAGGTGATGCAGCTTATCCGTTAGAAGAAAATATTATAACTCCTTTCAAGGATTATGGAAATCTTACAAACAATGAGAAATTATTCAATAAAAATCATGCCAAGACAAGAGTTGTAATTGAGAATACTTTTGGCTTATTAAAAGGACGTTTCCGCCAATTGTTAAAATTAGATTTTTCATTAGCTGAAAAAGATTCAAATTTTATACTAGCTTGTTGTGTGCTACATAATTTGTGTACAGATGATGATGATCTCGTTCCTGAGCAACCACCTGTAGAAGTAGAAGAATTACCAGAAAATGTAACTCTTAACATTCACCCAGGAACTCTCCAATCTCGAGAAAAAGGATTTCAAAAACGAAAAATATTATGTTCTTTGTAGACTTTGATAATTTTAATTTTTAGAAATATATTAATACATTTTTTATGACAGAAATCTATTTGTTATCCAAAATTTTTTTAAGAATATCCATTTTTTCTTCATGACGTTTTTGACGTTCCAGTTCTCTCTTTTGTCTGCCTTCTTCTTTTTCTTTATGCATGGTAATCAGCAGATCATTCAGAGAAGTCTTGGCCTTCTTTGTAGCTTGTGGCTCAACATCTTTAGTTATCTTATCATCTTTTAAAATTCTTTTCAGTCCAGAACTAGATGTTCCTAATAATGTAAAATGTAATGTGTTTATTAAACAAGGTTACACAGCAAAATTTGTTTTAGTGTGAGAAATGAATGTATTGAATAATAAATTAATTTAGAATTGTGCAATAGCTCAATTTAGTTAGATTAATTACACAAAATGAAAAATACACAGTCATCAGTGTCGGGGATGGGCTGTTGGATTCAGTGATCATGTACCTAAATATTGCATACAAAAATATGTACAATACCATACCTACGTCTATACCTAAATATATATTTTTATATTATATAATAATGATGGAGGTTTGACTTTTTACTTTTAAAAGTTTACTTAAATATTATTATTCTTATATAGCTTATGGTTTTATCATTAAAGTGGAAACTATAATACAAATATAATTTTGGGTTTTGTAATTTCGTTTCTGTGTAATTAAAGATATAATAGATTATTAATAGTAAAATAAATTACTTAATAGCAGTAACATCATCATGTGTTAATAGCACATGCTGTCATGCTGATATATAGAAACCATATTCACTCAAAATTGTAATTTGTTGCTAAAATGATACTAACCTACACAAACAGATGGTTCAATAGAATCATCCAATGCTGTTATCTTACTAAATTCTTCATCAACGCTACTGAACTTGGGAGATGATCCAGAAGTATTGTTGTTTTTCATATATGCTTTGTTTCTTTTTAAAACAGTTTTATATCTATTTTCAATTTGAGCTTCTGTAAATACACAACCTATTTGTTCTACCATATCTTGTTTGATTCTTGTCCACATTGCCTTTTTGTTTCGGAATTTTTTCATAGGGCCTATTTGTTCCATATACTTATGGAAACAGTTTAACATAAATGATGTATTTCCATCTGTCCAAAAGGTAGTATTTGTGGGACTTTTATTGTCAACTGTTAACACAATATTAGTGTATTAAAATCACACATATGATTCTGTGAAACAGCTGCTACTTAAGTATTAAAACATAAAATTATGAAAGTATAAATATTAAAAAAATAAATGATTTTTGTATTTAAATAAAAACATAGGTACAAAACTGTAGTGTATTTGTGTCTCTATTAAAATACAATTTTTATTTGTATATTGGAAGATATTAATACAGTAATTCAGACACATTTTGAGTTAAATTTGTAAACAAATTTTATTAGCATTTGTACTTTTAAAAATATAAATATAAATATCAAATCTACCGTTTGTTAATATTATTTATCGACTACAATCTACAAGATGATAACTTATAGTATAGTAAACACTATTACAATGTAATATTTAAACAATCAATTTAGGACACTGCTTTTTAGAACTACATTAATTAATTATTAAAAGAAGCATGCAAAATTGAATGAATAGCCACAGTAGAAACATATATAAATTATACATATTTAGTTAACCTGACAATGAAACTGAATTTTGTGTAAGCAACTTTTCATTTTCTGTTTTATTCATAAACAGTTTATCACTTTCTATGATTTCTTCTGACCTATTAAGTATTATGTATAGAAGCAAGCACATATTGGAAGAAACATATTTTAAGTAATTAATATTATTAAGATTATAATTCGATATTACCTTTGAATATTTATATATTCCTCTTGGTTGCATGTATGAATTGAAGTGTTGGAATACACATCAAAACATTTATTACAAATCTGCAGTATGAATAAAAATAGTATTGATAATTAAATTAAAAACCAATTTTTAAAGTAGGTACTCACGTAAAATGTTTCAGTATCGGAATCAGACATTTTACATTTTTAAACTTCTAGGTACGAGGTACGACTATGCCACTATGGAAAATTTATTAAGTAAAGGCAAACGGAAACGACAATTATTATCACGTACAATTATTATAATTAATTTATTAATGAGAAATAAAATAATCGAATGTGTGTGACATAATACGTCCTACCTACAGGCTACAACTTTGTTTCGAACAAATTGGCGGTAAAATATTATTTATCATGGTTAAAAATGGTTATGACATGTATTTCATCCATGATGATTTATCCATCCATGATTAAACATGTAATCATATCTTTTCGTATTTGATTTGAATGAATGAGTGCATAGTGCACCGTGCACTAGTGTAGTGTCAGTTCAATTTCAGTGCACACTTTTATTGTCAAATCGAAAACGCTATAAAATACACTGAACACCGTAGATTTAGGAGTTAGGACCAGTTGTACCGTCTCTGATTAAAGTTAACCGGAGTTTAATCGGCCGAATTTGCACGGTTTAAATATCTGTTATCGGCTGATTAAGCGTAATCGAAGTTTAACCGTAGACGGTACAACTGGCCTTACAGCAACAAAACATTATCATTTTATTTCATCAGTATTTAAGTATTATTATATGTATACATATATCTTAAACCGGATTAATAGGAATGTGTAGTAATTAAACCATAGACCATAGACCTATTATAATAAATCTATGCACAAAATTAATACATTTTTCATGGAAGGACTCTTGGAAATCTTAACAGATAAGCTGATACCTACCACTTGTTGTCCATGTATTGGCGGCAGATTGATAGTACCGCTAGGGCAATATAGAACTATGTACATTCAGGGGTGTCATTTCAGGTTTTTTTTCGGGTGTGCGAAGTTTCAAGCAGGCCATTTTGAAATTTCGCCAGGCCATATAAAAATAGATATACATACGTATATGTATATTATCCTGCATTCAATTATTTCCATACATTATAGACCGGTTATTACAATTTGATTTTAATCATATAAATAATTGTGCATTCGTGGCTCGTGCATTATTTTAGGCTTCAGCAAGGCACAGGCCAATTGTAACATTCTAAAAGTAAGGGGTGCAACCGCACACCCTGCCACCCCCCAAATGATGCCCCTGTGTACATTTATTTTATAGTGCCGGAGCACATGGGCCAGTTTTTTTCTATGTAAATCACAGAAAAGATTTTCTTTGTACCTAATAACATAATGTAATATGAGGTTAAAATTTAGGTGTATGAGATGAACATTTTTATATATATATAAAAATTATTTTTTTAACTTATACTTATTTATTGTTTTTGACTTTTTGTCAAGTAGGTATTGGGATTGAGAATTCCTTGAAAATTTTTTGGAATAATTGCCAATTTTCTTGAAATAGGAATGATTCTTTCTAACTTTTTTACTGCGTCTTCATTTATAACTTTATAAGTAAATGTATAATATATTTAAATTTATCATATTTAATGCATTTGAATTGATATGTAAAGCACAGGTGACAAACATTGTAGTTTTGAGTTAATTCTGTCACTCCTATCAATTTGCAGGCTCAATTTTTTTTTTCGTCGCTTTTAAACTGTTACTTATATAGTTATATTATACGAGGTACATTAAATTACAGGTGTTTAGTTATATAATATAGTATATAGTATATACATTAGATAGATACTTTAACATGTTATATAGCTTTATGTAGTATTGTCTATTATATTATTATTTTTCGATTGGCTCAAATTGTGAAGATAAAAATATCAACAATTCATCACATTTTTACATCTCCCACGTTACATTTATACCCAAATTAAAAAAATTGTCTAAAATCTAACTTAAAATCCTCATAATAAATTAGATAGATATATTAAAAATCAAACGATTTACAAATTTTTACAAACATTTGAAAAAGCGTGTAAGAAGACTCTTTTCTGCAAAAAAAAAAAAACATTTTTGAAAAAAGGCTAGCCCCGTAAAGTAATTTTGTATCAAAATTATTGTTGATTTATGATTTATGATCAACTAACTTTCTTTAAATTTTCAATCATAACAACTAATGAGGTATTTTTTATTCAATTTTCAAGTTTTTCGACTGAGTGCAAATTGTTTTTTATCAATAATTTAAAAAAAGTAAAAAATTCGAAATTTTTTTCCCTATAAATAGCTCAAAAAAGTTAAAGTATCATGAAAATTATGAGGTGTATGGAAAATCTAAACATTCGTTGAAATTTTAGGGATTTATATATAATATATATACTAGCAGTGCTTCAGGGATCTGCCAACTGCCAATCTTAATAAGTAATGTAAATTTATAAATATTATTTTAATTAATATATTATGAGATATTTATGTTTATTTTATGTGGTTAATTTGTGAGTTTGACGGTAAAATTACGAAAGGTTTGGGGTTTAAACAATTTTATTCGCTCGCTAACTAAGTTTCTCACTTAAAACTAATTACCTATTTGGATATTCGTTTTCAGGCATTGTTATAATGGCTTATACATTTATAATTATAAATAATAATGTGTTTTTATGTTTCTTACCCTAAAATAAAATGTACATTCTATATTATTGTTTTTCAAATTTAATTTTAAATATGCATTCCACAATTAATATAAAATGGCTAATGATATTTTAAGAATTATAATGGTATAGATATTGGCAATATTTGTTATTCAATTCTTATCATCGTTATCATAATACGTTCTGATACCGCACACATCCCTCTACCACCACCACGATTAAAGATAGATCTTTAATCCTGACCACCACCAACCCTATGAATAAATTGTTATCATTTACTGGCAACTGGCGAAGTGGCGTATGTTTATATCTTTCCTTTATTTTCTATTCTATTATTTGCAAAAATGTACCTAACCGTGTGCTTGGTGGCTCAACATTTTTTATAATGAAACAAATTCACACGTCGATCATCCATGTAATGTTCTATTCATAACTTGTTCGTTTGTCGTGATCGATGTCGATCCTATGCCATTACCAAATTCAATTTAAGTATTTCGATTTGTGGATTTGATCTACACTTTTCACGACAATGGATTATCCGGTTCATAAAGGTAAACAATCTTACAAAATTCTACTAGTTTATTCCTCAATCATTCATGTTATATTTATTAGTTTGACAAAGAAAACTATGTTTTTAAATTTAAATTGTGATCATAAGAATAATAAAATTATGGTCATAAATTAGATTAAATTTAGGTTAACCATATTTTAATTATTGCAGAAGTTATAAGTACTACTTGATTAGTTCTATTGATTTTAAATGTATATCTAAATAATAATAAATAAACAATTTTAAAACTTTAGACTGTATTTTCTATAAATATTATTTTGAAGTTATTAATTTATTATTCTTTAAACATAGGTAGTTACCTATCTCGAACGAGACAAAGTATCTAGGTATAATTTTAGATAAACGTTTAACTTGGAAACCCCATCTCCAAAACAAAAGGAAACTTGCCAACAGTAGACTCCATCTCTTCCGACCTCTTCTTAAATCTAAACTTAATCTAAAAACCAAAATGTTATTGTATAATACAATGATCAGACCTGTCTGGTCATATGGTATTCAAATATGGGGGATGGCCAAACCCTCAAACATTCGCCCCATCCAATCTTTCCAAAACATTGCCCTACATACTTTAACTGGTGCTCCATGGTACATGACAAACCTTTCACTTCACAACGACCTCAAAGTTACAAATGTCAATGACTACGCCAAAATTCACTACCACCGTTTCCACTCCCAACTCAACTCCAGTACTAATCCTCTCATTAAAGATATGGCTTCACTGCATATCCCAGGCAACCCCCTCGCAGGCTCAAACGTAATTGGAATCGAGATCTCCTTAAGTGATCTAAATCCGACTATAAGTTCTTAGGTGTTACCAATGGGTGACTTCCTTAAAAGTTGTTGTTTTTTTTTTAAATAAACTATGTATATATTCTATATCAAAATTACTAAATGTGCTTGTTGTACAGATTGTTTTTGAATAAAAAAAAAAAAAAAAAAAAAAAAACATAGGTAGTTAGTAGTTACTTGTTTATTTCTAAGCTGTTGTATCTACTTTCTACCTATTAAATTATTGGTTTAATTGATCACCGCAAATGGTTTTTGATAAAAAGTATTAACATATGAAAATCTTCTATAAAGTTAAACCCTAAAATAATGATATAATTATGTATAGGTACCTATGTAGTTTCATCTAATAATTAATTATTTAAAACAAAATATGATTACATTATAATAAATAATTTTAGTTATATTTATTAAAAATTAGAATTTCAATATTAATTTTAAATTTTTTAATATTTCTAGTACATTATTGTAAATTAATATAATTTTGTCTAAAATTAAGTTGTTAATTTAATATTTATAAGACATTTTATTTTATTTTAGATCATATGAATTTTGTATGGATGAATGGAGAAAATAATATGTTTATTCCCCATTCTGAAAATGAACACACTACAGCATTAGATCCGGTGTTCTTCAATAACCCTATGCCACCGACAGAAACTATTCAACCAAGAATGGTAATTATACATATTTATAACTATTCAATTTACTGTGTGGTTAATATTTATTTTTATGCATAAATACATGACCTACTTTTAGCATTGAGTTATATATGGTTATATATAAATATAATTGATTAAAATGTTAGTACACATGTGTGTATTCCAGTAAAACACAATAACCAGTACTTGATAAAAACTAATTGTGATAGGTTAGGAAGAAACCAATTTTATTATCAAACTGAATTTATATTATTAGTTATAATATACACCTAAATTATTTCGTTTGATCTCAGTTTTTACTAAAGATGAAAACTATGAGAGGTTGAATCCAAATTTAGTCCCTGTAATTTGTTTTAAATATAAATCCCTAATTTAGCTTATTGATTAAAAGTATTTCAGTATAATATAAGAATATTAAAGAATATTTCATGAAATGATTTAAAGTTACTTAAAATACAATTGACCCAAATACATTACATTCCAGTTGAAAAGCAGCCAATGATTGTCTGAGTTAGTACTAATTACTGCTATCATAATCTCATGATATATTGTATATTAAAAAATAAGTTATTAAAGAATAAAATATATCCATTAACTTCAGCAAAAAATGTTTTGTCAGGTCAACTTCTTTGATCTTTAGGTCTTAGAATTATCAAAATTTTAAACTGCACTGAGAAGAACTTTATCTATGTTATTGCATTTAAATTTTTTTGACAGAACTACCCAATTAATGTATAATTAAATGAAAAAAATAACCTAATATTCTCAAACCAATAAATAGTTTTTATGTAAAATTTGCCATGTTGTACGTTTGTAAGATGGAGACCACACATGCAGGTACAACATTCCTAATTAAATTTGCGTTGTTATTAAGAATGCGCTGTATATAATGTTAGTTATTAATTTTAACAAAATTAAATTAAATTATGTGTTTAGGAATTGAACAATTACATGTTATACAATCATCAAAAGGATGTGGATAACTCAAATAGAATATGGAAATTTCAAGCTCCACGTGGTATTCAAAATATTGGGTTTTGTGAACAAGGAAGAAAAATAAACGTACCTAGCTCACGAAAAATTAAACCTATTCAAAATCCTGCATTAAAATTAAAAACCCCTATCGCATATCAAAGAGATTCAGATCCTAACATGTTACCTATTGAAAAAGAAGGAAGAGGTAAAAATATACTTTAAATTTATACATTGTTTTATCAATTTATTTGTTAACAATGATATTTCAAATAGTATTCATTTAAACTAATAATTATCATAATGGTTTGGTAACATTTGATTTTGATTTGTAAATTTTATTAATCATGTAGAATAAAAAAATATAAATAATAACTGAATGTACTAATAAGTGGCATAACTGAATAACATTTTTTTTTTAAATTACCACTTCTTTTTTTACTAAATACTAAATTGTATGTAACAAATTACCATAGTAAAATATTCCTTGGGCCTAGTGCTATATAGGAGTGTGCTATAGAAATACTAGCCTTATTATTTTAGAATACATTAGGTATCTAAATATTCAACTCTGCAAAAGAGTATTGTTACATTGATTAATTTTGATAATAATACAAATCAGCTTTCCACAATAGTTTATTATATATAATTTATAATTGTTTTATATTGGGGTGCTAAAATGTTATTGCCTAATGGCTGTACAACCTTAAATTAAGGTACTGTGTTAACATAATATTATGAAACAAAAGAAACCAGTGGCACTGATACCAATAATAGATATTATTTTATACTTGTCAATTATTTTTCAGAACTTTTTTTTTTGACATGCAAAATAATTTTTGTTTATATTATTGTATTTTTTTTGTTTTTTGAGAATCAACTTATTAAATATATAATATGGCAGTAGCGGATCTGAAGGTCATTTGAGAAGGGGGTGAATTGGTATTAGAGATTGATAGGTACTAACAAAGGCGTAAGTGAATACACATATCCGATTTTCATATTTAAAAAAAATACCTTTTTTTTATCATTAATTTAACAGTTCGAAGTTATTGTTATGAGTTATGACTTTATGAATTTCATATTCATTTTATCGTACGGCGCTATAATTCAAGTAAAATAAGCCCTAGGGAGGGGAGTAATCACCACAAGGCCCTCCTAAAGTCTGCAACAGACCTATGAATATGATAATTATTAATTATGTATCTATTAATATTAAAATCAAATGTTATATTTTAAAAACTTTCAAAATATCTTTTATTGTATTTGCTTAACAAAATAATCTAAACGGTAAATATTACATAATTATTATGTTTTTACAGCTGTTTGTATGAATTGTGGTGCCATTGGTGTTAAACATTCATTTTACACAAAATTCAGAAATTTTTGCAGTCAAGCTTGTGTTAAAGCAGTTATGGTAAAGACTGGAGCCTATGGTTGGGCTGGAGAACCTAAAATAAAAAAAAATATTGCCGAAGAGCTAGAATCATCTTCTACTTCTGTAAATGATGAACATTTATTAACTGAAATGGTATGTTTTTTTGAATTCAAAAATCTTTGAATTACTATCTAAAAAATTGAGATTGAATATCAGTTAAAAATCAATGTATTTAATTCCTTTAATATTTAGAAGTACATTAAATACAACAATTATACACATTTTTTATTTATTACACATTATCACTGTGTTAAAATGAATATAATTTGGCACTTTTTTCTATGAACTATTGTCTATGACAACTAAAATGATTTAACATGTATTTCTGCATCAGTAGCTATGACTGATTAGCCCACCTTCCGCCTAGTAGAATTACTATTTGTTGAGAAAACTTCTCATTTGATAAAGAGTTTGTAGATGTGAATAATATTGTATATTAAAAATAATTTAAAATTGAATGATTATTTATTCTTTAGCCCAAAATTGATGTGGATATAGATAATTATCTTATTCCTGCTGCAAATAGTGAAGTTAAAGATCACCAAATTGTGGAAGATGAATCTGAATCTGATGATTCACTTTCTTTTACTACTTATCCTGTTGAAGAAGATTTACTGTTTCCTCCTGATAAAAAACCTTGTCGACCAATTCCTCAAACATATGATTGGGTTAATTATTTGACTAACAAAAATGTTGATGTTGTTCCTGTTCAATGTTTTCGTTATGTATGTATTAATATAGATAATAGTTTATATCTACAAGTTTGACACAAAAATTAATTTTATGAATAGGCTCCTATGGCTGATTGTTGGGATGATATAGTAATTGGAATTAAAGTTGAAGTTGTTAATACAGATTGTGATAATTTTAGTGAAGAATTTCCTGACTACTATTGGGTTGCTTCTATAGTTAATATTGCAGGTTTGTGTTTTTTGTGTATTGTATTATATTATATACATTATAATTACTATAGAAATAAATTAATGAAACTTTATTTCTAGGATATAAAGCAAAGTTACGTTATGAGGGATATGACTCTGAAGAAAGTTGTGATTTTTGGGTAAATTTATGTTCTAGTGTTGTACATCCAGTTGGATGGTGTGCAACAAGAGGTAAACCATTAATACCTCCAAAGTGTAAGTATTAAATTCAATAAATTTAATTTAATAATATTGTTTAATTTACTTAACATTTTTTAGCTATTCAATCAAATCAATGTGATTGGAAAGATTTTTTAGTCAAGCGTTTAACAGGAGCTAGAACATTACCTACAAATTTTTGTTTAAAAATATTTGAATCTTTGAAGTCAAAATTTCGGTAAAATTTTAGTAAATTATTATATATTTTTAACTTATTTAAATATGCTCTCTTAATCACACATTATTGTGTTTTAGAATTGATTTGAATTTGGAATTAATTGACAAAGAACATATATCAAAAGTTAAGGTAGCAAAAATTCTTAATATAATTGGTAAACGGTTAGAACTAAGGTATTATGATGATGAAGAACAAGGTAAGAACTTTTTTTGTACACTCTGATACACACCTTTCTCATACAAGGGTATCCTCGGGTACTTAAAGTTTTTTCTATTTTGGTCAGCTCTCAAAAAAATTGATTTTGTCAGCTTTTGATTCTGAACAGCTGCAGCCTTAAAAATGCCTTACTATATTCATTTTAATAAATCGTTCGAGAGTGAACACTCAGTTAATTTAAGTATGTCTGGTACAACCATTGCAAGCAGAAACCCCGTCATCTGAGTTTATACTTATATGAGACAGATTTTTAAGTTAAGAAATGTTGGTAGTGCAATATTTGTTTTCTCTTAGACCCATGCTTAACATAGATATATTGCATACATGTAAAATCATTTTTTTGTGATTTTTGATTGATATCTTGTAATGCAATTATAGATCATAATATTTTTGAACATTAGAAATATCGATTTTATATTTTATTATAAGTTTTTAGATAGTTAAATGAATGTTAAATTGTTTTGGGATAATATTTTAGACAAATCGATAAGTCATACCCTCAAAGATATTACCTTCTATTATTTTTGTATTGAATAATTTTACTCTAAAAATACTTAAGAAGATGCTTCACACATATTTGTTGTCTCCGTCTTACAAGTGTGTAACATACCAAATTTACACTTAGCAGATCATGTTTAATTCCGTTAGTTTAAAGATTTGTGTAAATTGACCTATTATGAAACTTGTTGGTAAGAACCTAGTAGGTACGTGGTTTTTTTTTACAATAACTTAGTTTTTAAGTGAGTTATGAGCATTTTTAATTTCAATTTTTCATATACATATAACTTGCTACAAAATTGAACTATCGTAAAATAACACACATACAAACACAAATAATGTTCTTATTATTAAGTTTCATAACAGGTTGATTCACTCTAATTTTTAAAGAAATGGAGTTAAACGTGATCTGCTGAGTGTAATTTGCAATGTTATGCATTTGGAAGATGAAGACTACAAATGGTTGTGTAGCGGGAAAAAAATGATTGTACATGAAAATGATTTGACTATGTTGTGAATGGGCCAAAAAATAAAATAAATAGTGCACTAATATTCTCTTGATTTAATCTCGAAGAACTAATATATGTATAGTGTTATACAGTTTTATAAATAAAATATTAACTATCAATTAAAATTATATAATTTATAGTATTTTGGGTACATGAGGACTCACCATTAATTCATCCAGTTGGTTGGGCTGGTCGAGTAGGCCATAGTTTGTGTGCTCCTGATGAATATTGTGATAGAACATCGAAAGGTTTACGCGACAAAGATGATGCTACAGAAGATCTTTTTCCAATGTCAATACCATTTAAGTCAGGATTTGAAGTTGGAATGAAGCTTGAAGCAATTGATCCTTTAAATCTTGCATCCATATGTGTTGCAACAATTATGAAAGTAATGATGAAAACAATATTTTGCTTAAAAATTAAAATATAATATTTATTTCATAAAATGTGTTATGTTCTAGGTGTTGAATGATGGCTATTTAATGATCTCTATTGACTTTTATAATAGTACGCCAAAAGATTGGTTTTGTTATCATTGCACTTCAGCAAGTATTATGCCAGCTGGATTTTGTGAAGCACATGGTATTAATTTAAAACCACCTCAAAATTCTATTAATCCTTTTGTATGGAAAGACTATCTAGTCAGTTCTAGCAGTATAGCAGCTCCAGAACATCTCTTTGATATGGTATGAGTTATACATAAATTATTGTATTTATATGTACAATAAATTAATAATTTAAATAAACATGGGTTTTCGGGGTGAAATATTCTATCTAAAATTTAGTTTGTTGACTTAATTCCATAATTTTGTATTTTTAAACAAGACATTAACAACTAAATATTATTTACAAAATAATAATGTAAATTATGTTATGTTCATGCTGTTTGATAAATAAAAGCCTTAGCCTATAAAAATATAGTCATTATATTAAAATTTATTAATATGTATTAAGTAGGTACTAAACTTGAGTAACTAAAGGTTAAGTTGTGCACGGTAGTTTCACAAATTATTTGAATGTTTTCTTAAGATGATGTCACTCTCGTCATTTTTTGTATCTGTGTAACTCTTGACTGTTCTTGTATTACAAATTATTTATTAATACTTAACTGTATGTCAATGTTGTGCGTTGTCGTATCTCAATATTGTATGTGATTTTGACTGCATTGATACATAGTAATGTAGTAGCTTACATGAATTAATTTATATTTTATTTGAAACATTCAACATTTTTCATAAAATTTGTTTTAATATTTTAAATTTTGAGCAGATCAATTATATGTCTATTTTAAAATCAATTTTCTTGTGAATGTCATCGCTTTTTGAGGTGATATTAATACTTTGATTTTCCATTTTATCATCTTTTCTGGATGGAAACTGGGTTTTTAATTAGTGATTGGGGGGGGGGGGGTTATACATTTTTTTAAAATTTTAACCCATATACAATGTAATTAATAATTGTCTATTAATTTTTATAAAAATAATGCTTGATACTATACTAGTCAGTACTACCTGATTATGTTAATACTTATACATTTAAATTAAAAACTGTCTCTAGGAAATACCCGATCATGGATTTAAATGCGGTATGAAACTTGAGTGTACTGATTTAATGAATCCTCATTTAATATGTGTGGCGACTATAGTAAGAACAGCAGGAAGGTTAATTGAAGTTCATTTTGATGGATGGGAAAATGACTTCAACCAATGGTTAGATTGTTGTTCCTCTGATATATTTCCAGTTGGCTGGTGTGAATTAGTTGGTTATAAATTAGAAGGACCTATCACACAACCCATGCAAGGTAATAATTGTAAAACTTAAATTCATTTAATTGATTTAATTAAATTTTTTCCATAGAGCATCGACCTAGTAAACATAAAAAGAAAAAATCACGGAAACATCAACGTGTACAAGCCAAAAAGGTTACTGTACCACCTTTAGTAGTTCCTATAAAGGTTCCTACTACTTGCTATACTTCTGTGGATGTAATAATATAAACATTATTATTATGAAACAATACTAATATTATGCATTATTTTATTTAGGTTTCTCAGAAATGGACTACTGACAGTAAAATAACTTGTGGAAGAAGTCCAGTTTCAGCAGCAGAACCTATTGGTCCAGATCAATCTCTACCAATTGCTAGTGTAAATGTTGGTATTATTTTTATTTTTAATTAAATGTATACAAATAATTATTTTATATATATCATCTTGGAACATTTATGAAAATATATAATAGATTGAACTTTAAATTAATTAACATTTATTTGTTCAAGAATGCAACAAGTATTAAAGAAGATGAACTAGAACGATCATTTTTGGAAAAAGATACAAATTTATGGAGCAAAAAAGATGTATCAGAGTTTTTACTTTTTAATCAGTGTGCCACATACTGTGATGTTTTTTTAAGTCAAGTAATTAGTTGAAAATGTCTATAATTTATATATTTTATTATACATAAAATTGTTTACAGAATATTGATGGTATACAATTATTGAATCTCACCAAAGAAGAAATTATACACATGACGGGAAATAAAGTTGGGCCATCACTGAAAATATTTGATCTTATACAAAAATTAAAAAACAAATCTAAAAGAAAAAAATACCTGTGAATTGACCTTATAACTTATGTTTGTGGATTTATATGCATCATATTTTATGTTATAATATTTAAAATGATAATTGATAATAATAATTATTATAACTACCTATGATTATTAGATCAAATTAAACTAAATGTTAAATAAATATGTATTTAGTATTTATAGTTAAATTACTAAATTGTCTAGTGAACAAATGAACACTATTCGACTTAGATTGGTTAAATAGTTTTAATTTGTATTTTAATTAATATTAGGAATAATAACAGACTAATAATGGAAATCATTTTTGCTCAACTAGTATTTTTAAATCTGATTGAAATAATATTCATTATTTTTAGAAAATTTTAATTTTTTATGAAAGATTGTAATATTCTAAATTATGTTAAACTGTTTATCATAGTATACATGGGACTAAGGGAGTTTCATATTAACACCAATAAAAGTGTTATTTTACAAATTCTTTACTTATTAGAGACATGATATGGCTATTTTAGTGTCAAGTTTTTAATCGGATGACTAAAATCATTTAAGAAATCACTTGTGTATAAAATATTACAAATTAAAATATTGCTAGAACGATTTTAATACTATTAATTTTTTTTTTTTATTAATATTATGATATGATAAATTCAAACAATAATACTGTATCATTATAAGTTTGTATGATATTTATTAATTTTTTATTCAACTTATGTATAATTTTAATATTTATTTTGATCATAAACAGCTAATAGCAATCACGATGGGAAGGGAGTTAACATACCTTTTCCATCACCACTGTGGCCTTTTTTATACTTACTAAGCAATAATTTGTACGCATTATTAGAATTAGATGTTATTGTAACATTGTAATACAATCGCAATCTAATAAAATATAGTTAAGTACTATACTATTGAATATTGATTTTTGACTATCTTATGGTTTTTTGTCATTATTATGATCTTTCGATAGCCAATAATTCATAAAAGTTAAATTAATTATTCACGCTAAGACAACGATAATACTTGACTTATTATATATTATTTTATTATTTTTAGAAATGTATCCCTATGAACGAATTATTCACAATAAATGTCGTGCACATGTATAAGAAAATCATACATGAGTCATAATTATTGTTAAAGTGAAAATCGTCAAATGTTTTGATGTATATAGAATATTCAACGAAGATTGGTAGGTACCATAAATAACTAGATACCAACATTGGCGATCAAAAACGTAAACTTTAATAATATTTTGAATTAATATAGTGGTGTACTCAAACCATAGTAAACAGTTATAACATTTAATAATTCAATGTGCCCATTTAGACATCAAGTATTCCTTTAAATCGACGGAAAACCATAATCACATTATTTTTACGTTCCCATTCTCCCATCAGCAAATTGAAGCGATACGTTTTAAAAGGTTGAAATACCTACCTACCAAACTGAATATATTATAAAAATTTTTATCGAGTACGACTTTAGTACTTGGACAGTGTGCCTGCTAGGTCACATCTCCCTAGAAATTGAATGGTCGGCAATACCGATCAACAAGTGTCAACGTTTTTAGAAATTGGACGCGACTGAGAGGAATTCGAAAAATTTCTTCATTTTGGGTCGTCGTAACATCACGGAATTTGAAAAAAATTGGAGGGGCAGGCTTAGTGGCCGTGGCGTACCCCGTACATGTATTGTGTGCTTTTCACGGTCGACGGAATGAATCACGTCACAGATAGTGTCGCTCCCTGGCGGACGTTACCGGGCCACCGCGGTCCTTGGCCATCGCCATATACCCGTCCGGTCTATCCCCACCGCCGCTGACGGGCCGGCCCGCATGTGAGCAGTACCCGTGTCAAAAAGGCCGTTTATCGGCCTTTATGGCCGTTTTGGTTGCCACTGATCGGATAACCCAAGTTGGTGGCCTTTACGTCAGGCCGTAGTCGCGACCGAAGGTCGCTGAGCGTAAAAAATGTTGGGAAAAACATGGTGGCCGCGTGCGTGGCGTACGAATACGCGCTTGTCGCTCTGGCGGCGGCATCGGTGCGCGGCGCAGCGGACAGCTGTTTCCCGCCATAACGCAGTTCATTGTGTTGGCGTACGTACGTGCATCGGTTACGCGCGCGCGCCATTTTTTTTCCTCGTCAGCTCCCCGTTGCCGGGCAAACCGCCGCCGTCACCGTACGAACGCCCCGTCGTCGAAACCGCGCGCAACCCGACCAGAATTTCGCGTCGTCCGCCAGGCGAAATTCACCGAGGTATAATAATTTTAGTAGTAATTAATAATATCGACGATCGCGGAATAATTACAGTTCGTGTGCGTGAGGTATCGTTTGGAGAGTAAAAAACAAGGGGGACGTAAGTTTGTTCTGACCGTGCGCTACCCCCTCGCCAAAACAAACGCCCAAAAACCGCCTGTCCGGTTCGCCATCGCCGTAGTCTCGCGCGCGACCAACGTCGGATCGGCGTTTCGCACGTATCATGGACACGGCTATAACGATCAGATCGGAAGACCGGTTCGACGATTTGCAGCACTACGACCACGAGGATTTGAACTATTGCAGGTGAGTGGAATTTTCTGTTTTTGTGCGGGAGGGGATGGGGCGATATTTAATTATTGGTATCATTTTACAAATTAATGTCGGTTTTCGAATCTGTCTGCATGTGTGTGTGTGTGTATGAGTGCATAGTTATCTGCCGTGTCGTACACGCCCGTCAGCTGTTGTGTGCGGTGTGTTTATCAATGTGCGAGAATGAAAACAAATGATCGATAACAAAACCATCGTTGTTTATCATTTCCCATCAACAGCCGACTCTTTGTGATGACAACATACGAAAGTAGTTGAGATGTTGGGCTATATTGACGACTAGTCGGAGATCGGCATTTAATCGGTGTATTTAATCGCGTAGACAGAAATTGTATTTTGCAATTTTATCGCGGCCATCGTTTTACTGGAGTTTTTTTTCACTACTAGGAATTATCATTTTACTTTCGAAAAAAATCCTCTGGTTGGATCGCCCCCAACTCCCCAACTACTAAAGCAGGCTAGGCCTCGCGCGCGGCAGATGGTCGATCGGTCGCCGGCATCCAGCTGTTGTGCCAGCTGTCCTCCCCTATTGTTGTCGTCATCCTCACCGCGCGCGCTCTCTTGTGCGCCGGTGTGTGTACTAGTCGCCGCCGGCAACCGGTTTCGACAGGCACAGCTGTCAAAACGGCAGCGTACACACCGGTGGTGTATAATAATAATAATTATTATCATTATTATTTTAACTACAAGGCATACACAACGACGACGGTTCAACTATGTGCCCCGTCGTGGTGTTTGGTTATTTTTTTTATTCGTTGTCAGAGCATCGGTGGCCGGCCGGCAGGCTACACGGCTATGTAGGCCACGCTCGGTATTCATGGTGGCCCTCGTGGAAGGAAGGCCGCACACCGCCACACCGGCCGGCCGGCCGGCCGGCGTGCGTGGTTCCGTGTGCGGCGGTCTGAGGAGCGGGGCACGGATGGTTGGAGCGATCAAGACTAGCCGCCAGCCAGCCGTCTGCGGTCGGCAGTGCGCGCGCGCTCGATTTCGCCCGTCCGTCCGTGGGCAGAGCGTCACCGCCGTCGCCGTCGCTACCCATCCTGTCTGGAGGTCACGGCGTCGCGCAGGCGAGGGTACTCTGCCGCCGCCGCCGTTTACAGCTGACGAACAGAGATAATAATTTGTATAGTCCAGGACGGAACGAAATGCGTGATTTCGATGGCTGGTGGGCGGAGGGGGCCAGACGATGATTATTTATGGCAAAGAAAAATGATAGTAATAATAAGCCGCACAAGGACACGGACGTGCAAAAAATAGAAAGAAATAATAAAAGAATCGTTGATGGCGGTGGTAAAATTTAGAGAAGGAGAAGAGTGCGTGCTGACCACGCCGAAACGAGTTCGAAAAAAATATTATACCATAATAAAATGACCATAGATATGACGTTATTCTATGCCCACCTACTTATTTTACTTTTATTGCCATTGCGTCAGGTTAGGTTAGGTTATGTATATACAAGTATATTATTATGTATGTTCCTACAACCCAGCTTTGGTCTTAAAATATCCTCTTAGTCATGCGCACATGAGTCACTGAAGCGTGATAAGGTTAAGCTTTTTGTGTATATTTCGTCGAACGGCTGAAAAGTTACCCATGTTCAGATGTCAAGTAGTGTAGTTTTTTATCCACACGTAGTATTTAACATTATTTCTACCAGGTTGCATGTTGTTCTCTGTGTGATATACAAACGTCTATACTGTCAATGTACTCTCGAATATACACCGTTCTAAGTCTAGAGTTTTACATGGCAACCATACAAATAAATCATTTACATTATGTGTAATACGTTTAAACAGTAACCATCAGGGTTATGGTATCTTCGCATTTTTACCTGTAGACAAAACTGCTGTATGTAAAACACTGCGTGTTTCACTCGTATATTTTACGAATTAATATCTACCTGCGTTGTGTATAAATACCATATTAATATCAAATTTGCATTAAATTTCGTGTTTACTATATTTATATTTGGACTTTGAAATTAGTTAAAACTATTATTATGTATAGATGTATCAAATTGCATAATAAACCTGTTAAAAGATGCCTATTCAAGATGTTAGGTAATACGCTATATTGTGTTTCTCTATTAATCCAAATAACGGATTGAAAGAAAATTCTAGATGAATTCTATTGTTATTTTCGAACCACAATTTTGATTAAACATAGATAATGCAAAAGAAAAGTTGAGAAATAGGTGTTTTAAAGAAGTACTTTTAAACGAACTAATAATTGTGATAATTTATAGTAGGTAACCAATATTTTTAAATTCATTGGCTTTTTTGGTGAACAAAGATCGATACATTTTATTTTTAAATTTGTATTTTTTTTTAGATTTTTTACTGTTTGGTAGTCACGTGTCATTTTTAAAGTAACAGAATCGATAATTTTTTTTTGTTCAACCCTGTTAGCACAACTACACCGTTAAAAAATGTGTGGAAACTTCAGTACTATTGTATATTACCCATATATTATACAGTTTGTATGGTAACAAACTAACACAGTTTTTTGCTCCTTGTATAAATATATCAGAAAATAACCCTCCCGTTAATATTTGTCTATATCGCTCTGACATTATATCGTGCCACGATGAAAAGAAAATACTTAACATAATATAAGCGCTTGCAAAAATAAAAAAATTAATGATGTATATTGAATTAATCACTGCTATCGTCCTATTTGTTGTACAAGTTGTTTTGCCATGCTTTGATTTGTTTAGTGTTTGTCGAGTCAATACCGTTTATAACTTGTTTATTAGATAAAGTATGATGATAATGAAATGACGAAATGAAAAAATTTATCAGAAAACTCTTATGATATTATAAAACAATACCTAATATAGTATATCGGCGTGGTATTACGGGTATAGTACCTACAATTTCGAGTTATAGCGGATTATTAATTCGTAATTATTAAAAATGTCAAAATGTTCTCTATACCTGTGTGATTTCTTTACTTTTTTAGCCTAATGCTTATCCTACACTTACAATGATAATTCTATCAAAACACTATAGTAAGGTTAGAGTAGTAGTTCTAAGGTTGAAGCTCTCTTGTCATCGATTAAAAATTTAAATAAAAATAAGCATATTAGAAAATGCCACACTACCAAATCAAGAATTAACTTCGTATTGTAAAATATGGGACTGTAATTTGTATTCAATTTAATTATATTTTATTGTGCGTACATGTTTGGGGGCGTGGATAAAACTTGAAGCTCTGATTTTAGTATTTTACTCTATATTCTATAAGAGTCAATCCCATTTTTAGGAGTTTTGGTCTCAATTTAGTTGAAATTTTTATGGTATAAAACCTTTTTATTTAAAAACTTATTACCTACATTGTTAATATAATTGGGTATGATTCCAGAGCTGATTTTATTATAATAAATACTTTTTATTATGTATGCTTTTATATTTATATGTATACTAGTACATAGTTTTCGTATTTTGCATTTTTTATGTACAACCATACAAAGTGACCTAGAACCACCGTGTACATTTGCGATCAAACATCCTGCAATTAGGGTTTCTTTACACCTATCGTTCTTTCAACGTTTTATAAATATTGTTGACAGCAATGATACCTATTATTCCCATTTAATTATTGGCACCGTAGGATTATTTTTGGAGTTAGCTATAAATCACTTGTCTCCTACCTTTTAACGTTTCAATATACTGATATTAAATTGATTTTTACATATAGTTTGACAAACGCATCTGAGGAAGGTGTGGATTCACCTCCAACGGGACTTACACCCATCGTGGTAGGCCACAGGACACCCCAGATGAGCGTCACCATGGAGCACGAGAAACGAATGCGTCGAGAAATTGCTAACTCCAACGAAAGACGACGAATGCAGTCAATAAACGCGGGCTTCCAGAACCTGCGGACGCTCATACCACACCACGAGGGCGAGAAACTCAGCAAGGTGAAAAAAAATATTAATTATGCTTTAATAACTATTTATTTTTTTTTACTTTTACAATAAATGCAAGTGTAGATTTAATATAAAATTATAAGTATATAGACGTATTAAACATAATTATGTTTGTATAAGTACGCACACGTTTCAACGTTATTATTTGGCGGGCTACGTTGGTGTTTTTGTTTTTGGCGGTCGGAAAACGCCGCATCGTCGCCTTTTTACTATCGTTCTGATTATTATTATTATATTTTTACGTTTGCGTCGTCCTTGTCGATGTGTGTACACATAATAATAATATACGCGCAACGATTTCATTCATCGAGCCCATCATTGGCGGCGGCGGCGGCGGCTCGAGTACACAATAATATTATACAGCATACACACACAACCCTCACACCTGCTACAAGTACGTAACAACGTAACTCTGTAGGTTTTGTGTGTGTGAGTGTGTGTCGACGGCTGTGGTACGCGACTACGCGAGACTCGTGGGGCCACGATATGGGTGCCGCAGCAACGGGCAGTCAGCTGTTTATCTTTTGGTTTATTACATGGCGTGCTTGTGTGTGTGTCTCATTGCCCCGTCCGACCGAACATCAATCGAAGGTTCCCACTCTTTTTTTCTCAACGTAACGACGTTTTGTACGACTATTATAATATAGTACGACGTCGTTCGTACGCAAAGACCGCCGCCGCAGTTGTACACACGTTGTTCAGACCACAGCTGATGAAACCGGCGGTTATAGAATTATTTATCACTCCTCCCTCCCGCCGTCTTAACCAGTATGTGTACACAAGCTCTCGGACCACTGTTGCCAACTTCTAATAACACAAACAAAATGTATAATAATAATTATAGAATGAATCAAAAAAATCACTTCGGATCAGCTATTAACTTGTCTGGTCCGTAAACGCCGCAGATGTGTTGTAAACTGTGACGGTCGTACGGGTTGAAATGGTTGAATGTTACGACGTAAATAAAATTATTTCCATTTTCCTCCCGCGTTTGGGTCACGACGACTGGTATAACTTTACTCTGCGAGCACAGATCGCCGTCGTCTCGGGTACCTGCGGCTCGGTTGGTTCAACGCACTCGTTGTCCTTCACGCCTATAGTTTCTCAGAACTGACTTGTTCTTCAGTTCTCCATTACTTTTCCGTTCGCTGTGGTGCATCCATTATTAACTACGTCCCGACCCCACTCCACGTCTATCGTCCAGTGTAATGTACGATAATTACAACAGTACATAGTTGCGTCGATCGTGCGTGCGTGAAGTTTCGTTATGTATTATTTTTAGTATAGTATATACAATGTGAGAGCGGCTTAACGTTTTACCTACGTCTGCTGGTATTGTTTCTAAAAATAGACGACACGTAGGAAAATAAAATATGCACGACTATTCCGGGGGAACATTATTAAATAATAATAATATATTACAATCGTCAATCATAGTTGCTAGTCGTGTACCTCAACTGACCTACGGTATCCGGTGACGTGGTCTATGTTTCTATGTAGTGTGTCTGAGCTTGTAACTCGCTTTATGGTCACGGAGTCACGGTGATCATTTCGACGGGTAAAAAAATAATAATAAACAGATAGAAACAATTGCTTTTTTGAAGCGATGTTTCCGTACGTGGCACATCGTGATCGATGACGACGTGAAGCTCGCGGGGTACTCTTTTGGTGGCAGTGGTAGATGCCCCACGCCCCGCGACGCTATCGATCCCGTCGCGCGGGAGCTGACGTCAGCCGACCGTACGCTTGCGCCCGTACGTGACGTCAGCATCGTTACTACCACCACCCGACATGTTTTTCGGTGGGTATATCGACCCCGCACACCGCCGTTTTTCGAAACGCTTTTTCGAAAAATTGCGCATCTTCCCCTATCCACTCCTACTCACAGTATCCGGTGACCCGTTTGGTTACCGTGGTAACGCGTCTCCAATTTCTTCCTTACGCAAAAACTCATGTAAGGGCTCTTCAGATTTAATGAACGGTTAAAATTGTCGCGCTCATCATCACGGTCTACTACTACTACTACTACTACTACTACTGTCTACTACTACTACTACTACTATTACTACTGCTACTACTACTACTACTATTACTACTACTACTACTATTACTATTTTTTTTTTTAATCAGAATTGTCGAACCGGGGGAGTACTGCCTCTGCTCTGCATTCCCGCCGGTCCGCCATCATTTATTGGTATAAAACTACTACTACTACTACTACTATTAATAATATACTAATCCAATAATTTATTATTTTTCCGTTTTTTAATTCTAGAACAGTCGTAATGCATAACAAATACATTAAATATATTGTATTGTTTCTCTGTGTGATAACGGAGCCCAGATGTTATGATATTAATATTAAGAGTGTATAATGCATTGTCAGAACGCATTTTTCAGCCGACTGGTGGTTTCCACATGGTTGTGTCGTGTCGCGGTATGTTTTCGTTGTGTGTTTTAGGTATGTGTATCTAGAGATAATAATGCGTATCATCCGTTACCTATATGTTTTTACCGAGGGGCAAACTGTCGGAGAGAAAGTTGTGCGCGGGAATTGACCGACAGGAAATGACTCAGACGCGCGCGGTAGATTTTCATTCAACGCATTGCCGCATATGGATAACCGGGCCTCGGGTCAACCGGCAACTATAATACACACATACCTATAATAATATATAGTATTATACGCGTGCATTCCATTGGAGGCGGCGGTGGTGTCGGTGTCGGTTCATACTATAATGTATGTACTAGGTGTTATTGCGCATGCGCACATGTGGTATGTCTACGACCGCCGTCGCGTGTATGACGTGACGCTACGTTCGTCTGTCGCGTGTGTATAGTTAGTACTACTACAACTATTTTAGTATGATAATAAATTATAATAATAACGTACGGGGCTAGTGCGAAGAATTCTTAAATATCCAAAGTTGCATATCACGTTTTTCACTGTTGACTCTTGGATCATTGAACTCATTAGGGTCGAGGGCTCCTTTTATAATTACTTTATTTTCGTTTTCGGGGATCGTCTAATTTGAAAATTTAATTTTTAATGTTTGGTAGCATAAAAGGATGAGGAGGGAGCCACTGCATTATATTATGTATAACATGGTCGAAGTGGGGTACATAATTGATTTTTGAAAACCATTCAGTTCAGTCGGTGTTTTTATGACTACGCCGTCCAAATATTAATTTAATATTACACTTGAGATATCCTAAGTATTTATGTACTTAAGTAGTTAGTATTATATATGCATGGTTTAAAAAAGTGTTACAATTCATTTTTTTTAAACCATCGTTGAGTTTTACGCACTTGTTATGTGAACATATGAAATGTATTCATTTGGAAAAACATAGAAAAGTAAATAATAGTATAATTTTAAAGTTGCGATTTGTAAAGCATATTATATATTATCTATAAGTTTGAATTTTAAATGTTTTCCTTTACAAATTGTTAGTAATTAAAAATAAACATTTCTATACAACAATCATATTAAATCGTATATATTCTTTTAGGAGATAGACTTCAACCATAATACTTCGTAACTATAATAGTTGAGGTGTCGTGTTATATTGTATGTTTCGTGGTCAATTATTATTTATTAGTAAAGGGTTTGGATTAAGAAGCGATGTTATTAATTTTCTTAGAACTATAATTTTTATGCAAGTTAATTTCTGATACTATTTTTATAAATGCACTTCTTTGATTTTTGTTATAGGATGTTCTTTTGATATGTTTGTTATTAGAGGTACATAGACTGCAGACTATGGTACATTTGTTTTACATAATTAATTTTTTTTTTATTACACGCAATCAACAAATACTGTTATGAAAATATAAATAAATACCTAATAATAAACTGTTATGATTACAATCATATGTTCCTCTTTTCTATGAATGCAGAATGTTAATATTACTGTTATATTATGATAGGTTGGATTAAACCCCTGATTAAACTAATGTTGAAAAATCAATTTATCACAAACATAATATTGTATTCAAAGTATTACGCATGAGTAATAGATACAAACTTAAAAGGATTTTTCACCACACTTCGTTTATGTTGTAATTCTACTCTATGAAACCATAAAATATTATTTTACAAAGTTCAAGTGTGTTATTACCTTTTTTATCCTAATAAATATTATGTTCTGAGCTTATACCTAATGTAGATACTAGATACACAATTGTATTATAAAATATTTATGTATTAATGTGTATAGAGAGAGTACCTAGTTATATAGATATAAATATACCTAAAATAATACAAAATATTCTTATGAATTATTTATCTTTCGAAGACAACTTGTATGAATGCACTACCTTATTCGTTGGACTTTCGCTATAAAATGTTTGTATTTGTATAATATATACATTTTATTGGTTCCTAATGTTTAAAAATATACCATTTTTTAAAATCTTAAATTTATATTGTGTTTTTGTTTTCTTATGTTTGCATACATTTTTATAAGTATTGTTGTTAGTAGATTAGGAATTCAAATAAACTAAATTGAAGGACAGTGTTTACAGAAATATAACAACTCTTGATGTTGTTGTTGGAGAGCGCGGGGATATAAACGCGATGTTTCAGATTCATTCGGAAATCCTTTAGGAGGACGTTACACCCGTATGTGTTGTTTCCGTCTTACAAGTGCGTAATATACCAAATTTTGCGCTCAGCAGATCACATTTAGCTCCGTGAGTTTAAAATTAAGAGTGAATTGACATCTTTTAAAAATTAAAGGCAACATTATTATCGATGGCTTTTCATAGGCGTTTTATTATATTTTAATTTTAAAGCGAGTTATTAGTATTTTAAAATTGTGAATTGTTTGTATATCTTAAAATACTCATAACTCGCTTTAAAATTAAAATATAATAAAAATCTTATGCAAAGCCCTCGATAATAATGTTACCTTTAATTTTTATAAGATGTCAATTCACTCTACATTTTAAACTCATGGAGCTAAACGTGATCTGCTAACTGTAACATTCGCTGTGTTACGTACTTGTAAGACGAAGACAACACATGCGGGTATAACGTCCTCTTAATCTTTTCACTCTAATATCACGGGGTAAAATTTGAAACAAGCTATTATTTTATAGACTTGCTTAGTTTCCTGAGAAATAAATGTTAAGTTTATATTTTCCCTCTAATAGCTTCACTCATGAATTTTTTAGTAACCATAATCAACCTTATAATATTAAAATCTAATATGGACGCGACGATCATGTTCAATGTATTATTGGTGACAAGAGCTTTTAAACGTAATTTAATAACCAGTAATGTATTATTAAATAATAACGTATTATTACGTGTTGTTATTTTGTTAAGCGCTCGCTCTATAAAAACATTTGAGGTGAATTTCATGTTTATAAAATACTACCTAATATCCCAATAGGTATATATTTTTATTTTATGCATCTGTTAAAATAAGAGAATTTTTCAAAGTTCATTTTTTGTGATTAGATAAGTTTTCATTATTGCTGTCTACTATGAATTAGTGTGCGCCGGGCATTGCCGATTGAGCCCTGTAGTTATCTAAAGGCGGGGAAAACTCCACTTTTCTAGACACGTTTCTGCTAAAAATAATACTTTAAAGCTATTTTATTCTGAAGTTAAAAAATTGCAAAGATTATAGTACAGGTAAACTTCGTATTTTTGTTTTTATTTTATGTGTAAAATATTGCTTGGAGTAAGGAGTTGTTATTTATTTCTATATATTATGTTACATATTATATTACTTATTAAATACTTTTATCAATGACTTGGTAGTTGGTAATGATGCGATAATCTGTTTCAATCAGTTTAATTAAAGTGTAATAATAATATACAGTATATTAAATAGACAAATGAAGAGGATAGAAGCACATATATTATTAGTTCTACTGTACTGAAATGTTCTGTTGTGCTTCGCCTAGAAAGGGATAATAAATAATGCTTTAATATCATTTTGAAAAATATTTTATGATCGTTTCTCATTTAATTTTGGTATGAAGGATTAAACATTAATTTAAATCTGTTTAATTTAAAAAGGTTAAACTCGCTTCTTATTAGAAATGACATACACTTTAATAATTATTGTGATTTTTGGCATTTTAAATATACTTGTAACCAATCATAATGTACACGAAGAGCAGCAATATTCTCATCAGGCTAAATCAAAATAATTACCTACGATCTACTTAAAGCCACATAATTTATATCACATTAATCCTCGCATTAAACAATTTTCATCCACCTCAAAGAAAAAAAAAACATTTTACACTTTATAAGACTTTTTTATATTTTTTTATAATTCTATTTTGACAATGCTTTTTTTCTTTATAAAATATAAAAATCTAAATGTACTTTCGTAAATAATTAGCGAATGAGTGAAATCGTGTAATACATCTTATATCATAATTATGATAAAGTTCAACTCTAATATTTGTTTTATTTTTAAAGAGAGTATATCTATGATATCAAAAAGTAAAAATAAATTTGTGACCTCTATAACTATCACAAGTGAACTGGTTAAATCATTATTTTATGTTAAAACTTGTTTTTCATTGAAAAATTTAAACATATATTATA
Organism: Diuraphis noxia; assembly: GCF_037042655.1. Classification (NCBI taxonomy): domain Eukaryota; kingdom Metazoa; phylum Arthropoda; class Insecta; order Hemiptera; family Aphididae; genus Diuraphis; species Diuraphis noxia. Next base: position 40,451,175 of record NW_028301712.1, on the reverse strand, counting down.
ATAGGAACATAATTTTTGTTATACTCAAATATTCAATATACTTAATCTAGCTTTTTTTTTACACCAAATTTATTTAGCCTAACACGAACTATAGTTTTATATAAATTTATTATTCTTTATAACTGATTTTAATGTACAGCTAAAATCTTTATTTGTCTTAAGGTTTAGTGCCTATACTTTTTTTTTTTTATAGATTTAATCGATGTGAATTCTGGTATATGGTTTAAAATGTTAAAATATTTTCGAAATAGCTAAATTTAGTTGGTGTTATAAATAATGAGCTAGGTATATTTTAATATGTTGATAACATTTTATGAACTCGTTTCAAATATACCCATTTTATTATGCTTTTAGGTTTAAACATTATTTTACGTAATATATTGTATAATACCTGTTATAAATGTTATATTTTATATTCGTTAAATGAGGACATTTATAAATAATATACATAACATATATTGGTAGGTACCTACATTTTTTTATTTTACTCATTCACAATTTTTTTTATTAAACTACTGTATTATTATGCTATTTTATTAATTTTAGTAATATCACGTTTAGTATTTAGTTTGAAAAACGTTTGTTAGATAGCAATAACAATATAGGTATGTTATATGCACATATTAAATTGGTAAATATTGTGTTCAATCTGTATTGATTTTATCCAGGTTAGACGCATACTCGTCAATTAAAATGCACTTTATCATGTCGTAGTCATAACACTCTTAATAAACGCGTGTTCAACGTAATTCATTACCTACTTCATTTGTACCTACTTAAATTTTTATTTTGAAATCTACTACAAAACGCTATTTTCTTACATCTTATTTATTGTGATGGTTCACTTGTAGGCTAAAACAAAATTATTTTAAAATTAACAACCATGTTTCATCACGTGTATTCTTATACATCAGTCACATGCGTCTGCACCTATTTAAAATTCCAAACATTAAAATTGATAAGTACTAACGAACTACTAACGACGTGAGTTTAGACTGTTTAGAGCATTGCTCGAATTATTAAAAAATGCGGAGTACATTAAAAGTAGAGAAAATTAAAAAATGTATACTAATTTTACTAAAACTTATAAACTTAAACAATGTGTGATCTAAATAGAATAATTAAGTGGGTGGTACTACTAGATTACTGGACTATTAAAAACAGAAAAACTAATTTTTTTGATCGCCGGGGCCGAACGCGCGGGAATTTGGTTAGCAGCTGGTTTCATTACCAACTATATAGTTTGTTTAAACCGTGATTAAAATTCCTATATTTTTCCTACCGTTGACTGTCGTAAGTTCGCCGACTGCAGCGCAGCTGATTATATTAGTATCAGCTTTTACTCGTCGTCGACGATCATCGCATGAATTCAACATGTGGACACGTTAAAGTCTCGTCCCTCTGCAAGAGAGCGGTGTTAACGATTTTGGGGATGTCACGTACGAATGTACGATAGCGGAACAACCGTAGTAGAGTATTTCGCCGGTCCCTTTCGGGCGTGGCACCAATCTTCTGTGATAATGTATGTATAGTGTATGAGAGTACGCATGATATTGTATAATAAGGGATGAAAGTGTACGGCATGGTGGTGTAGGAGACGTTGACGTAAAATATTCCCAAGTTACATGTTTTATACCTGATTTATATATATATGTATAATTTGTATTATTATTATTTTAGTCTGCGCATGCGCGTATATACTACGGGCTGTTGGGCGGCGGCGCGATTCGATGTCGTGTGTAACCCGCGTGGCGTACAATATTATACGCGTGGTTATACCGCTGCGTGTGTGGATATAGTAAACCGCCGTCGAGACGGCCTAGAGGGTTTTTATTGATCCGTCTGCGTCGCCGTCACCCGCGCACCCGACTACTATAATTTCCCCTCATGGTAGCTGTTTAAGGGCGTTGTCCTGTGCTCTTAGGAGGAGGGGGGGGGGTGAAAATAAATATAAAAAAAGTCATTTTCGGCATTCATTAATTACGACGACGCCTCCGCTGCCACCAACGAATGATCGATCGAGGCACGTGCGCCAAACATACTTTTCCGTCGTTACTTGATTGATGATTAATATTCGTAACGCGAGTTTCCGCCAGATCCCCAGGATATAAATGAAAATTGAAAAAAAAAATTAAATTAAAGGGGTCTGTCTTTCCCGCACCCTCCTGTCGACTAACTAATGTAACCCCCTATGCACTATCCACCCATTTAAACCCACTCGTTCCATATTTTGAAACCACATTTCCACGGTACGATGGTAGATATTATAATATACGGTTTGCGGTAAATGGTTCTCTATAAAAAACAGACACTCACACACATATATAATATATATAGTATATACGTAGCACAATTCTGCAAAAATCCTACCAGGGACGTTTCTGATACAATAATTGATTCAACTTATGTAAAAAATAAAAATTGTCCCCAGCATCCACTCTTGTTGTTTTTAGGAAATATTTTCGAATTTCAAACTTAATGTTTAAACCGTTTGGAGACAATATATAGAGAAATCAATTTGTCATTTCCTCAAAAATATTATTCTTTATCAATTTTATAATGGGTGATTTTAAACTAAGATTCTTCAAAAACATTTAAAAAAAAAATGATTCTGCGTAAATGCGTTTTGACTTATGTTGCTCGTGGGAGAGAAAACAAACTGTGTTGACATCCTCTTAATGATTTTTCGCTTCGTTACAATTATTGTTGATTTTTGTTTACAATAAATTTTCGTATTGTCGAATTTAAGGCGGATAAAAAAAGTTCGAGATATTGTCGTTAAACATAATAAGAATTTACTGTTTAATATTTGTTCCAAAATTATGATTGAAAAACTCATCTTTCTCTATAATATCTAGTTTGATTTGCACATTTTGGTTTACTGCTTTGTAAAATATTTCTAGAAATTTAAATTTTGAATTATACATTTTCTTTGCTTTTATTATACAAAATAAATGAATGCACACAGTTTATATTCTTATATATAGGTAGTGTATTCAAAGTTTAAATATATCTTAAATCAGATATTTAATTTTTGGGCTAGGCTATAACTGTATGTTAACTTGTACAATATATATTTTCAAATTGATCATATATGAATTTTTTCTCATCACGCATGGGTTATAAGTTAGTAGGTAGGTACTAATATTATGAAAATTAAATTTTAGTTCAATAATTACCAAGTATTAAGTATACCTTCTTTGTAGGTACCATATTATATTATTTTGTATTATATAATGTTTTTAACTGAAATTAATTAGGTTAATTTTAATTATCAACTTCAATATATATATATATATGTATATATTTACCTATGTGGAGGTATATTTCTGTTTTGTATTGTTTTAATAATTAATAATTTCTATGGTTTCACAAATAATACCTTTTATATTTACATTTTTGTCCTCGAGATGATAAATATTTTACTCTTTTTCCTTAATAATATTTGTAATGTTTTGCATTTTTAAATCAATAAGTTTAAATTTGTATTGTAGAGTAAAATAAATTTTAATTAAATATTATTTATTTGTATCGTTATAATAGTTCATTGTGTAATTTTATTCTAGCTATGACTGCATTTTTTATAACAACGCCGTATCGTTTCAATAAATTATAAGTACTGGTTTTTATTTAAAATTACAATAATATATTATGATTTTTTGAATTTATTATTGACATACAATTTATTGAAATACAAATACAAAATTTTGGTTATAGTTAATACTTAAAAAGTGTAATTTTTAATGATTATACTTTCATATTTATAAATAGTTTGTCAACGTTGTAGTTATTTTTTTTATTTTAGATTTTTTGTCCGACAAAATTATGAAAGCAGTACTTGTAAGTTATAAGCTCAAAATGTATTTCGAGTTGTACTTATTATAATGATAAGAAAGAGAATATTTCTTTTGATTTTCAATATGTATTATACAACTAAGGTCTTGTTTCTAAAATTAAGTCTATTGTTATTTAAAATACACTGTTTTTCTTTTATGCTATACTTCGTATTTTTTAGAAAGTCATTATTTAATGTTTTTTTATTTCAAAAGAAATTACGCTTCACTTCATTATAATTGTAACTACATGCCCATTTAAATTATTCTATTATTTGTTCTAATTTTAAAATAAGTGCCGCATAAAGTGTTTCCTTGATGTAGTAACAAACGCAAGGGATTTCAACTATACGTCTATACTGACATATTTTAATCGATTTTCATAATTTTATATTTTTATGACTGTATATTATTGTATAGACTATAGATAACGTATATCTTTATTTACACTGACTTTTGGAGTTTTGAATAATGTTTTCATATGAATTAAAATATATTCTATTATGAACAATTTAATTTTACTGCAGAGTAGTTAAAGATTAATACATTTTCACGGATTTCAGAACTACAGGTTTTCGTAGACAGGTTAAAAACAATCGTTTTAATATAATGTATTCTCCTACTAGTTCTTTTTGAATTCCTTATTTAAATTTTAAATTTATATGTTGTATGCAGATTGTTAAAATGCAACGAACCGTTTTTTGGTATCTCAAAGCATGTTTTTTACTACATAAACAGAATGCTAACCGCAAACATTCAACAGATTGACTCAAATATATTAAGTATCATTACGTCTTTAAAAAATTATATAGCAATCAGGTCTGTATTTTGATCCACTTAACAATTTTTTTTCCATTTTAAGTTGTCTATAACTATCGTTTGGTTAACTCGATTATGTAGGTACTCGTAGTATAATAATGCGTTTACCAATTGTATACCTAAGTGCATGGTTTTCATATTTTTCTGGTACCATAATTTTGTACACTGCGTCAGTTCATTTGTTTTTATCGTCATTGTTTGGAGCTGAATACGATGTTTTTTAAATAATTTTAACTAAGCTATTTAGGTGAGGAAAAATGTATTTCGATTCTTGAAAGATAATCAACCAGACGATTCCATCTCATTATATATTTATCGTATTCCGAAGAAAATAAAAGCATTATATAGTATTATTTGTGTTATTATGGCGTTGTTTCACGTGTAGAACCGTCTAAAACATTATAAGGAACGGTTTAGTTGGAGGTCTGTTAGTACTAACTCTTTTATGGTATTGTATAATATTTTACTGAATATTTTAAATAATTATAATTTGAAATGGTTTAACTAAATTATAAATTATGGTATGCAGTATCTAGAAAAACACCTGTTTGGTTTTGAATAATTCAATTTTGGCCCTTTTATGTACGGTGTAACTTTTCTGTAGTTCGTTACATCACGTCTTCTAGACGTCCGTGTAATATACTTTAATATTGCTGCGCTCTTGCCCTATCCTCTCGACCTGAACATTACTGCAAAGCATTTGTTGACAACTATTTTACCGTCTTGCCGAATGCCGACAAAATATTGATCGCAAATCTTTCTCACACCGACATTTTTTATTTCAAACGTATCACAACAGCATTTATATGAATAATATGTCTACATAATATCCTATTATTCCGTACACTATTCAATGATAAAATTTTCGTTAGTAGGTATGTATACCATTATGAACTGTTTAAAAACAATATTCACGTGCATCTTAAAGTATTTTGTTGTGTGTTGATAAGTGATAAAGTGGTATCACTGTCGTATATAAACATACACGCTTTCTATAATAATATTGAGCGTTACTCCAAGGGTATATACCAACTTATTACTATTATTAATGGTCGAAGTAAACCGTAAACAATCATATTGGTGGTCCGAGGGCGGTTGGCCATTCGCGTGTATCGCACATGGCTACCTCGTGTGTCCGACGACGACGTAGTGCTATATGCGATGATACTAATTAATGTTGTAATAATAACAATGCATTTTGTTTCCGCTAAATGTTCAGAATCTCGATAAATTAAAAAACTGTGGATTGACCGGCTAATATTAAAAAACAAACAAAGAATAATAACACAATATTATTGTTGTATAATATAGTGGCGCGACGTATTAAATTTTTCACCGTTGTCGAAAACCCAATCGTGTGACATTGTAGTCATTGGAGGGGCTGGGGTGGGGGTGCATATTCCGAGGTCGTCTGGTGAAAAGTATATTATAATATTATAGTATATAATGCCATTGTGTACATGTGCAATACTTTATTATTGGGCGGCCCCACACGGTGGTGTTGAGTTGACAAAAATCGATATCGGTTGTAATATACCTAATATAATATAATGGTGCGTATATACAGTATACACTATACACATTTTATTATATTACAATGATATGTATTATTGTGTGTGTATTGTGCGTAAATTTCGAACGGATTGTGTAATGAGTAATGATTGATGAAGTTTGTGTGTGTGTAGAATGCTTTCGTATGTACATATTATACTCGAGTGTTCTGCATATATAATATATATTATGTAAATAGATATATTGTATACCCCTCGTCACGTCTCGGAGATTGCCTTGGAAGTTGGACAATAATTCCTCCCTCACAGCGGTTGAGAATATTTATTGCTTTCTCGTCAAGTGGACATTCCAGGGTATCTATCTTGTTTAGCAAGTAGAAATAAGGCGTAGATGCGGCCACTTCTCTTTCGAATTTTTATCACACAGAATTTTCTCTAATCACGAAAAATAAATTTTAATGAAATTAACTTGATCGATTTAGTCTAGTACCGCTCGGAAATAAACTCATCAAAAATCGGGCTTCGTTAGTGTCTTATTATCACAGTTTTTAAGAAATCAATTGAAAAAAGTCGAAGTTTTGTCTGAGCTTGAGAAAGGGAAAATTGATTACGATTGGATTGAGAAGCATGATCTAAAGAAGCTATATAAACGGATTTTTTATTATAAAGGCATCCTTAAAAACTTACACAGGTATTCTTCTTGCATGTGTAAGCATATACATAAATAACAGTTGCACTGTGGGATTACTGCAAAATACGTCTAATAGAATTCATAATATTTACGTAAGTTGTTATTGTTAGTTGCTATAAGTTTTTGTACATTTTCTAAATTCTCGAAGTATGTTTGAATAAATAGTTAATAATTAAATATATTGTTATTTAGTTTTGAGGGGAAATAATAAAAATGTTTGAACTGTGTCCCGCTTTTTTACGGTCTCGTGTTATCAAAGCGACGTAGCCCCCAAATCGGTTGACGGTGGTAGATACGGTACCATCGTAATACTAATAATAATAACAATAACAATAACAACAACAACAGCAGTCCAATGTACTGTTATTGATTGGTGCCGGTAAGCGCGACTCGTTCTTCTATACTAAGGGGGGAGGGAGAACTAACCTGGGGGGTCGTTTACTACGTCGTCATTTCCACCTATTTCTGTGTACAGCCTTGAGACGTCGACGTGCAAAAACTATTCGATCGTTGTTTACCCGAACTGACAACAAACCGTCTTGATTACGATCGGTGCAGTACTTATTCAGTAGGAACTTTTTTCTTCTCCGACTCATTGTAATGTTATTGTTAATTTACGAATTCGGTTCCGACGACGACAACGACATTGGGCGGCCGCGCTCGCGACGTACACACATTCAAGGTCATTAGTTCTTTCACCTGAACGCCGCCGCTCACCGGTTGGCCTTGGATGAATGATTCTCCTGAGCGACGATGGCTACTCGACTGGCCGACGATGTGGACGACGTTCATACGATACTGTCGGTCGTCCGATTGGTCCGTTGTCGTCACGGCCAAGCCGAGACTCGGCAAACACTTAAGATGCTCCGGGTATAACAACAACAACAACAACAACAACAATAATAATAAAAATAACGCTTCGTAATAGTTAGTTGTTATTGTCGTCATCGTCGCGTGTGGAAACTTAATACTCGGCGTGTAGTATTTGCGGTGTAAAAAAATTCCTATCAAGTGCGTGCGTTAATATTATTACTATTATTATCACCAGTTGCAGGATTAATTATTCGTCGGGAATGTTTGTGTGTGAGGGCGAAAAGTGATCGAGATGGAGTGAGAGAGACAGCCCCACCCCATACACCTGTCCGACGCTCATCTTAGTCAAAGACTTTGGCGCCGGTTTTTTTCCGTTGGCACCTTTTCCGTCTCAATATTATTGCAGCTGTTTTCGTGCGTACGTTTTTTTTCTTCTTCAGCGGCCACCGCCACCGCCGCGCCACAATATTGCCGACGTCATAACCATAATATCGATATCGCTTTCTCGTGCTCAGTATAATAATCTAGTCGAATGTTTTCGATAATAATCGAACTCCCTCGGTTATTAAAATTGTTATTACGACTACTTCGCTCTATAGAACTTTTTATTACTTTATGATGAAATTTTGTTCTCTGCAAGACAAAATAATGTAAATCGGCCCGCTTATGACAAAACTTGCGGTTACCTGCGTAATACATAATATGCCAACAAATCGATTCCCTGAACATACACATTATGTATGTAAGTATATAGGTTTTAGATAGTTACCTATTTACTTTTTTTCATGCACTCGGTTTCCAATTCCAGTTAATGATGTTTCATTTTATTGAATTGTTATCGATCGTTAAATTATATTCGAAGTATAGGAAATTGTCGATTATTATTTTAACAAACGACGTAGGCATTATGTTATATTTATATATAATTATAATATTGTATAATATACATCGTCACCACTATATATAAAGCGTCGATTACACTGAGCGAATTTCATCGCTAATCGCTGGCGATTCTGAGTGGCGAATTAACTTGCTGCGACTGAAGTAGCCCAATGCAATCGGTCCAGTCGCTTACTCGCTCGCTGCTCGCCCGCGATTAAAGTTGGGCTATACTTTCGTCGCTAATCGCTGGTGTTTTTACACTCCAGCCAGTAAAATCGCCGAATGTAATCGCCCTAGTTGGCAAAATCGCTATTGGGCCCAGCAAGTAGTGACTGCGTGTGCACGACTAGGACTTGTGAGAGTGAGTGACTTTAATCGCTCAGTGTAATCGACCCTTAATGGCGTGCGTGTGTGCGGGTTCTGTCATCGTCGCGGGCGTGGGTGAGCCGCTCGTGTAGTCCGCCCGCCGTCGCGGTATGTAATAATTGATAGTATTTTATACGTGCCGTATGATTTCGTGCGTTTCGTTTCCGGAACGACACACGGAAGAGATTTTTTTTATTAATTTATAACGATAACGACAGATTTATTAATAATATAGTGTAGAGAGTATAGTACTTACGTCTTAATCACGAGGTTACGATATTATATAATAACTGTTTAACAACAAAATAACGAAACACTAATATACTATCTGAGAAATTAATATATCGATGATACATGCACTGTGTTGCAGGCCTGCAGATATACATGTTAACATCTGGTTGAAACATCTGTTGTCATTGTACATATAAATAAAAATAAGAAATATGTCGATTTGAAGATATTATTTAAGGTTTAAATTTACCATCGGGTTCATCAATATTGAATAATTAAAAATATTTTAATGATAAGTGGTTAAAAAACCAAAAATGTGCACTGTTTAATAAATAGACTAGATTCATTTTAAGCTTATGGAAAATCTGTTTTCGACGATTTTTCGTTGGTTAGGTCATTATTATTATTACATATTAGTAATGTGAATTGAATAGTTTTATTATGTATTAGAAAAATATTCGTCTTGCTAGTTCTGCAGTGACATCCACCATCACCCTAGGTCGTCGGATATGTGCAGTGTGTGGTTCAGTGTCCGAGAGTATGATGGGTTTATGAATTTCAACAGTTTTCGGCGAAAAGTTGATAATTGATTTTTAATTTGCATGTTTACGGCTTTCGAGACTGTCGGTCTGACCATAAATCTAATATTGTGTTATTTACGACGTCTTAAGCTGTAAATGCTCGTGAATGGTTCAACTATACATTACAAATTGTATTCGTTTAAACTTTTTTTTTAATATCCTTGACGTATTCGTGTCATTTTTATTGTATAAATAGAATTTTACGATGCATTGAAATTATTAATACTGTATAATTTAGAAAATGGTTTATTGTTATGTAATAATCTTACAATTGCTTTGTGTTTATAGCTATTTTTTAAATCATATATGACTATGTAAATTATCATGCATAGTGTTATTACATAAGTTTATACTTAACATACACAAATTTAAGCCAACAAAGTAAATACCTAAGTACTGATAATGTTAATCGTATTAAAATATGTTACTGTGTACACTTTAGTACTGTACATACATGACGTGGTATATTTTATTATCTATCATTTCGTGATTTTATAATGGGGAGAAATTGGCTTAAACATTTTTAAGTAATTGAATAGATAAAGTTTATTGTGTTCATTACACGCAAATAATTTGAAGCTTTTGAAGTTATAAACAACAATTTATGCATTTTATTTATTTATTTATTTATTTCAATTATTTGAAATTTAGTTATATAACTTCCAACGTTAAAATGTATAAATGCATTCTTTGAATTCTTCATGGGCTATACCATAGTTGACCAACTTCACCATACTGTATATTATTATAGTCGTACCATTGATAAGCCGTTGACAATTTTGAGTGGATTCAATACTGGATTTAGTGACGTTCATGTGAGCACTTAGTACATATTAAAATACAAAAAATCCAATAAATTCCAAAAACAATTATTGTAATAATTACTAATACAAATTTATTATTAATTATAAAATGTATAAATATGCATCGTTAAATATTTTATACCTATTGTTAATACAGTTTTATATTGTACAATGTTTCTCATAACCCTCTACTGTGATTAAAAGAGATTTTACACAAAGATATCATCCATTTTTATAAAACCCATTATTTTTATAATAATATATCAATTCGAACATCAAACTGTACGCTTAATGGATACACAAAAATGAAAAGAACCATGGTATGTTTTTTCTATTACTTTCGGTAACTGTTGGGCTTACCTTTGTCTTCCACAATGTTATAAGTCTGCAGTTGATGAAAATAAAATAATTATATGATATTAAAATTTATTATTATAATATTTTTACTGGTATAGAATCATTGAAAGAACAGGGTTTACTTTAAATTTATTATTTTGTAGTATAAAACAAACTTTTCATCAATCAGATCCTTTTCTGTTAAAAAAAAAAAAAAAAAAAAAAAACGAGTATAATATATTAAATGTTTTTTTCCTGACTATATTCTAGTATTATAATAAACTGTTTTTTATTTAAAATAATTTAAATTTGTTGTTAAATTATAAAAATGAATTAAATATCTAATATAATTTCTATTATTATACCATAGATTATTTTTTGCACATTTTTGTTACTGATATAATGCATTTTAATAAATAACATGTCATAGCTTATAAAATATAATTTAATTTAATCATTTATAATTTATTATGAAAAATTGAATTACTTATTAACTTTAAACCTGGCGATTTCATTAAATATTTTAAAACATATTTTTACATTTTAATTACAAAAAATATATCATGTAATTCAATCGTAAATACATTTAAGCATCAATACAGCGTGTTCTCTAGACTCCTGTTATGTAAAAAAGTTTTTTTTTGAAAATGACTATGTACAGTATGTTTTTGATGGAAAAATTAAAAACACGATTTAGGCTACTGGAAATGGTTATTACTATGATCAAATACCTATATATATATATATATTAATTGTCAATTATTGATTATAATGAGACGTAATACAATTAGTGTTGTCTCAAAGGGAGTAGGACATTGTTTATAAATATAAATGTTCATATTTTAATGGCTACGTATAAATACTCCCTCATAAGTCGATCTTACACAAATTTTACGCTGTTGATATTATAACTATGATATTTATCAGTATATAATATATACTGTTGTTTAAAGTTAATAATTTTAATTTTGATGATTTAATAATTAAAATTAGTTAGTAATATAGATTTTTGAAAACCATAATGTCCTGCTTAATGCTTATGATTTATTAACAGTGATAAAACGTGATGAAAACGTTTTATAACCAAGAAAGTACGACTTGGTTGGTTTTCTAAGAAATGGTATGTAATACTATATCTATTTATAAATCCTTTGTTATTTTAAACAACATAATATTGAATACACTATACAATATACATACATGCGCACTAATTAAAACATAATACGATTTTTAGACTATTATTTTTAACATAATTCAACATTTTTGGAATTAGTCCAAAATCGAATATTTTTCATCGAACTATGTATGAAAAACATGTCCTATAAATGAATTTGTTGATTACAAAATCAAACTATGAATACCTTTCGAATTAAAAATAACATTTGATTTTTAATTACTTGTCGGTAATAAAAATGATTATCTGTGGGATTTTCTCATAAGGGATTACTTGTTGGTTTAATTTCCAATAGTCGTGTATAAGTGGCTGACTTCTTAATTATTTAAGTACATAGTTTTGTGTGCAATCGTGAGAAAAAAAGGAAATTGAATAATTGGAAAGTCTCCGGAAAAATCATATTATCGTTGATAGTTTGAACAAACGTAGTTCGGTTTCGGGGTCAAATGTGCAATTGTAAAACGGACTGTGTTATCGATGCACTCTGCCCGTGATTATGTGCATTATAAATTATAATTATACACCCCGGTTGATAATAATAATGATAATTTATAATTTACCTAATCAGTTATCTTAATGGTAACATTATAAATAATAGTTTATGTCAGCTGTTATTTATTACAGTGAATATATTAGTTATTATGTTTATATAGTATATTTTATAAACGATGCCAGCGATCGTAATACTTTCATAATATACGTCATTTACGCTACTGACGACGATGTTTTCTTTTCCCAGACGGGTTGAAGATTGAATAAAGTAACGGTAATATTATTATGAAATAATAATATATTATACTACGCCGCATATTACCAGTGACTTTTTAAATGCTTAAAGTTGGAAAGGGACAGGATAGGTTTTTTTCATAGCAGTTTTCTAAATGGCGAGGTGTTTTTTTTTTTCTAACGGTTGACAGGGGAAGGCCATTTTTCAATATTGAAGTCGGTTTTTTTTTATATTTAAAAACTTTTTTTAAAATTCTCTGAGCAGGATATATTCTTAACGTTATATTGTTGTTGGGCTGTCAAAATAATTTTGTTTGAAAAAATGTTTAATGCCCTATTCTTTTGAGTGCGGTGTGTTTATATGCTTGTAGGGTGCGGTCTTTTATGTCCGATAAACCCCTCCTTGAAAAATACCCTCCAACTATTAGGTATGCTCTTAAAATAAATTAATCTATAAACCGGAAAATGTAATATTAACATGCAGCTCTTGTTTAAAAACGCTTGACTTAATAATCGTGTGTTTAAAAACTCACTACGTTAAAGTACCACCATCTATGATTGATATAGTTATAAACACACGTGGGATGAAAAAATAATATGTCACGCCAGACAACTTTGAAGTTTATAAGTGTTAACGTGCTTACATTTTATATTTGATTTTTTTCAATATTTGAATATTTATAAACATAATGGTTGGTGTGCATAATTATTAATTATTAATATATTTAAAATTATTTAATTTATTAGCCGTGTACCAATTATCATATCATATCAAAGAATAATTTTCGTACTGCAGGTTGATGTTGCATTTTAAGTGATTATCCTATATTTTGTTCGTATTTCCGTGATTTCCTGTCTGTTTCAAAAAACAAAACGGTAAATAGATTGTCAGTGTCCGGCGACGGTTAAGTATTATAAAAATCGTATATTTTATATCGGTATTAATTGACCATCGTCGCTGCTATCGGGAATCAAAACAATTATTTTAAATTAAAATATACCTAGTTAATATTATTTTTATGAACGCCTGATTGATCGATCCATGCGAGGTTAATGTTGTATACTCATATCAAACTGTGAACAACTCAACTATAGTATTATGATAATGTGATGTTTAATCTTGTATTATTGTACGACATAATATTAAAATTGGTCTATTCTGAATATTCTGATACCCAAGTCTGTTGTGTGTAATTTGAGATTTTATAAATTTAAGTCCCGATTTGCTATAGAATCAGAATTAGTATTACGTCACAGCTACAGCTTCCAAGACTTCGCTTGATCGTTGGGCCACGTCCCATAACATCACTGCCTCTATAAGTGCATTCCCAGTATTCGTTGAGGCTTATAAATAATATGTAGGGCTTTTTTTTTCATACACAGGATGTTAGGCCGCATCCTAACATCGTCACTTGTAATGTGTGTCCAGTCGTGTCCAGATTTAAATTATAACTTGGCCATATTCTCGGGCTGTAGAGGTATTTCACTTTGCCCACACACAATGTTTAAGTTGCATAAATAATAAAATACTATATTGACTATAATATTATACTGTTAATGTTTCTTCAATAAACCTATCATATTATTAAAACGTGAGTCTCGGCAATTTGTAAAGCGTAGTGTGGGATCACTATTCACTACTCAACTATATTATACTTATTAAATAAAATCGGGGGCGTAAGTTTGTAGTGATATGCACCGGTTCCGTCCACCCACACCACTCTTGATATTTTAATATAATAATATGAATCTATTTTTATATAAACCATATCGAGTCACGTGCGTGCTGTAACCTGTAGAAAACCGACGGAGTTGGTCGTCGATGGACCTCGCCCCGACATCGTCATCTGTCGCCTCTCTAAGTTTATTCTCAGTATTCATTGGGGCGTATATGCAAGTTGTTTGGGTAACATTGCCGCTTGTGTATAACTAATATCTCGGCGGAGTTCTTTATCGTACTAAATGCACTATGTCCCCTCATTTATGAAGTATTTAAATAAACATAGATATTATTCAAATTTCGAATCGACCTTCTTCTTTGTTCTACCTTAAAACATTTCCAAGTGTACGACGCAACGTTGCGACCACACTTTACATGATCTTCTATAAAGCGAAGTGAGGGATCACTACAGGGCTTGGTTATCTCGATTATCTCAATCAAACATTGATCCTAATATATTTTTTTTACATCCAATATTCATATTTTCGCAGGCTGCAATCTTACAGCACACGGCCGACTACATATACCAACTAGAGCAGGAGAAAACGAGACTTCTGTCGCAAAACTGTCAGCTGAAGCGGCTAGTGAGCAAGCAAGAGGGCGAGCTGTTGAGCTCGGCCAACGTGCACAAGAAACGCAAAATCGACGACTCCACTGGTAAGTACGCGGCTTTGCGTTGTGTGTCGTGGGAGGGGGTGGGGCCGGGGACGAGCGACGGGTGGTTTTGGCTCGTCGTTGAGCGGTGAAGCGGAGAGGGTCAACGCTGCGCGGCAAGGTGGCAGCACCTGCCGGTTATTACGTTTATTTTTATTTTTTACATTCTTCTCTTTTCCACCGCGCTGTTTAAATTGCATATAACATTATTATCGTCATACAGATGCTGCACGCACGCACGCACTTACTCGTTACTATACGCTGCAGTGTGTGTGCGTTTGTGTTATCTCCGTTGTACCGTGCTCGTTCATTATTATTGTATATAACATTATATACCTATTAGAGAAAGAAAGAGAGAGAGGTGGGCTAGGGACGGAGACTACCATAATAATACGACGCAGCGTGAGCCAGGTGTTTTTATTGTTATTATATTTTATTTTACGTTTTTCCCCCGAGTATTATTGTGTTTTTCTCGTTTTCCGCTACGACGTATTATATAATATATTACCTATATATGACGATGGGCTACATACCCACGGGCGGCGGTTGCAGTGTGTAGGCAATAGGAGGTACCTACTACCTACTATACGTCTGTACGGTGCTCGTGTCATGTGTACTCCATTCATCCGCTGAAGGAAAAAACAATAATGGCATACTTAAAACCCCAAAATAAAACAAAAAATCCGAATGTGACCCGATGGAGTGCAATGATTATAATGATTTTTATGTCCGTTTTATATAGGTGTGGTGATTTTGAACACAAACGTTGACGGTGATCATCGTAACGGAGCGTTATCTCCTGATAACATCCAAGTGATCGGCACCTCATCAGGTAATATTGTAATATATTATTATGTGCATCGTTCTTCTAAATCTAATTCGCTGTTCATGTCATTACCGTCTTGGTTTCCTTATTCATCGTTCATCCCTGATTTATCATTATCGACTTATCTCCCTCGTAATTCAAGTCGTCACCCGAAAATGAAAGGGCGGGCGCTTGGTTGAACATTAGAGTGGTAGAGTGTCTAATGACGCATTTATTCATATTATTTTCATCACGAGGAACCAATTTAATAAAATCATAAATAATTGAAGAAATACATTTATTTTACTACAAAAAATGCTTAAGGATAGCTACTGTCGCCTCGATGACAGTGGGATACAATATTTATAGCATAATATTATTGTTTTACCGAGAAAAGTTGTGGCGTCCTAGGTTAATATATTATATCGCTTCGTCCTAGCTCGTGCGTTAAAATGCAGCACAAACGCATTTTCGTAAACAAATAATTTTACATTAAAAATCTTATAAAAAAATTATGAAAAGGACGACGTTTAAACAATAGTTTTAATATACGAAGAGATGAAAATTTCTGTAAAAATTTGATATTCTTTTTATAAAATGTAATAACTAAGCAAGTAACATCATCTTTCGTTTTCTTATAATAAACTGATTTGTATTATTTTTCCACAGTTTTAATATTGTGTGACATCTTCTTAGAAAATATTTTACAGATAGAATAATATCTAATGTATATTTTATCTTAAAAGTATTCTATCCTTTTTTCACGTTTGATAATAACTATAAATGGTGGTGTAAGTTGCAAGTATGCAACTCTGTTATTATTCTAGATGTCATTATTTTGATTTTGTTATCCGATAGACTATATTTTAAATTAACAGATATAGGTAAAGGGTTATTGACGAGGATCTCGTTATCTTAGTGATTAATATAGGTATTACTAAATGGAAAATAATATTTGGTTTCTCTCATTCTTATTGTAATAAATATTTACAAAATCGATGACTGGAGAATTCGTTAGTTTTTTGAGATACCAAGTCTTCCCCCACTCACCAATCAACAATGCCCCGCTTTCGTACTTACAACGTCGTCCTCGTTACTCCGCCCTTCCACCGTCATCATAATACTACAATGACGGTTCTATATTATGTAAATATTGTATAGCTCTAATATCAATCGTAGTCGTCAAAACATAAATAAAAATGATTTCATTATATACAGGTATAAAATGTGTAGCACATAAAATTACTCCTTATGCACCATCAATGGAAAAAAAGTGGGATGTTACGTGTGTATGCAAAATGTTTTTCGCCCTCCCCTTCTTTTAGGACTTGACAAAAACCGCCCCTGTAATAATATAGTATTACATCATGTCGCCGCCGTTCTGATATTATAATGACAAACAGGACAGATGCGCTTAGCGTGCTCCGTTGTCTGGGTAGGTAAACTATATCATGTTTATATATATTGTGTATTTGTATCGCGTGTCCTATCGGTTGGCGTTTGTCTTTTCGACGTGATGGATATTTTTTTCGGGATAATATTCGTTTTGTCTCGTGCTCTGCGCCGAGAAAATTATGATGTTTCATATAATATTAAAATTGATTTAAGTATAGTAATTCACCGTTATAATAAAATGAACACATTTGAGTTTGTTTGAACAGCAACGACCATTGTGTAAAGATGTCCGGCATAATTGTTTTACGCAGTGTCTGTAAATAAAAGAACTCGTGTGTATTAGCTACAACTTTTAATAATAATTATTGTACTTTTCACATAACCCAAAATTATTAGTATACAACAAAATATATTGAAAATGGCTTCAAATATTAAGTTTTTTTTCAATTTATCTCGAAAAGTTAGTATTCCGTGTTTTTATACATTTAAAAATTAAATAATATTGTATTGTAGGACAATGCATTTTGTTTTAATTCATTCTTATACAGTTTTCGATTTGTAGTTAACTCTTTTTTTATATTCCTATATGTTTTGTTACAATTCTAGATTAGAATTTGTAATTTAAGTCTAAGACCTACGTAGTTCTACAATTTTATACGACACTCTGCATTATTATATAATAAATATAAAAGCATAATATGTAGGTACATCATATACATGCGTATGAATAGAGATTAAATATTAACATTGATTATAAATACTATAGTTTCAGCTCTTAATGCATTTAAATAAAACAAATACATACATGATATGAATATTTAATTATTTTGACTTATGAAAATTTCCCAATTTTACAACCAAATTAAAATTAAAAATTTGTTACTATAGCAAGTTGAGTCTAGTTCTATCCCGTTCTTAACCAACAATATATTTTTTCACCTTGATGATATTCAAAATCATTTCTTACTATTAACAAATTAACTACAAATAAAGCGACTACATAAAAATGATGTGTTTTAAATAACTATTACACTGCATTGTGTATTTATATATACAGTATAATATGGTTGTTTTTGAAACGTGGTATATTGTGTTTATTCTGTTTTATACGTCAGGGTTACGATTGTGTTTAATGTTTATATATAATAATATTATGTGTGGTTACATTTTGATTTATGACACATAATAACGGGAACTAGGAAGTTGATGTTGGTGCATTTAAATAATTGCTTACAAAGCGATTAGATTACATTTTTAAGTTAAATATTTCGAACTAAATTACACGTGCTATTATTTATATGTATAGCTCTTATAGTGAATCCATATTCTATAACATGGTTCAGTGACACACGACAGGACATTTTAAACATTTTTGCTTGTTTGTAATATTATTTTGGATGTCAGCATAAAAAGTTTCTTTGAATAAATTAACACGCTATGTTAAAATAATATTACTTTTAGATTCTGATAGTAGCCATAACGGTTTTACAATAATGTATTTTTTTTATGGATGTAGTTTGAATTTTGGCGTTGGTGGTGGGAGGGAATCAAAAGTAAAATATTATTTTCAATATTTTTCAAAATAATCAAGAAAAACTAAAACTAAAAAAAAAGTACGAGAATATTTATACATACCAGTTTTCTTCAAAAATCGATTTTGTTATATTTTTGTTTTTATAATTCAAGATTCTATGGAGTTTTAAATATTATTTTTTTTATTACAGTAAAAGTTAAAATGTTGACTAAATAATAACTATTTGTAAATTATTTTTTAATGAAAAATTCATAGGATTCTCGGTTTTAATAGCTTTCAATCATTAACATTTTCAATTAAATATTCACGTTAATTTTATGGTATTTACCCATACATCTTCGTTTTACAGCACATAAGTACAAATGTTAATAATGAAAATTAATATATTCTGTGTTTTTGGTAAACTTATTGTATTTCTAATAGAAAAATAAATGAAGTAGTAACATAACATAATATGCATAATAAATATACGTTGACACAAATGACACGCCATTCCTCAGAATCGTTTTTGTATGTTTGATTTACGATTGAAATTTCAGTTACCTAATTATCCAAATTACTAATAGTAGGTTTCGAACAATTTATTCAATACTTAATTTTAATTCGAAAAATTTCTGTTGTTTTTATTTATTATTTTACTATTAAAGAAGATAGATAAGACCATTGATTGGATCAAATTTATTGACCTATGTCCTATATGCTATTACTAGTTTGTTACAGTTAATTAATCTGTGATTCATTATTTTTCATTGATGTAAGCGTATAATATAATTGACATATTTTGTAATTTATCTGGAAGAACATTTATTTTCTGATTAATTTGTTTACTTTAACACTCATGCTCCTTTAAAAAAATATATACGTACTAAGTTGAAAGCGGAGTCGAATGCGTGATAGCGGTGTTAGCTGTAAAAAACTAGAAAAAATAAATAGTTTATGTTCTATCTTGTTTGACGTTTGTTCATTAATAAAAATTTATTTTTTAAGGTTTAGACGATGGAGGACTGATGATCGACGAGGTAGCCGAATTAAGAGCGCAATTAGAAAGAGAGCAAAGTCTACGTGTCGAGTTAGAGGAGCAAGTAAAAGTGTATTCAGCTCGTTTAGGCGAAGTGTTTGTAGACCCAAAATCTACCACCGACAATACTCAGACTACGATCCAATACCATCATAATACAAACTCGGTAAGAGGATCATTCAGTTTTAGTTATTGTCTTTTATAAAATTCGTCACTTGAAAACAATTTTTACATTTCAGTGTGTGGTCGGTGAAGAAGCTGGTATGGAGATTATCGAAGTGAACGAGTCTGACAATCTGGTAATCCAGCGAGAGCCGGAAGAAGATTCTGCACTTGTTAAGACTGAGATCACTGTTGCACCTGAAGACGATCGATTGAATCCAGCCAAAGAAGAGCCAGCCCCACAGCAGCAGCAAGTACTGCCGTCCGCGCGCGTTTACCTCACCAGTACCTCCAGACAAAATTTGGAGACCATTGTCGAAGCAATTAGACACCTAGAGGGTGATCACCTGTTTAGTGATGATCATCAGGAAGCACCTCTTGCGTTAACCAAACACGCAGCAACTAGCAATCAGAAATTGTTGAAAGTAAGTTTTGTTTGGAACACACGTTCAAACTTGAATTGATGTACAAAGCTAACATACATTTCTTTTTATAGGTGGAAATGAACCCTTTCCTCCAGTTCCACAGTGGTTCTCAGACTCCTCAGGGTTCAACGGTGGTAACATCAAATAGTCCTGTACGGCCGTCCAGACCTGGTGTTATTGTTGGCAAACAAGCTTCGTGACTTCATTAATAAAGGAGGTTGTACATTTTGTGTTACTACCACCCCTATTTTATCTTCAATATCTTCTTAAATAAATTCTGAAACACTGTATTGTATAAAAATGTTCATACTGTTGTTTCGGATTTCTTTACAATTTCCCAATACATGTTAAATGTTATTATACTCAATTGGAATGACTTATGTTTATACATTTTTATTGCATTTTATGTTTATAAACATTTTACTATTGTAAATACTAATTAGAATATTTACCAACATATTTAGTTCTCATGATGCCACAAGTGAATACCGTTTAATCAATTATATTAATTAATACATTAAATATGTTTGATAGCAAATTACAATGTTTTAATATAAATTGTATGACAAATAATAGCTATTAGCTATTATTATGGTTTTATGTCCAATGTTGAAGATTTTGAATACCAATTATGTTTCCATAAGTCATCATTCTTTTACTTTTATTCGATGTTAGTATAATTTCACATACATTTATATATATATATATAATGTATATATTAAGGCTTTTTGTTAAAAATGAATTTTCAGTTTGCAATATATTGTTATATTTAACATTTAACCTCAACTATTTGCAATATAAAAGTATACGCAGAAATAGTAATAGAATTCTTACATTTTTTTTTTTTTTATTTACTATTGTTATTTATATATTATTAATACTTTAAATGTAATGAATAGGATAAAATATTTTTTATATTTTTTATTTTATTATTATTATTTTTTTTTTAGAATATAGTTTTCTTGTTATATTTGTCTTTATAAAATCTTAAAATGCCCTTTTTTATTTGTATACAAAAAAATCGGTGCTATTGATTTTGGGTTTTTGTTTATGTAATTTGTTTGATGTATTATTCAAATTAATTCAATTTACGTGGATTGATCGGTAATATTGCTTGCGTGGTATACTTGTGCCCTGGTGGTCACAGTGTTTAATATGTTCCTTGGTCTTCTTATATTTTGAATGTAGGTAATAAAATTATCAATGGCCAGTTATTGAACATTTAGTAAAATTTAATGTTGTTTTTCTTCTATTACGGATACAATAATTTTTGTTATCATATTCTGATCCAGTATTCTTGCTTTGTTATGTCTAAACAAAAAGTTATAAAAAAAGGAAAAAAAAAATAATAATAATAAATAATTAGTGTATTTATTGTATTTATAATATACACATTCAAATATTTAATTATTTAAATTTAAAAACAAAACACAAGGAAAAATAATTGTTGTTTTTCATATTTAGCATATTACTATTAACTTAACATAATTGTATTATTATTATTATAATTGATTAGGTATTATTTTGTATAAAAAGGAAGAGATTTGGAGTGAAAAATTATTATTAAGTAAATGTTGTACGCCATTATCATAATCATTTTTTACTATTAAGATTTTTGGGAATTGGAGACTGATAAAATCAATTCTTTTTGAGTTTAGAAACTCGTTTTAAGCAAAATTAAATAATATTCCTATACTGAAAAAAATTGCCCTTTATTAAATTTTAGTGTGTGCTCTGTTCAACTACAAATTATTAAATTATTAAATTTGAACTTTTAAATAAATTAGCTAAAGTAAATCTCATCAGTTATTTACGTTTAAGAATAGGTAATGAAAACATTAGCCAGAGAATATTTACATTTTTATTTTTTGTTAATCATTTTTCTTAGATGTTTAGGACAACATTTTTACTGTAATCTGTACATGTATGATTAAATTATTTTTTTTTCTTTTTCATTATGTTTAGGATTTATATTGTTGGTTTTTATTTTTTTCTTATTTTAGCTAACAAAATATCTTTGCTGAAAGTATCTTAATTATATACATTATAAATATAATTTATGTATTTTATACAGCTATACATAATATATATATAATTCTGTACATACTTCTTATCGACTTAAAATTATTATTATACAAATATTATTTATTTGCTTTTAGATTAATTGTCCCATTATTTGCATTTTTTCCGCACGAAGACGTTAGTTTGCTGCTCAGGTCTCTAGCACGCATTCTTTCAACATACCGATTGTGAATGCGTTTCATTTCCAATATCTCTTTCATTTGCTCCTTGTCTTCATCCTGTGTACATTCAATATTTAAAAAATTAAAGTTTTGTCTGTAGGAAAAAAAATACTGAATAATATAGATGAAATATGAAGTGTACACTAACATTTATACTGGCCAATACTTTCGATCTATTATTAATAAGATACTATTACTCTACTTTTAGTACTATATGCATTTTAGAATCTCTTGTGGTTCATATGTGAATCATATTTTGTAGTAATCTATGTATTTGTGCGGACAACTGAAAAATCCAATTTCTGTATATTTATTATATTGTTTATGTAATTGTGTTTATACTCTTTACTGTGTTTTGTACTGTAACTTTATTATTACTATTATTATTATTATTATTATTATGATTATTATTATTATTATTATTATTATTATTATTATTTTTGTTTGTTTTATTTTTCGATCTCGTAACTGTAACAATACAGTTTAAAATATTTAATAACTTTCTTCTTTTTTATTTATTTTGTATTTTTTTATACATATATTGTTTGTCATACATTTGTTTAATATTATAAACAAATGTTTGATACTCAACTAAATTGTTGTATATAATGTATATGTACTACCTTTACGTACATCATTGTGCATACTATAATGGCATCAGGGATTATACTATAAAACCTTCTTGTATCTTATTTAATTGTACACAAAGTTAAGTAGTTAAAGAAATATGTTTATCTATTTACAATGAATTGTGTATACAGTATACATAAATGGTGAACCGAAAGTTTAAGGGCCGTTCTTACAATGTTCGGTTAGTGATCGCAGGCACTAACTGGAAGAATTTATCATGAGTTAACTGATAGAATTCTACCGGTTAGCCTTAACCGACACTTAACCGGACATTGTAAGAACGGCCCTCAATAGACTAATATTTTTAAATTTTAACTTCTTATCAGAAGAATATTTGGAGTATCTGATGCCAATTATAATTCAAAACATTTCTTCCTACTTCCTGATTTATTCATATTTTTGGCTCTTTCAATGTTTGTATGTTTGTATTATGTTCACTCATCTATCAAAACCTAGACTCTAAATTGGGAAACTAAAAAAAAAAAAATATACACACTCAGGACACTCAATATAGTACAATACTGAACAAGTCAATGAACATACACAGTTGATTATGTATAAAATTTGTTAACACTTCACACATAGTCTAGTTGTCCACTTGTAGGATGAATATAGTTTTATTTTTTTCACATTATTATCTGTACACACACACTAATGACTGATATGACAACAATAATTTGTTCACAGTTACTTTTGTTTTCAAAATAAAATAAGTTTATAACTTTTAGACAATTAAATAATATATTTATTAAGGGTTAATTCAGTAATATTATGTAAAATAGTTTTTAGACCTTGAAAATTTTGTTTAAAATGTGAATAAGTTCATAATCAAAAACCATCTACTCATTCATTTTTCTCTGTATTAACATTTTTCAGTCAAATGTATTGTTAATTAATACATTAATTTATGAGTTAATTTTTATTAAAAAAAAAAAAAATCAGTATCTAAAATAGTTTAGAATTTTGAAGTGTTATAAATATTAATCTATCACCACTGCGGATAGTTAAATTATTGATTAAATATTACATTTTATATTATATTCTAATTGGAACAAAATTAATTAATTTCAAGTTTATCAAAAATACTTTTAAAAGGTCTTTATATATGTCAGGTAGTCAAATGACTATTCATATTTGTATTTTAATAGGTTTCAAATAAACAAAATGAGAAATGCATTCAAATAAAATATAGTATAGGTACCTAAATCTAATATTTCGATCACACGATACTAACGGGTCCAGGTCCAGCTTCAACTCTCTGTACTTACCAGTGAAATGTAGCTGTCAGAAATGATTATTAACATAATATTGTACAGGCCACCTACCTATCAAATTATTTATATTGTTGACATTATCTTTTCGAGATAATATAATACATATTGTCATAAACTCGTCGAAATGATAAAGCTACTTTTTTGTTGATTTGGAGAGAACGAGTTAGGAATTATAACATGGGAATAACCTCCGTAATTTACTGAATTCATGATGTATATGTAAATGTTATAATTTATTATATCATTGTAGGTAGAAGCGTTTTAATTTTAGAGTGATAATCTTACCGTCTGATTGAGTCGTAATACTAACGCCCTCCGACCATCTGACATCGGTTGCGAGTAGTACATGAGCTTTTTGAGCCTTTGCGACGGGCTGACACCTCTCTCTACTACCAGTACGATCCGAGCCCACTGAAAACATTGCGGTAATGTAACATTAAAATATTGTTAATATAATGATAATACTTGATTATTATAATATACAACAGGTAAACACCAACAATATCCGTTACTAATATATTGTGTGTATTACCTTCCTATATAATATAATGTTTATAATATTTTAGAAATATTACATTAAATCGGTTTCATAGTGTGATGGATGGTGTTTTGGCCATCATACTCAATCAATAATCTAACAATTAGTAATTTTTTTAAATTAAAAACGCCTTGTATAGTTGTATCTATATGCATTTTATTTTCGTATGATATAAATCATGTTAAATAAACAGATACATTTAGGTACGAGTACATAGTTAATATCTACTCCCAATAAATTAATACAATCCCATTTTTTTTCCTGTTATTCCGAAAATTACTGAGAATTTTTTTTAATTTTGACATCCCAAGCGTACCAGTTGGATTTATTGTCCTACCGGAAAATGTATTAAAGTTGAAACAAATCATTTTATATTTTATAAAGTATAAATTGTGCATAACAGGTAAGTAGGTACATAACATACATACAATATACAAAGATCACACAT
This sequence comes from Diuraphis noxia, assembly GCF_037042655.1. Lineage (NCBI taxonomy): Eukaryota > Metazoa > Arthropoda > Insecta > Hemiptera > Aphididae > Diuraphis > Diuraphis noxia. Next base: position 40,425,563 of record NW_028301712.1, on the reverse strand, counting down.
CATTCAATCATTGAAAATCAATATATTCATTATTCCGAAAAAATACAAATGTATCTATAAATTACAAACAAGAGAAAAGATTTTTGCAACAAAAAATAATTCAAACCTATATCAAAGTGACGAGGAGATTTCAATTTGACACGGATTTAAATAGTAAAAATAAATTATGTTAATTTATCATCATTAATAAAATTTTATTGTAGGTGAAGTTAGAAAAAATTTAATGCTTGCAATTTAATTCGTGTTTGGTATAATAACGGAATTAATTAAAATAATAACTAACAATTAGGAAGAAACATGTTTTGGATAGGATGACCTTTTGCTGATAAAATCAATTTTAATGTTCAGCAAAAAAATTAAGTTAATTAATAAGACAGCGTTTTCTTTTTCTCCGAATTAACTTGGCAAATATTTGAGAACATGTCTTTAAAAAACTAAAAATATAAATTTTAGTAGGTACATCGAACTAAATAAAAAGATACGTTTTTACATAATACGTCCACTTAAGAATGATTATTTTCTGTTAGCGAAGTAGAACACAGCCATGTAGGTCATAATAATATATAATATATATATACATATGCATGTGGTCTGATTTTAACGAACAGTTAATAGAAACAATGAAAGGAAAATTAGATTTTGAACTAAGAATTTCTGGTATGGACTATGGGGTAGGTAATAATAGGAACTACGGAGGTACCCGTTTTGAATTTGTGTACCTGTAAGATGACGAAAAGTTTACGCGGACGAGAATAGACATTCTTGACAGCTGCTAACGTAGGTAAATACAATGAAATAATATACCGTATCACGTGTAACACAACACATCGACACGCACACCCACACGTAAATGCATGTGATATACATTATACGGAATTACAGTGACCTATATTATGTGTATTAATATACCATGGAAATGCATAGCAATTTAATCTGCACGAGCATTTTTGTACGATGTTGTTTGACCTGCTGTTTGTGACTTTAAAATGATTATAATAATGATATAAATTTGGCTAACTTTTTACTATAGTACCTACAAATTCGTCAGTCGTCAGTGATTTCGATAGTGAATATGCATAATAATATAATACAGTTTATAATAATTATATTATAATCATAATATATATGTTATAGGTCATCGCTAGGCATACACTGGCAACCGTGGTTGTCAAACTTTCCATAAAATCAAACATGTTTGAAGTTTATCAATCAGAATTGTTCATATTATAAATGCATTGCTGATTGTCATTTTTTGAATGATAATGTATGGCTGGCTTAATAAGAACATATTGTCATGCGCTAGTATATTATTATCACAACTACATGAATTTGCTGCAATCAATTTACTTATTTTATTTTTCTATATAATATACATGTACTATATTATACTATAATCGCCACGATATTCGGAAAAATGCTTCATCGATATAACGAAAAATCCGTGAGTTTGACGTGAGTTTGACGTGAATATATGTATTATGTCCATACTTATTATAGACAATAATCCATAAAATTAATTATTAGGTAGGTTATATGTATGTTGCGGGGATAAATGTGAAATCATTATATCTATAGGTATACCTATTGCCTTTTACCGGACATTAATGACGATTAACTAATTTTATAAGGTTACTAATATCGTACCATCTAGGTTTCATCATAAATTTCCAAACACAACGATAAATTGGTTACCTATATTGTAAAAATACAAATATTACACCTATTTTACAACAATCGCCAGTAAAAAATGTGAATTTTATAGGTTACTGGCCTTACTGGACAAACATATTGTAAAACAATAATCACCAAAATGAACTTGATTTTTTTAATTAGTAGGTAAATGAGTTATGAGAATCGGATTGACATAAAAAAAAAATGTGTTTTAATTAAATATTATTTTATAATTAGATTTTAACCTAACCATAACTTTGCCTAAAGTAATTGGTAAGTAAGTACTACCTAATATTGATTATTTTACACGTGTAGGTAAGTATAGGTACTAAATAATATATTATATTATTGGTAGTAAATTGGGGTACGAACAAAGTCGAGTGTCATTGATAGTATTCATTAGTTGTTGACCGATTGATATTCTTTCTTTTTTCGCAATTTTATTCAACATAATATATTCTTCTAGATGTACAGGTGATAGGTATATATAGATAAACCTATAACAATAACAATAAACCATGAATTACATAGGTATATCGTATATATATTATGTACCTACTCATCGTAGTATAGTAGTATTATAGGTACATGGATTAAACAACAGTCGATTACAACTGATTTTGATGTAGAAACTTTCCCAACGGACAACAATCATTAACGTTTCCCGAAAGTTTTCGTGTACATAACCGAATATAATATATACCGGTATAATATAATAGGACATCGTACGATTCGAGTGTGGTGAGATTTTGAAGATTACTGTCGTCTCAAAAGTAACTTACATTATACATTTTAAAAGTCAGTGAGTCAGTCGCCGCTATTTAATATGTTATATTAATATATTGTAACATATTTGTACCTATTAGTTACCAGACATAATCTTATACAAAATTGTTTAATGATTGATACATATGACTGTACCTAGTACCTACATTTTATGGATAGCAATGATCTTCAGAATAACAGATTCTACCTACACTATACCTCATCAATCCTTATTTTTTAGACTTTTTGTTATTTGATTACAACCTCAAGAATAACGATAATAATAATAATAAAAAAAACTAAGCAATGGAACATTAGGTAATAGATACAAAGCGTTTGAAATTTCAATAATTCTTAATTAATTTAATTATAATAAGTTATAACCGTTATATAATGTATGAACTGTATGGCCATATACATTTTTTTCTGGATGGGGGTCCATGTTAACATTATTTTTATTTTATTTTATCAAGTGCTGAATTTAAGTTTTGAAGTATCGTCAAAAATATTTGGTAATAAATCTACAACATCCTTTTACTAATTTTTTAGTAATAAAAATAACTATTTTTTAGCAATAAAACGATCAAGATTCAAAAATCTATACGTCGATATATGTATTATAATAATTTTACTAACTTATTCAGATGTAATATTAGGTATTGTTGTTGCTACTTGATTATCGTCATCGACCGCGGTCATAGTGGCCGCGTCTATTAATTACAACTTATTGTTAGACTAGGTATAAAAATATAGTCATAGGATATAAAACTGCGATCTTTAAAAATCTTAAAATATTCAATTTAAACATGATTTTAAAACGAACCATTTTTATGACTAATTTTAATTCCTCACAAATTTCCACTCTATATAGAAGGTTTATCGATATTGAACAACTCTTTATAGTTTCATAGTGCTTATTTTAATTCCTATGATTGTCCACCGCATAAATATATTTTACTGTATACTTGGGTACTTAATTTATTATAGACATTAAAATCTATATTAATTTCTCTGGACATGAATTTGTAACGTTTGAATTAAAAACAACTGAAATTGAATGTACTTATTGAAACTTTGGTGTCCGAGAAAAAAAATGTTTGACTTATCTAAGCTACAAAAAAGAAAACTATTCCAATTAGTTATTCATAGCGTTACATCCCATCTCGCTGAAACCCATTTCGCCGAATCCCATCTTGCCGAATCATAATAAATACTATAATAAAACTAAAGTTAGTATTATGTTAAAAAATTTAAAATATTAAAAATTAAAAATATTAAAATATTAAAATTTAAAATTTATTCATAATATTTGAAGGAGCACATTAAGAAATCAAAAACAAAAAAAATAAATAAATAAGAGAAATGAATACATCATATATTTATATCACATAGAGTCGGATGATTGTGATTTTTTGAAATTATATTGCAGTTGTTTCTGACTTTAGTATTGCTCGTCCTCCACAGTTGTTGATACATTTATAATATTCATTATTTCCGCTACATTTATCTAACCTACGCATGTATATAACCATCTACTACTAATTGCTTTTTTTCACCATCACGGTTTGAATTAATTTTATACTAAGATATATTCGGTTTTAAAATTGTGTATGATATAAATTTGTAAAATATATCGCATAGGCGACTGCTGACTAAATGCTGTGACTGTGCGTATAAACCCATTATATGTGAAAATTTTAAGATTGAAGATTTTATTATTATCGTCACTTCATCAGTGATAAGATAACGGAAATATGTTTTCTAACAAGTCACCTGCGACGAAAATATCTTACCTATTAGCCATATGCCCATATAGGTACATAATATTAAACATTAGGTATATAATAATATACTATAATATAAAATGTAATAATTAATAATAATATTATAATATACGAGTATATACATTTATTTTTTATTTTTTTTGGCAACATGAGATTTGGTAAAATAAGATTCGGCGAAATGGGCCTAAATCATTCATAGTGTATCCTACCTATAACCTAACATAAACGTATATATTCTTTAACTATTCCAAAATGCATTTGAGATATTTATCTGCTTATATAATATAGCTCTACTATTTTACATATTATTTAAGCTTTATAATTGAAATGATTAATATCAATATTTAGGTAGATATAAATATACATTCAACTCACTTGTCTCTGCCATTCGTTTCTGGTCTCGGCGATCTTTTGATAAGTGTTGCCCATCATGGCGATTAACATGTTCACCAGCAATATGGCCACGATTACCATGAAAACTATAAAGCAAAACTACGTTTCACGCGGCAAACGTAGTGTGTAGAAAAGAGTTAAAAACACACGCACACACATCTACACACACACACATACATACACACACTGCACACTCACACACATGCACGCACACGTCAACAATATGGGGTACACCGTAATATTTTAATAAAATACGGAGTGATTCATTGAACTCTCAAATCGCCACATTTATTTTTACGTAAATTTTATTGCTTTAATAAAAATGTATCTATATACGGATTGAAGTATTATTATTATTATTAGGTATAACATAACAATATTCTTCTGACATTTTATTCATATTATTATTTTTTTGAAAGGGGGTGTTTAAAAAAAAAATATATATAATTTAAGACATGCTTTTAATTTAATTATATCGATACCTAGCAGAATAGTTTTCTAAATATTTTATTTACATTAGTATATGTACTACTATACCTAAAGGATATTATTAATCGTGTTTCAGTAATAAGCATTTAAGGTTGTAATAAATAAGCTTTGTAAAATTACCCGGGTATACTGTAAAATAAGTGGTCCGCCAATCAATAATTTATTAATGAAAATAATAAAAACAATTTATTTAGTGTGGCTTGGTGAGGCGCGGTCGTACGCTCAATCTGCGGAAACGCACTGAGCGTACGTACTGTCCGCAATTGCTAGCTCCCGGATGGGTGACCACCCGGGATTTTTAGCAACATATCCTTGCCACACTTACACAAACACGTGTTACAACCCTACCCAATTAAAAACCTACAAACAAATATACAAAAATAATCCCTACCGCATCACCCCACACCCAATGGCCTATGTTGCCGCGGGTTCTCCTTACAAAAAAAAAAAAAATTTATTTAGTTTACAATATTAGCAGGTAAGTAGTAGTAAATCACAAAATACATCTAAATTTTTATCTCTGGTTATGAAATTAAAAAATATAGGTTATTATTAATTAAATAAAAGACCATAGACACATCACATGCAGTGTGGATATTAAAAAGAGTATACAGTAATAGATTTGTATAAATAAAAATAGTAAATCGTGTTTAAAATTTCAAACAATGAACTATGGTTTTATTCAATAAAAAAAAAACTTGGCTATAGAAAATGTGTGTATAGTCAAGAAAAATATTTAATGAGCTAAATGGATCACCCTGTATATGTGTATAATGTGAGTCGGTGGTTTTATGTGTATACGCAGTGTCATGCGCTCGTATAATCACAGAAAATAAAAATGCATACATAATATATATATTTTCATATAACAACACTCATTTTTTATTGTTATGCGCTAGACTGTATTAGATATATGCTGTTTGTGTGCGTGCGTGCGTGCATGCTTATATAATATTATAATATGTATCCTCGTTGTTTATATATGCGCACCGTGGTGGCGTCGAGAAGTAATTTTTCTTCTTCTGATGTTGTCTTTTTTTGTTAGAATCACGTCTGTATTATATAATATAATATATATAATATAATGGGGGAATATATCAAATTATGGGGCATGCGATTTTCCAAAAATGAGACGGATGAAAAGAAAATGACACACACACACACATACTCATTGTTAGGTTAGGTGTATCGAATTTGATAGTAATAAATCGTTTCCTAAATAAGGCGTATCGAAATAGAATAAAAATATAATATTCATTTATATTGTTATTTTACTGTTTTGTTACATACATATAATATCATTACTAAATAAATAGATATGATAACAAAAATCAGTTTTCGACTGGTTGGCGAATCTCCCCCCCCCCACACTATTCTACACACAAAACTATTACCTACTTGAAGTTCACAAAAATTCATTGGTCATGATAATGGAATATAATAGAAGTGGAGAGTTTGCCGAAGTAAGGGTGGTATGCGTATCACAAAGTTGTGATCATACATATTTATTTAGTCGTGCATAATATTATACACTTGCGACTTTGTGAGTTACAGCTATACATAGTGTACAGTGCACAGTCTTTGTCCGCAGTGGGGGGTGAGGGAAGGGCACATAAAAATGCCTGAATCAAAGATTCTCGGGAATTTTTAAAGGATTAATTTACAATTTGTTAGTAATCACGGTTAAGTTTACCGTAAAAATGTACTACTTGTTCACAATCACATCACAGTTATCACAACGCCTCTAAATAAACAATTTTATAATTATAATAAACTATTTTCAATGTGACTGCAAATTTTTAAATTTTTGGATGAATATTATGTAAATTATAAATAATATATAAACGTAAAATTAAAATTAAATTTACATTAATTTAAAAAAAAAACACGGGCCACGGGGGAGCAGTGCCCCCTCACCAATTCGCATGCCTATGCAGTGTACACATCATTCATAAGTTGTAACAAAAACCAAATCTAGATATTTAGAAATATCGCCATAATATATTTGTATTTTGAGTTTTGATTCATCAACTAAATTAGTTAGGTTTAATAGGGATATGGAAACTCGCGTGGTGGTTATTTTAATATCTTAAATTTATTATTCCAACAACTATAAACATTTTATGAAAAATTCAAGATTCGTAGGTGTAAAGCATTTTAAAATATTGATCATATCATTTCCACATTTAATATTAATTGTTAGTAAAAAACTAAAAACAGTGAGCTTTTGAATTTTTTGAAAAACCTCTATTTTTGTACTTTATTAATAATACACAGGGTTAGAGGCTGTTGGTTTAGGTTTACAGTGTCATAAATCATAATAATATTATTTAATTGTAAACCAAAATCACAAAATGAATATTTTTTCCTTCAAAATCTTAAGAATGTATCTAGACAGTAGACATTAACTCAGACGTTTAAATTAATCACTGACGTTGCAGAGCATTATGATCGTTTGAAAAATAAAATAAAATACTCAAGTAAGTTATACTTTAAGGATTATTAGTAGATACAATAATAGTTAAACACGTTCGGAGGGATTGAGAAAAAAAATCCAAAACTGCGTAACGTACCTTTGCGACCAACGTGTGACTGGTCTTGTCGAACGCCGTGTAGTAATCTGTGAACGTGTTGACGGACATGAGAAACATCGCCATGATGGACTCGGTCGGCGTGGGCATCGGGTTCAGCACGGAGTCGTCAATTCCCTCTGGCGTCAGCGGATTGTCATAAGACAGGAAAATCACGTAATAAGCTGTGAAATCAAACGTTTTTGTATACATAGCTACTATATAATATACTTTTTATGCCTTTTCCGGTCGGAGCGATTGTAAGCATTCCGTTTGCGCACATATTCCCGAAACGTGACCCGTTCGCGCACACTTATTTTTTATCAAAAGGATCTTTTGCGTGCGCGTCACCGTTTTCCGCCAAAGTGACCCTCAACCATTATCAACATTACCATTTTCCGACCAAAAAATGTATTTATTATTTCGAGGACCTTTGAACCTAAATCCATCAAATTGAAATGGTTACGATATACACGTGCCTTACATCTCACTTCACCTTATGAAGTCACTTTATCATAGCAATATCACTAGCTTAGTGTCAGTTTAGCGTTTGGTTATAGGTGGTAAGTATAAATTGTTAATTGTTGTAGTATTATTTATATCGGAGTCGGTAAATTGCGTCCCCCAAAAAAGGTCATAGTTATATACTACGTAAATTGCGGCCAATGTACTTTTAAAATATACGTAAATTGCGTCCCGGGTATATTTGAAATGTACGTAAATTGCGGCTTGGGATATTCCGATTTCCGATCGGTTGTACAATTTAAAGATAACTATTAATCTTTGAATGATCGATTTAGATAATAATAATATGTTCACTTATATAATATATTACTAGCAGTCAGTGTGCATTTGATCGAAGACCTTATTTAATAACACATTATTACTAATTGCTAATAAAATATTTTTTAATTAAAAACAAAAAAAAAAACAGCAAAACCAATATTCTTAATCATACCAATACTGATACAATTATACTGACAGCTCCACAGCCCTAAGTCTGGAAAATGAGAAGAAAATACTGATTTTAATATTATTGATAAAAAATATTTGGGTAGGCAATAAAAATTATACTCTGCAGGCCGCAATTTACGTATGACGTGCAAAATATGCCCGGGCCGCAATTCACAGCGACCCATTTATATTAAACACAACTGCAGTTTAAATAATTAATTTTGATATGATTTATATTTTATGATTCGTACATAAAATACGAATATACGATATTACAAGTTGAAGGTAACTATAGTGTCTAGTACTAACTACAACCATTTTATTCGAGTTTCCGGTAATCTTGATTTCTGGATTAAAATATAAGAATATAATTGGGTGGTCGACTATAGCTCTGGAGATATTAATCCGATCAGCAATTCTGGAAGTACCATTGGACATCAACTCAAGGGTTGGGGGTCGGTTGGGGTGTGCTGCAGCTGTGCAGGCTCAGTGACAAAGATACTAAGATGTTTAGGAATATACTTTTCAAACTGTAGGACGTAGGTAAATATGTGAGATATCACATAGTCAGTAATTTATAAGTTGTGAGTTAGAGTGAGGGTTATGAATCAACAACCGTAATTTATAATTGACAAAATAAAATGTACTACCTATATAATTATATTAATTGTCAATACTAATTTATATTTTCAAAATGTATTTATATCATAATGGCTATATATTGTAGTACAAATTATTTTTCACCATTTTATTAAATATAATACTATAGAAAAATAAACAAAGTCGTGGAGGTTTTGGAAGGTTCTACAACATCCTATAGCTCCCCCCCCACATTTAACTACGCTATTGCAATCTAAGTGCTTATAAATTTTAATAATGATAACCTACTGTGTCATCGTATGGATACGCACCTACCAGCAGCGGCTAAAATAGATATTTTCTGTATTACGTATATACTTTATATAAAACTTAGCGTTATGGGAGGGGCTTTGCCTCCACACTTTTAAAGTGTATTTAATCTATATAAGTACATATAAATATGGAATAGTTAATTTCTGTTTTGCTTTATCTAAAGAACAGGTACACATACTAGGTACATCAATCAAGGTATAATAATCAAGCTTGAAAATCTACCTAACCTAACCTATACCTATGGTTAAATCATTTTCCATAAAGTGTGTATAATATTTAATTTACAAACTATGGATAATATATAAAAATTTTGGTAATAGGTATTATGATAAGATTTTTGTTTTGAGTTTGAGACCGGCAATCATGATCACTAACCGCTATTGTAGGGTTTACAGTTGATACGTTTAGTCCATATATTCGTGAGTAGGATTTGCCACTAAGAACCAAAGTGGTTGACCATCCGGGGATTAGTGGCATCAGCCACTGCCATTGTTGGCTCTTGGACACGTCTTGTGAAGTGTTTATTTTATATTTGTTAAAACGTAAAAACGTAATATTATTTATTAGATTATATTAGACTATTAGATCAATCAAAAATTAAATGAAGAAAAAACAGTATAAAAATACAGTTAGTTGTCACTTCAGGCATTATACAATTTTAAATGTTGTATTACACGCTTAAAATTTCGTACTATACAAGTACATAAAGTGTGTCGTACTTCTCACAATTTAAACACTGGTATACCTACGCAAACAATTTAGTAATGATAATATTCTCACCTTGCGAAAATCCCATCACAAACACCATGTAAATGGAAACGAACCTCAGCAAGTCTCCCATCACCATCCTATAGATCATCACCACGAACGGCCCAACAGTTTTGAAACCCCTGTTGGCGAGAAACGTCCGTTAAATGTATCGTAGTCACTTATTATAAATTAATTAAATATGGTTTATTGATCAAAATTAATATGATTATGAATAATTATGTATTATCGATCGTAGGATGTCACGTGTGTCTATGATATTATATGTGTTAGTGAATTAGGCACACATTAAAAAGCCAGAAACGAATTTGAACGTCAGAAAAAATCTGACATTGATAGATTCTAAAGGTAAATAATAGTTAAGAATAGATTCAAATTTAACGCAAATATTAGAATACAATTTTTAGATCGTAGCTAATCGAGAATAATTTTTTTTAGAAATTCATCAATGTAGCATAGACGCAAGTACGTTATTTAAATGCATTATTTATTATAAAATTAATCAATTTTAAATTAGATTTTTAGATTTCCTAAAATCCTAATGCTGTTTTTTGATTAGGTACCTTAACTGTTTTAATTTAGTTGACTTAAGATTTAACCTGTGAGTTGAGCAAAACAGTATTAAAATATCACTAAAATATTAAGTCAACATTGACCATAAAAATATGACGCAACGATAAAAACGCCTAAAAAAATTGTTGGAGCTCAAACATGATTTTTTAACTTTTTTCCTAGCTTAAACGTTTCTAGTACTTAAAAAAAAAGATTTGTATTTGCATATAAGCCCATTATCTTCTTACAATCTAATATATATGGTTTTTTACCTGCAGAAGAACAAAAAGTACGGACAAGTGGTCAACATGATAATTACGGCTATTATGTCTTCGGCTTTGTCGTAGCACATCATTCTTAGCGGTGGTATGGTCATCATGAGGAGGCACGAGAACAGAAACATCACTCTTGCCGGTGCTATGGCCTGTGTGGATGCACACATTTATGATATAAAGTATTTTCAGTTAAATTTTTTTTAAGATTTAAAAATAAAATTAAGTTTCAATGTTTTTCATTAAAATTTAAAGGAAAAACGATTTTCAATCTTTATAACTTAGGTAATGGATAGGTTTAATTTAATTTTTCCTCAAAACTATGTTAACTCAATGTTTATTTTTCTTATCAATGGTAAATTATTTTCACTCAAACAAGTTGATTTGTATATAATATTACGTTATTATTTAGGTAATTAATATGTACTTAGTGTAACATAATGTATTGTGTTTTACAGATCGATAAGAATGAGCCAATCAGATGTTTTATGTCAAGTAGTTAAGTTGAATTTTTTAAAAATATTAACTTCACAGACGTAAATAAGTTGCATAATAATATTGTTAAGTAAAGTTAGTAACTAAAGAAACTTATGTTAACTGTTAAAAGTTCGTAATCGTTTTTCACTTCACTAATTATGTTAAACGTCTATAACAAAAGAAAAATAATATTGAAAGTAAGCAAATTATTAACACAAATTATTTGTATTAACAGAAAGCTTGTGTATTGTTGATGACTTTGTTGGTTACTTATATAATATAGCGTTAACTTTAATAGGTTACTGCTTAAAGAAAAAATGTTCTTAGGTATATAATTGTATTGTTGTAATCGATATGGATACCAAACATTTATTCGAAACAAATAATAATAAATCTTATCCACCAAAATATTAGAGTCGAGGTAATTTATGGAAAAATTACTTTAACTTTTAGCGTATGACTTTTGAAGTGTTTAACAACTAACAACCATACCGGAATAATATTTTAATCAGTTTCAATAGATTCCACAGTTTTGTATAACACTGTTGTTGTTGTCTTGCCATCGCCACGACACCACTCGAATATGTGTAGCAACAACAACAATTTTAGATATACCTACTAGTAATTTGTATAGGTATAATGTCGACAGGATATCTCGTGACTAAACTCGCAATATAAGATCAAGGGAAAGTATACTTATCAGTTATCATGCTAAACGAGTTTAAGTTAAAAGCTTAAGCCGATTAAAACTTGGCAAAGTCCTCATAAATTAAGTAAGTACTTACCAAGTAAACATATATATATTTTTAAATAAAATATAAATAAATATAATTGAAAAATAACTTTAATTTTGTTTTTACGATGGGTATTCTGGACAGGTTATAAATACATGAATAATAAAAATTGTTGTTTTTTTCGCGAAAGTGGTGAGAGAATGATGTGATTTTATATTGTTTAATCAAATTCATGTGTTTGTCTGCAGCTGTGTATTTTACTCCGTTTAGATATAAAATAGGGATAAAGGTATTGATTATAAGTTATGCATAATTGATGAAAGTTTAAATTTGGATTTGTATGGCACATTTTTCAATTACATTTATAGGGGATGCGGCCTCCTTCTAAAAACTTGGGTTTTTTCATTTATGGTTATCAGTAATCAGTTATCAGTTATCAGTTACCACGGGTGTAATTAGGATGATACTTAACATGAAGGCACAATATTAATTAGTAGGTAATTACAATTAATCTAATGTAGTTATTAAGTTAATGATTTTAAGCATAAATAATATCTGTTTACTGACCAAGTTTTCAATGAACATCTGCGTGCCCAAAAAACCAGCTTCCCTGACGGCGGCTAGTAGATAGAGGAAGGCTCCTACAAACATTCCCACTTCCGATCCCATTCTGATTAAATCGTCAGTCGAGTGCACAACCATTAATCTGCACACCTTTTGACGCTTGTTCCACCAAAATTTTCTCGACTGTTGACAAAATTAATATAAGTTCACCTTCACACTCGTTTATAAATTATAATTTAAAAATCAAGTTATGTAAAATTAAATGTTGTATCTTGTAAAGCCTTATAAATATAATAGATAAAAGAAACATTCAAGCGATTTGAAATAAATTATACGAAATTGATAATCATAATACTGTTTGACAAATCGTCTTTAAATTGTTGATTGTTGGCTGTCGATGACGAAATAATATATATAGATGATTGATTATTTTAAAATTGGGAAGAGTAAAATACTAAATTAATATTTTTTAAACCTTAAGCTAAAATAATGTTTATCAAAATATATTTTTATAATTATAATTATTTTTTTATATAATTTTATAATAATTCATCATTTTTTCCATTAATTTTTATCCTATTAATTTAATGTTACTTTACGTTTACATATAGTTTTTAAGGGTTTAGTATACATTTTTATTGAAGTTAACATAATTTATTTTATACACTCTAATTTCAACGATTCGAATTTTCGGGAACTAATTCAAATAAATTCTGTATTCTTATATTTTAAGTTCAATACATAAGTACAACATTGGATTTTATCTCACATGAGTTACACGCTTTCTTACATTTTTTTTTATTGTTGTTTTAATATGTTATGATAAAAGTAAATAGCAAAAACAATTTAATGTCAACTGCAGCTATGTCGTTGTACAACTGAAATTACTTATTTTCTAAACAACAATAATAAAGAGAATGTTAAAAGGGATAAATATAAAAATATTGATATATCGTGATAGTTTTATATTATCTAACTCATTCGAATTTCCGGACATAGTGAATTAATTTGTATAAGAAAAATAGGTTAAATAAATCCTACTGTTATTTAATCTTCATTTGGAGCGCAGTATTCTGCTAACACAGTTTTAAATACGGTTATTATTTAAACGAATTATTATAATGCTACTTTTATAATTTATTTTATACCAAAAAACAAAATATTTCATAAATTATACATGGCTCGTTTAATTTTTAATCAAAGTATATTCAAACCAGCCAATGTGATTTAATGCATACATTTTTTTAAAGTACCAAACTTGAACGAAGAAATATGAAAAACTTAATACTTATATGTACTAATTGATAGCACATATTGTATGAAACAAAAATATTCCAATTGAGTCTATAGCTGGGGAATGAAAAATAAATTACAGTGAAACCACAAAAAAATGTTTTTCTCACAAAGTTTGATGGGACTCGGTTAGTATTGTAATTTAAATTGCACGGGACTCAATTAGTAGGTATACTTTAGGTATTTACCAAAATAAAAAACCTCTCGACTCAATTTGTTTTTAAAGGATTCATTGAAACTCACTTCGTATGCAGCCGCATATCTTATTGTAGGTAAGTAGGTGCTCGAATTTCCTAGATCCCAATTAACATAATATATAAATTGAAATAATTATGCAATAACTTCACACGCATGTGATGCTAATGTATCATTGCTTCCATTATTTTGCATAACATTTATCTCCCGTAAATTTAACTCAACGGTAGATACCATTTACAGTACAAAATATATACACACATGTTAATTAAATGCTGTTTGATAATAATATGACTATGTATTATATTCTGAGAAATGTAGAGTTAAACCCATTGTTGCCAATGGCCATAGTTGCCAAAGCTTAATTCAAATAAAAAAAAAATAATATATTCTGAGAATTTTTCAGTCAAATAAATAGTTGATTAATGCAATCATAAGTATCTAATATATATATATATATTGTCAATATAAAATAAATAATAAAAAATAAATGAATATTCAATTGGCAAATAAATATTTATTATAGGTAGATACTTTTTAATTTAGTATTTTATAATAAAAAAAGTACTTTTTTCTATACATATATTATGTATACTTTTAGAAAACTTAAAATGCCGATTTCATCAAAATCGTTTCCTGACAATTTCACATAATACGGTACTTGTATACAGTAAGCGTGTTAAACATTTTTTCTTTATATACTGTGAAGACCTCAAACTAAAAATCCAGTACTTTTAAGTTTTAAGATTGAACGACGATAATATATGTGCAAAATGTCTCAACAAATCTATACATATTTATATTATTTTGATGGTGACTTTTCACGAGAATTTGAAATGTATATATATTATTCCAATCCCAAAAACCTATTTTATCTTCTCACGATTTCTTTGTTTAATTCCTCGGGGGAGAGATATCCCCCCCATCGGCAGGAGGAATTGGATATTTTTACTGTCAAAATGTACAATAATATATTAAAGTATACCCTATATCAACATGCATTAACTATTCTATACATTCCGACGTGCCAAGTAACGTGATCATGACTTATCGCAATGTGTATTATTATAATGATAATATGGTGTCGCGTGTGCCGCCTACTTTGTTGTAGTTGTACGTGTAGTTGGTCTTGAACGTATGGTTGGCCGGATTCCACGTGCTCCTGTGTTTGCCCCTGTCCGAACCCGAACTCTTTCCGTGCAAGCTTACGGTCCCACTCCCAACACTCACACCACCGTCATCGTAGATCAGTGGCGTCCTGATATTGCTACCGTTATTGGCATTGGCGTTCTCGTTGACCATCGCCATTTCCGTGGTTATCCCCGTGTCGAATTCGGTCGGACCACCACCACCGATCATCATCTCGTCGTATATGACGTTGTCGGGCAACATGGATTCGTTGTCCACGAAGTCAAATGGCGTGGTGGCCACCGTGGTCGACGTGGAAGTGTAGTTGATTAATGGCGGCTTATGACCGGTGGGCGGTGGTCCGGGACGCAGCACGAAACATACCATGGATATTGAAAAGTAAAACGCGAACAAGATGAATTGCCTATAGAACCTAAATGAGAATATCGATTTTAATTCACGTTCGTCAGTCACTATCGACAAACACTTTCATTATTTCGATTTTCACCAATTACCTACTTCTAGGTTCTAGACATGATATAATTTTTTAATAATTATTTCTTTTTAGCTATTTATAGTCACTCAGAATATTTATTTTCATTAATATTGTGATAACAGTTTTTTTCAAAGTCATAATATAAGGTTTCACATAATTTAATCAAAAAACCGTTAAGAAATTTCGAATTTCTAAAAAAATTTAAGTTTAAAAAATATGTTTATAGCTAAAAATCAAAATATTTTTTTTTAATTTTATACAAAGTTTTTCAGAATTTGTTTTAAGTGGAATTTCAAAAAAGCTTACTATAGAGCTACACTAATCTATTATGAGTGTTTGAAATTAAAATTGTACAAAATTCAATTATCAGACGTAAGTCATATATCTATAAATATTGTATTTTTGATGTTATTCAAAATATATTAATAACTAATATGGAAACTTTAAATATTATATTTAAAATCATAATTTCTTATATGCAACAAAATGCTCAAAATATTTAGATTTCTAACTAAAAAACGGACCATTAAGAGATAACTAAACCTAAACAGTGCGCGCAGAGTAAACGAAACAAAGACCCTACCTCGAATTTCGATTTAACAATCATTGCGGACGCGCAATCCGTGGTATTCTAATCAGTATTCGGTTCAGGTAATATACAAATAATTTAGTTGAACAATTAAGACACAGTTCGTCTTGTAATATCACTTCGCCAATTCGAACATGCAACACGCAAACGTAGATAATAATATTATATATATAATCATCGCGTGCCACACTGTGCGTCGACAACTATGGACAGGTAATTTACACTCATTTTATGCCAATCCTGTGCAATCGACGCACTGTTATTTTGCTTATCAATTTTAATAAAGGTCTACCCATAAAAATATTATACACTCAACGCATTTATCCACGTACCTATATATATGCGTAATTCATAGTAGGTTATATGTATATATTTATATTTGTATACAAGACACTCGTGTTTTGCAGGAACGCATTGTAGTTGGCATTTGAAATCCCGCTGAAATAGCCGCTGTGAATTGGGATGATTTTGTGTGTATGTGTGTGTGTGTAGGGGGGCAGTGTGTGAAAATATGGTCCCGAAGCTATATCGCTGAGAGACGTTGAATATTTATATTACATGTTTTTATTTTATTTTTTTTTGTTATCTTATTATTTTCATTGATTTATATGGCTCACGGGACTCGCCTGTCTGTCACACCGACGACACGCGATAAAAACGAACAATACGAAGACGTGCACGAGTTAACATATTTTGTATTAGGTATACTTACATACATGCAACGTACCTGTATAATATGTTTACATAAACTACTGAGGGTTCCGTGACCGAATTTTCTTCTTAGAAGACTAAGCGGTTAAAAACGTAGCTTTTTTCAACGAGATATATGATCGATGATAACTTACTATATAGCGTGGAGATGATGATGTCCGAGTATAAATGAATATTATATATTATTGATGCGCACGAGAGGCTTGCATTAGGGCAACCATTATTTACACGATCTCCTCCCACGTTCGGACTTGCAAAATATCTTCTTTGGCTTTACATTTGAATGCGCAGATGTAATGTAAACGTCTGTATTGAATGTTATTCAATCAGCACGATGATATTGCGTACGCTCGCACACCGACAAATGAGAATTCGAATAATATTATAATAATTTTGAAAGTTATTAGCGATCGACCGTGTATTCTACAACAATGATTTAATATTTGTATATACATACGACGTACATTAAACGCATACCACAATATATTTAATTATACCAGGTCTGGTAATCGTTTCAAACGACTGCTTACGAGCAATCAGCTTTGCGTCTGAATAAAATAAGCGTATACCGCTGTTTGGAGCAACGCCTATTATTATATGATGCGTGTACCGCACGGTTGTAATCTAACGGCCGCGACGAATCGCAAGTTGGTCAGTTCGGTTGGAATGGCGAGCACGTTCCTACATTTATCATCCGAATGTGCATAGTTTTAAAGAACCGGAATTTAAAAAAAAAAAACCAAACTCACGAGTTCCGGTTTTACTACAGCAGCCCGGAACTTTAATGAAACTTTCGAATCGGCCGAGGGAACGACGGCGAGAAAACGTTTATATTATAATGACTACATTACCATGTTCACTTAAATATACGATATATTATATCCTCTCGTGCGAGGAGAGACGGCGTTAGATCGATCGATAAAAATTCTCCGAAACAAAATAATAGTGCGAACGCATACGTTTCGAAAATAATATGGAACTGCAGCAGGTTTTAAACACAAAGATCAACAGTATACATTTTCTTATCCATAGAATTAGTTGTGTTAATATTATATTAATTAAACGGATAGCCTTAAAGACTTTATTTTAAAACTTTATTTTTTTACGCCATTAAAGAAGTGTCCTGCAATAACGTAAAACTATTTTTTCAAAGAAACCTACCTATTTTGTTGTTATTTTTTTGAAAATGTTGATGTATCTAAATCGACATTTGAACAAATAGTTTTTTTTAAGTTATTAAAACGTATATATTAATATACGTATAATATTAATCTTTATGATGATTTTATAAAATAGATGTATTTCTTACTTAGTCAAGTGCGCATGTTATACTCAAGAAAATGTTTATAACTCATATAGAATTATATAAATTAAAAAATTCAGATTGTTATAGCCTCCATATTATCTTCTCATTCTATAGTCATACGTATATTACACAAAACTAAATAAACTTAAAAAAATTAGATATTCAAATTTTGATTTATTGGTATTATATGGTACATCATATTATTGTTTTATGAAAATCACCTTACATCCTATGTGTGTATAGTAAAAAAGTGGTTCTCAAAAAAGGAAATTTATCATCATTATAGTAAAAGATTTAAAATGTAAGTATTGTTAGATATTATAGTACAGGTATACTTTACAATTTCAAAAATTATAATGTGAATAAATGCATAACTACAAGAAATATGGCGTACATTTAAAAAATAATTATTTGACGTTTGTTCTCGTCGATTACATATTATTGTAGAATGTAGATATACCTATTGATAAAGCTATTTTTACTTTTTACATTATTTTATTTATATTAAATGAATTAGTATTATATAGGATCGTATAAATATTATTATCATAATAAGTAATTAGAAACATTGTCACATATAGTGCAGTATAATCCAAGGGATAGGAGATAAACGAGCTTCAGCTCCTTCTATCATATGTTATTAAACATTATTGTTATATAATAAAAGACAAAGTACAAACCGTTATATTTTTGAAAACGATAGGTAGTATCAAAACGAAAAAAAAATCAAAAACGTCTTATCAAATATTTGTAGAGGTAATTACGGTCACAGGATACAGTAATAACTAATAAGTAATAACGACCTAGTATAAAATAATGGATATCAAATTTTGATTTGCTTTGTTTAGTCCCCTCCCTCCATTGAAAAATGCTGGGTACCTGCACCACTATAGTCACATGAAATATACGTTATTATACATTTTTATTGTAGCTGCATAATAATATATTATTTCTTTGAACTCATCTGAAATATCATAAGTCATATTATACCGTAATTAATATATTTTTATAATATCACGAAACCTTGGATCAAAACTCTGGTTGTATCAGGTCACATTTGTCAGTTTGGACGTTTCTAAACCCGAAGTGTGCGTCGTGAGAATTTTAGGATATAGTTTCTCAATCTAAATCTGCATGACGCAATTGCACGTACACATACTGTTTATCGTATAATATATATTATAAACTGTAATACACGTCATGTAGTGTGCACACAAGTACCTACATGAACGCCGCTGGGGAAAATAAATTTCAGTAGGTTTTCAAGCCGATCCTTTGCTTAAATTATTTGTGACCGTTTCTTTCGCCAACACAGGTGACACACATTATTATTAAAATAATAATAATAATAATAATAGTACGTAAACACGAATCACGTTTTGTTTGTTCTACGACGTATAAAACGTGACCGTAATACTTTTGTCCATGATTTATTATTTTATATACTAGGTTAGAAGGTCCTCGCACTGGCGGCTTACCGGAATTTCACGAAAGCGTTCCATTTAGCATTTAGCAGATCCACCAACACACCGTCCATCATCTCCAAGTGTTCTGGACTTTCCTATAAAACACAATCAACATGTTAATGTTTTTGATGTGGTGTGGTTGCATATATTAATATGATATATTATTTAGACATTAAGTTATTTTGTAGAGTATTATTTAAACATAATAATCAAAATATGATTATATGTAATAAGTGATTACAACGCTACGCCGTGACTTTTCCTAATTGTCTTAATATTAATATTAAAAATATTTATTATTTGATATAATATATAAAATATGTGTAGTCTATTGACTCACGCCAAATACGACCAAGTTGAGTGCTGAGTTTCTGCTGATCTGCCCCGTGTCGTTGTCGATGGTGTCAATTTGGGTCAGGGGGTACGCAGCACAAGTTATACTGCCTAAACATAACGTATGCCGTTGTATTATCTCATTATTAGTAAATCACAAGGAAGCATCAAACATTCAAATTTGCAAATAACTTATGTAAATATAAATATATTATTCAGGTTCACCGTTACTGTTGACACATTGAATGTTGATGGTATTCTCCCGTTCAGTAATAATGAACACCTTTGGATGCCATTTAAAACATAATATACCATATATGAACACTTAAGAAGTTATTTTAATATTTTAACGTGACATAACATATATGAATAAATTATAAAACAATAATAATCAAGTCTTACACGTAAGTAATTTAATTCAGTGTATTTTAAAAATTATTTTGCTGGTGCAAAATGCGAATTTCGATTAAATTTTATATTTTTATATTTTGGTCTAATGTAATGTAATTTTAAATTTTAAATACACACGTACGACTCTTCAGTTCAATACAGTATACTACAATTGAACAATAATAAATGTAAAATATATATATATATATGCAAACGAAATGGTAATCCATGACTTCAATTAGCCGGCCAGAGGGCCATAGTTCAGAATTTCCGTATTTTACTTGATTGATTTCTTACAAATCTTAGCCGTTTAAAATTAGAATAGTATAAATATTTCAAAACAAAGAAGTTTAAAATTAGTATGTAATAAATATTACACGAACAGTAGCATTGTTCTGCTATAAGTAGTTATAATTCAAGTCAGAAATATTCTACACAGAAATGTACCTATTTTGCCTATATATTGCGCCGGGTTACAAAATATTGTACAAAATTAAATCTTCAAGAATACAGGGCCACAAGTCATATATGCATTTTTTAGTTATGAATACTTCTTGCTTTACTTGTTAGGATAATAAGTACATAATATTTTATTTATATAATTAACATCTCAAACAAAATGTTTTATATTTGTTGAAAATTATTTTAAAAATCTTCCTATATATTAATATTATTTAACATATTCAAATAACCGGTGTTAGTTTTAAGTCTCTGAGATGATAATTTATTTATAAAATAAAAAAAATTGACTGTATTAAAATATCATCGTTTTATTTGGAAGTAGTATTTTGTGGAAATACTTATATTATTATATCATGCATAAACAGAATATTATTTTAAATTTAAAAATTATTTTTTATGTTATAAGACAAATATAGATAATTATTCAATTGGCACAAACTATAGATTTGTTATAGTTTTAAATTAATACATAAAAAGTGATTTTTAGTTATTAAGTAGGAATTCTCATTTTTCGTAGCACAGTAAAAGTGTACATATAATAATATAATAATGTGTATTTGTGTAGTTTGGCCAGAGTTTTCTATATCGCCTGTATTTACACACATAACGTGTATATATATATATATATGTATAAATTATTATTTAACTACGCGTGGATGTGTATGTATTATATAGATAAATATATATTTGTGTAATGTAATACGCGGGTGCTGTGGTCCGTGCAAGAAGCGATTATAGTTGGTTTTACCGATTTGCCAATAAATTTCCCGTTCGATTTTGAGTATGTGAAAGAACATTTGGATCCGAGCCAGTTTTGCGGCCAGTGTGAGTGGTGTCAAATTTTGCACGTTCCTAATGTTGAGCTCCGCCCCGATTTCGTAGGCCATGTCGAACGTCGACTGCCGGAAACACACGCACAAGCATATATTATTATCATAAAATGTCATTCATCGGTAGATTGTGAGTTATAATTGTATATTTTAATAGTCAATAATCGTTATAACTGGTCATTGGACATGGATAGATCTATTATCTCCTATAAGTCTGGCTCTTTAAAAAGTAATCAGATATACCAGTTAATCATGAATTGATAACAATACAGTGCTTATGTAGGTAACATAATGTTAGAATATTCCAAAAACCAGCTGATATCATTAACAAGTTAAATTAGAGCTTAGTCGCGGAATGGGCCTTTTATCAACGAAAATAAAATTAAATACTTAGTATGTTGACTAGATATGTGTGACCAACTCATAAAAAGAAACACTAAAAGTAGACTTCTACTCTTTTAAGCAACAAGTAAATTAGATTAAATATCTAGAAAACACTAAAAACACTAACAATAAAATTCATAATAAAATATAGAGGTGACTGCCCAAATTAATAGACCACTCACTTTAATCTGAAATGTGAAAATGACTTAACGCGTTTTATTATACAACAGTCAAAACTTGTTAATTTTTTTTATTTAGATGCGCTGGAATGCGAATAATGGGAATTATCTTCATATACCATATTAGCTCGGTTAGCCAACAGGTGTAGCGAATCTTTCTCTCATAAGAATTTAAAACTCGAGCGTCTAAAAGCAGTCCTGTAATCTTTTAGGCTAAGTGTCCCATCTGGTAATTCCGTGCAGTAAATTACGGACGCTGTGACAGAGATATATTTATTATTTAATACATCACATTATTATCATCAAGAGTATGCGTGTAAAGTGTGCTAGTAATTTTTTTTCGAAATAGCTCTTTTTCTTGTCATTGCTACACCGCTGAAGTATCTCTCACCTCCATTCTACCCACTATAAAATAATATATCGAAAATACTGGCACGTCACGTCTTGGACCTATCACTATCGTGAAGGAATTTTGTGTTATATATATTTTTCACACTTTTCCATTACATCCCGTTTATCTTGGCGGCTAATATTTATCACACTTTGCGGATAATTAAAGGCAAATAATATAGATATAATATTTGGTGAGCGTCGTGTGGTCAATGTTTGGCAAATGAAAGAAAATGATTTTATGCCGAACCGGAATATTGTCGCATCACACGTCGTACACACACTTAAATGGTGTACCAAAATAATGATATTTGCATGATATGTATACCAAATAAAGATATTATGAAACAAATTATTTTTTATATTGTAAAAAAAAAAATAACATTTCCACAGTTATCTACTATAAACACATATTCTATAGATTTAGTAATATTCTCTCATCACGAGAAGCTTCCAAACTCTTAAACCCTAGAGTTTGTATATTCCCAACAAACTGTTTTTCTTGCTTGTTATTTAATTTTACTATTTTAATCAGTTTGAGTATTATTTTGAACCACACTTTTACACAGGTCATATTGTATCTATTTCCAATTTCCAATTCCTAATGTTATGTACAAAATTTAAATTAATTTGATAGAAACAACTCGTAAGGTAATGATTTAAATGTATTTTAACTAGGTAATATAATATGTGATGATCACATTAAATATTTTAAAAAAATTGCGTTTTTATTTTATATATTAATATAATCTGTAGACTATATAACCTATAACAACCATTTATTTAAACAAACAGATTTTCATCGTGAATTGAGATTTAAATCCTTGTTTGGAAACCTATTTAAAATTTCAATTTTGGAAGATCCTTTTTATTGCATATCTATATCATTATTGGAGCCATTATATTTCAAATTTCAAGTTCATACAATTATGTACGTTTTGTAGTTTTTGAAAAGTAGCGATTATATATTGTGGCATTTATATATATTGTGACTTAACATAAGTTTTGGCCTGTGTTTAGAATAATGAGTACTCTTATCTAAAATACATTATATTATCTATTACCGACCTTCCTATCCAGTTAGCTCTCACGGTTTGGCACACGTGGATGTCGTCCACGTTGAGTGCTGTGTCACATCATCGTTGGGATCAAAGATAGTATGGTCGTGGAACGATCTATGACAATAATGACAATGGTTGACGGAAATTGTATAATATTCTCATCGAAAAATGGACAAATTGTTGTCGCTCCAAGTGGATGTGTATCGGATAGCTTTTTTTTTCATCTGGTGTTTTTTTTAAATATCATATATCTTACATTACAAGACAAGAACTGTGTATAACAACAGCATTATGAATAGCGTAACACCATCTCGAATTTATGTAGCTTGTCTTAACTTTAAAATACAATAATCTATATATCTTTATTCTATATGTCTCCGCGTTACTATACGTAATATTGAAAAAGCGAGTAAACAATAAGCGCCTTTTATGTTGTTACGCTTATACATACGTTACATATTATGTTCATTGCTTGTCTAGTAGTATAAGCCTATGCTTAATAAATTACTCATTTATCATTGTTTGTTCCACAACCACGATTTAAGATAATATATACACTATAGTATAGTATAGAACTTGTAGAAGGTTCATCGTAATTGAATTTGATCTTTCTAACTGTTGCCACAGATATTGTCTCTATTTCTTCTTGATTTTGAGTCATTTTTTTTAACCATTTGTCCATAATTGTACAAAAGTACAAAAAAAAAAAAAACGAATTTATTTGAGAAAAAGTAGTATTAAATATACAACTGCGTACACGTATCGTATTCGATGTACCGTATGTTACTGAAAATAATCAAAAGTTTTGAACGTCATTTAGGTACCTACTAACACTAATTTGTTTCAGATAAATCGCTATCTTTTCAATAGGTATAACTATTAATCTGGTTCCGTCGTTTTGATACGGTGGCTGTAAACTCGTAATAATTGTCAATTTCGCAGATAATGATTAACGAAAAACTGAATTTGAACTTTGAACATCAACGAAAAATATAATATTTTTATTTCGATGGAATAATATATAAATAATTTATAATATATAATTATTTACGCTGAGAGCGCTAGCTGTATTTAATAATATGGTGAATAGCTGATTTTTGGATATACACCTTGACATCATGGAGACTAGTAAGTTTCTATGCGACATCGAGTAACATACGAGTAGATACCTTAAATCGTATCCGCCACCACGCTACTTCTAATCGTGACACACGTCAAACTAAAACTTCATAGACCATAGTGGTGTTTCTTCGCAACTCCTCAACACTGCATTCCTCATCCATTCAATCTAAATATTATTTGCTCCAATAGCTGACACCCAAAAACTGTTTTTTTTCTCTACTTACACGTCAGTCGACCACACGAACACGTTTTTTAGATTATTAACACATTAATTTTGGTGAATTGACCAATTCTAAAATACTGGTTTAAATGTTTAAAATATATTATATCCAGTCATAATTACAATTTTATTTTCTGTAACAAGGGGCAGCCCTATATCATAATCAAAGTAATATTAGTTTTTCGAGTTTCAACAAACTTCTAAACCTCTCTTATAAAAATGCGAATTTCACAAAATTCTGTCTTATACAGAACCTAGGTTTATAGTAATAAGTACCAGCATTCTCTCAACGTCTCAAATGAATAGGTTCAGCAATTTCAGCTATACGTTGATTACAAATCAGTCTGTGAATCAGGCAATTTCGACCGCCTGTGGAAGAAAGTTTAATAATGGTTTTGATGTACGTACTTTAATAGTACGTGCATGGGTAGGTATAGAATATTTCAGAGAGTAAGTTTATCAAAACTCCATGATATTTTCGTATAAGTATTTGATGCGAATGGAATTAGTTTTTTGAACTTTATAACGCACTCGCCGTGAAATGTTAATACACGTGTTGCGCTGAGATTCAATAATAAAACCAAAAGGTGAATACGTCTGTTCTAGTATTATTATAATTTATTATTAGCCCGTTATTCTCTGTTACTGAATTTACGACGGCAACTAGGTACCGCCTATACGTGGAAAATAAAAACTATCGATCGTGGGGTGCATTTCCGCTGTCCATTGTCTGTGTTTTAACTTTATGCTAAGTCGGATTTCCGGTTATTTATTATCCACAGATACCATGCAACACATTTTACACGGCGTGGTCTTAAACAAAGAGGTTGTAAGATGATGTGCGCTGATATATTTTCGGTGCCCTAAAGGCTTTCAGTTTTTCTTACCGTTGTTTATTCACTCGACGCAGGCCAAAGCAGCGAGATTAAGTACAAAATAATAATGATTACGCTGATTGTGATGGCCTCAGCTGAGTGGAGGTTTGGTAGTATGGTCGGTCAAGGGAGCTAGAGATTGATGAAAAGCGTAAAGTGTAATGCGTCCTATTTGGCCTCGTGGGAATTTGGACATAATATAAACACGCGCGGGACTTAAGTCGGCCAAAAGTATGTAGGTATATATTATCATTTATGAAAATGACCCACTTCTGCCAAATTAATATTGACTGTTTTTGACAAAAATTTGTTGGATTCCCGTTTCCACCAAATAGGGGTTTGGTAATCAATAATAATTTTAATTTTATACAATATATTACGTGTCAAGTAATAATATGGAATAATTTATGTGTAATAGTCGTTTAGAATATGTAAATAGTCAGAAAAACCGAACGATAATGTGCAGTGATACCTACTTCCCTTTCATTTCTTTAAACTCGCATTGAATGACTCTCAACTCGTACGCAGTTTTGATAATAATATAATAATATAAATATTATCTAAGAATGACGAATCGGAATGACTTAGTATAAAATTAATAGAATAATAGTTATATTGATAAGCTCGAGACGTGTCTTATATGAGCATACAGCGCCTGTTTACTAAACCCTGCACACCAGCGCTACCACCACCGTAAACCACTATGAAAACGAAAGAGACAAATTCGGCAGATGTTTTAAAAGCTATTATTTTTTTTTTTTTGCAATATTAAAATAGGGTAGACACTGTCTCATTATCTTTAATGTCTTTAATGACGCCACATCGACACTAGAAATTTACCAACTTCCACTGCCCCAAATAATCACTATACTTGAACACCGGAAGGAATAATAATAATAATTATATATATATATTTGCAAAGATAAACTTCTCAATATGCTAATATAAGTAACAATTGATTTTAGTTATATGAGTTTAAAAAAATATCATTAATTAAATGTTTATTTTTATAATTTTTAAATATTTTAATACGATATGAGACTTATAATTTACTTGTATGACTTATATATATTTGTATGAAATGATACTAAATATGTATAAGGTAGAAACAGCTGATGTTAAATTTGGGACCCGATTTGTTGACGGAAAAGGGTCATGCTCGTTTACATTTATTGCGTATAACGTGATAGGATAAGTATATAAGTTGTTATCCACTACATAATATTTTGGTTATGATTGACTTACGATTTTTTCGTAAATTACGAGCATATGTAGAACCGTATTACCGTTGGTGTCTTGGTTATTTGGGTCAGCGCCTCTTGCCAACATCAAACGGTAGCTCTCCTCCTGGCCGAGGCACGCTGCAAATGACAGTGGATATTCGCCCCAATACACGTACCTGCGATTTTGAAAACCGTTTATTTTGTAATAATAATACCTATATATTGTAATTGTAGGCGAAACAACTGCATTTGTGTGTTTTTGACTTTTCATACGTCGACAATTAAAATCATACATGACTTTTATAAAAAAAAAAACTTTGATACAAACAAATATCGTAAATTTAAACAAGTTTTTTGTTTGTATGTTTGAGATTTAGACTATATAAGTGATTTGATGAGGCTGTCGTGTGAATATTTTCGGTGATTAACTCAACCCTGTATATAGGTCGTTTACCCTTCGTAATTGGTGTCAGGACACAGGTTGACCCATTCGTGGTCAAGTGAATCTGATCTGGAAGCCTTTTGATCTTCGGTGCTCATGAAGTTCCCGAAGCATCGTTCGTTCAAGTTTGCCCCGCTGTCCATCAGTACCTTCACCATGGCCGGATCTTCGTTGACAATAGCCATGTGCAATACGCTCTCTCCTAGACCAAGCCATCAAACATCGTCTTAGGAACCACAACAGTCAGTGGCATAGCTGAAGCTCAGTCAAGGGGGGGGGGGGCGATTTCAAAACTCAAATATCACAAGAGACAAGAGTTACCTTCGTCACTAATAACTAATAAGTCATATTTATTTTTATACTCACAATTTTTTTTTTTTTTTTAATTACAGCAATATAATAAAAAAATTACTAATAAATATTTGTTTTAGTATATGTTTTTATACAATATACCTATCTTAAAATATATTATAATTTTCAAAGCAATGTATTTCAATTTTTTTCGCTGGCAAATCTATCTATAATTACTTAGACGTCTACTTCAATATCGCAATGTATATTTAATAAAGCCAAGCCTGTTAACCTTTCCTCACCCATCTTGGATCTTATACAGGTTTTAGATAACAATGCAATGAACAAATGATTATATAATCTTATTTTTAGGTCACGATAAGATGTTGATAAAATAAAATCCAATGAATACTTTAGCTTATTACTCTGAGAGCCGTAATGTAATAACCACCTCTGAAAAATCCAAGGGGGGGCGATCCACCCATCGCCCCCCCCCCAGATACGCCACTGACAACAGTAGTGTATAGTTTTTATTCAGTTACGCAGTGCCATAACATATTATAATAAAATTAATAAAGAAATATATACAGTCTAGTATCGATACTTAAAATATCAAGGGGACATAAAATATTTTTACCAATTCTAATGATTTTAATCGAAATCAATCGTCCGATCATGACTCACCGTAATACTCGTCAATCATGTAAATGTCATTTACGAGCTTTGGATAGAAATGTAACAGTCTTTTTGCCAAATCTGCGTGTATAGACGTAGCGTTTAGCAAACATAGATGTAACGCCGTTTCGCCGACAGTGCCCCTTTCTTTTAGATCCCAGCAAACTTCCCGGTACTGCACTTCCCCTACGAGTGAAAAGTTTCCAAATAGTTGTTCGGCGAAAAGAAAAATAAGCCACAACTGCGTGGTGCACTTACCCAGCTTTTCCAGTTCTTCGATGGTGGGAATGTCCTTTTCAATGTCGTAATCATTGGGGTCTTCCATGTTCTTTAACGGAGGGAGCTGTGGATTGACAAACAAATCGCATTAGCAACAGATATTATTAAGAGCAGAGTTTTTGAGGTCTCTGAAAAATCCAGATTCGATCGGTGGCGGGATTAATATTCAACTGGGAAAATAAAGAAAAATCGAATTGACTCGGTTGTCTGTTATATATGTGTTTATGGCGAAAGACTCAATGCAATAATTAGATTACGGTTAACTTATTTGAAAAGTTTTGACTGAAACGATGTAGAAATGGAATAAACACGCCGAAAAGAACGTATGCCGGCCGATGAGCATTGTCTATCACATCTTAAAATAATTCGATGAACTTTATCTATACTATTTTGTTTTTCGCAAGAAAGCATTTTTACAAATATACCTAATCGACTAGATTTATCCATAAAATGTGTGCAACATTACTGTCTATTTTTTCTTTTAATATATTTTCTTTTCTATTGAAAAATCTGTATTAATTATTTAATACGAGATAAAATAAGCTACTGAGGATAATTTTTATCTCGACAAACTTTTTTATAAAAAATGATCATATTTTGTATTTTCTGATAAACTATTTTAATCCAGGCATGGTTGATGATATTAATAATGTAAAGTCACTATCACTATCTACCAGTATGGTGTTTATCCATTTTAGCGTAAACACCATAAAGGCAAAACTATATTTACATAAAAAAAAGTGCTGAATTCTATATTGACAATGTTTTACATAACCAGAGAACTTTTTGTACAAACTGTGTCCAAATTATTACCGCGAAACACTATATTAGTGTAATAGAATAATATGGCTTGATATTCAATTAAAAAATGATAGTAATATACTTACAGTAAACACAAATTAATTTATTCAGTTAAGTACGTGGAAACTGTGACTGACGATTGAATTTTGTTCGATTGTAAGTTATCGTGTTATTTTGACACACTTAATATTATAATAATTGCATTGTATTAATATTTATCGCAAGTCATAACCCAGCCAAAGTGACTATTAAGCTTTCGGGAATTTGGTAAATGTTGATGTCCTTTCTATTCAATTATGATATCACCGATTTAAATTAAAATATTTTACACACATATTTTGAATTGTGATGTTTATTTGAAGACGTGGTCAGCTATGATGTTATAATAAGTAGGTATATAATATTATTAATGGGGATCATATTGCAATTTTTTCTATCATTGAACCAATCATTTTATATTCGTACAGAATAATAAGTTTTAGAATTTAGTTTCATTCCTCTTCCCCTAAAAATTATCCTATGGGCGTCAATAGATGTAACGGTCTATATCCAATAGCCATACATAATATACCTTACGATATTACTTTTTATGAAATCCTAAGTTTACATTTACAAATGAAAATAACGGCCGTTAATTTATTATTTATGGTACGCGTTTTAAATTTCAAACGAAATTTAAATTACGTTTACTTTATTCGTAGCCAGTGTGACGCTTTAATGGTGCATGTCTTCTCTTCCCTTCACGTTAATCTTATGTTTTAATTTGTTATTCCATTCAGCAGTGTAAATTAGCATTAGGAAGTCGATTAATTTGTCGAAGAAGATAAATAAAATAACAAATAAACAACAAAAAACGTTTACGTGGTATTTTTTTTTATTTATTTTTTTGCATACACGTGTTGTATTATATTATTATTATTACACGAAACACAATATATACGCGTGCCGTGCACAAAGCAACGACATAGTGTTTCCGAGCGACAGCAGCTAAAACTTTCGCTGTGATGTCAAACAGATAATTGAAATAATTATGATTACGAACTAAAATTTCGTGAACCGCTTTCAACTCGATTAAATTCGTAATTTTCCAATTAAGTAACGGTATTGCGTTTGTCGTGTAAAACACATTTTATCGTAAATAATAACGCGCCATCGTCGTATTCTCGATAAACGCACACACAGACTAAAGCTCTGTCGTGTTTGTCTATACTACACTATATAATGTTACTATAGGTACGGAATATCATTTTGCTCGTCACGGGCGAGAAATAACTTTTTCCCTTCGTCTTTGCCGCTATAATATAATATTATGTACTGTATAGGCATCTAAACGTATATATTGTACTGCATTTCCTCCGAGTATACAATATTATAAAATCGTATAGATATATCGACAGTTATTATATGTTGTATGCCCTCGAATTTATGCGCAAATCGTCGAATGCGTAATATTATGCATGTGTGTACTTATTATTACTCTGCCACGACCGTAATATTTAATTATTATATAACCGAATCGTTGGGCGTTTCACACCGATAGCAATATTTAAACGTCGTCGTGCGCTTCCAAAAGTTTCCAGAGAACATCGCTATTATAATTATTATTATTGTTCATTGTCGAGCGCCGCGCTACACTGCATGTGGAACCAACGAACGCGTTAAATATTATATATAATTATTTGTAAATATGTATGTAATATGCATATACGAACACATTCGACTTATACGAGTGTCGAATCGTGTATGATATTCGTATAAAATATTATGTATGCATGGGACAACACGAAGGAGTGAACTTACAGGATGCACAATAGTCACATATAGCTACTGGCGAATGCGGAGATCTAATACTGCACATGACTATAGGGTTACAAAATGATGAACTGTTAATGAGGAGAGGACAAAATGACTTGTGTCCGTAAGGAGATAGAACAACGCAATAATTAGCTCCTCCTTAAGTAAGTCAATAATATATTATAATATCGACATCGATATGTCGGATATGTCCGTGTAGATACTTATATAGGGACGATTCTATAGAAAGGAATGGCAAAGAAACTAGAAGCGGAAATATATACTGTAAACAATAACAATCCTTTGGATTAACGAAGCTTTTAGGGCTGTTTTACATAGACACGCGTATCATGCGTGACGTTTCGTATGCACATTTCCCATGCCAGTATGACGCGTATGAACTTAATGTAAACCAAAAACCGCTTGTAGAATACGTTGCATATGATACATACTCATGTGAAACGAGTCTTTAGAATCTCGATTCATGTCGAAGGATTTTCAAAGAAACAATGGCGAACATCGTAAAAGCAAACAGAAGCAGACTATAATCGTAGGAAGGACTGCACGCACGGAGAAACTAAAACTCATTACTTTGTACAATACTGGAAAAGAAGCTGATAAAAAAAATAATTAAATTGGAAGACCAATAATGAGGTAAAAAAAAATGTGAATTTAGGAAGAAGATCAGATTGGAAAGCTAGGAAGCTGACCTGGGTGGTTGTAAAGAAAGGTACTTATACTACGGCTCTATAATACCCCTCAAAAAACAGAAATTATAATAATAATATATTATAGATAGTAGGTTGAAGGTACAATAATGAGTGACGACGACGACACGATTCGAATCGTGTTTTATTTTTGCCTTATTTGTACATTCACAAAAATCCTCATAAGAAACATTTGTATGGGTATTGGGTTTTGTCGCTATCGGGAGAGGAGTTTAAATTTTATTTTTCCCCGAAGTGTGTTAGGTATGGAGTTTTTACAGTACCATTAATCTGTTTTTTTCCAAATCGAAAACTCATGACGTAGTAATATGATTATAACGTTTACTCTAATGCGAATTCTAAGCGTCTTCATACTATTTATAGACATTTTAGCATATTGCGTTATTGGTCATATTATTTATAAAATTATTATTTCACTTACAATCGTTGGTTCGACACCAAAAAAAAAAAATGTTGTGATAATGTGACCAGTGCTTACAACCAACATTACCTCGTGTTCCATACTGTTTCGTCACCATTTCTAATCGTTAAATGAACTTTGTGTATAACATCAAATAACTCTTCATTATAATGTACCTGCGTAATATTAAATTTCGTTATTTTCAGATACTAGTACAATTAATTTGTTAATATCAGCAACTTTAAATACGCCATTTGTGTCAACTATTAACTGAATATATATGATAATAATAATATGGTATACATAATGCGTTAATGTAAATTGTATAGTGTGCAAATCTCAATAAGTGAAGTGAAAAAAATCTATGATTAAAGTTTATAAGAGTTAAAATATATTAATTAAAAGTAGGGCTCGGAATTAAATGATCGAAAAATATATAAAATATGCATGAAAAAAAAATGCATAAAATGGATGTAAAAATATTAAAAAATGACACGAAAAATTATATAAAAATTTATATTTTACTATAATCTTCGTAAAATTTCTTTTTTGTCGAATCTCTTGTTTTCGTGACAAAAAAAAAGATGATGAACGTTAATAATTGATAAACCTAACTGAAAAATGCAAATTTATGTAAAATAAAATGCAACAAAAATACTAGAAAGTTATTGTAAAGCATAAAATCTCCTAAAAATAAAAAATTTTTACCATCAAATTCTATACTTCATGAATAAAATTTATGTATAAACGAGCATTGAATGTGAGCATTAGAAAAATGATGCAAATGCATCAAGTTCCTGGCCCTAAATTATAAGCAACAAAATATCATAAATCTCGTTAAATATGCATTATTTTATTGAATTTTTCACTATCCGAATGGGTCAATATAATATGATTATAGCTCAAAATATATTTTATTACTATACTTTTATAACTAGCGCTAAAAAATAAATAACTAGGTATTGAAAATTATTGTAATAATATCCATAGATGATCAAATATTATTTCGTTCCTATAAGACATAATCAATGAATGATGTATTTATTAAAAATCAATATCATAAAATGTATCCATTACATAAACTTAAATAATTTAAGTTAAATCGTCTGTAAATCTTAGAGTTTTTTGTTCAACGCTGCAGTGTGTAACGATGGCTGATGCGATTATTTTTTTACACCACGATTCTCGGCGTGCTTGCATTAGTTCGTATTAAAAAAAAAAATAGTCGTTATAGCCTTGAACGAAAACATCAAACACTCCCCAACGACACCACACGTGTTCAAAACTACGGTAGAGATTTTTTGAGCCATTAAAAAGTGAAATCGATCGCCGGGAAACTTCGTGGTATTCTTATATATTATTACGATATGCCTGAGTGTATTTATTTATTTTTTTTTTTGGGGGGGGGGGGGGCTTGCGCGTTCAAGTGTGAGCCACGATGTTGTGATCGTCGATTACGGCAGTTAGGTAGGTATAACATAATATGATTATAATTCATTAAATAAGGTGTACCTAGTATACGACTTTTGTGTCCTCTTCTTAATCGGAATTTCATTTCATTTTTTTTTTTAATTTCGTCGTCTATTACAGTATTATAACTGTTGTTAAAATATTAAATTCATGTTATATTATATTATGTTATATAATGTAATCATATTATAATTAGGGGTAGTCGCGAGTAATTGACTGCCTGAATATGAGGCCCCTTGCAGCTTATGTATACCTGCGATCAATCCGATGGGAATTCGATCGAAAATATATTTATGTAGTTGTGTCAGTTAGACACACGTATATAACTGTTAGATCGCAAGGAAACTAGCCAATGTATTAACTAGGTTCTATATTTCGATATTCCGAATGTATTGTTTTTGGACCTGTGTGTGCAAGTGTGAGCTTTGGGGTCGTCGACTTCAGGGATTGGTAATTGTAGTATATTATATCACACGAAATAAAGTGTACGAATTTTTCTCTGGTCTAAATTACAATTTTGATAATTTTAGATTCTGAGAGGAGCGAAGAATGTATTGATTTTACCATGATGTGTGTGTTTTTTTTTAAATTTTTTTAAATTGTTTTTTTTTTGTGTCTGTCATCACGTTTTGGGACAGTAAAAGTGCTTCGATTTTCGATTTCAGTACCTCGTTCGATCAGAAAGTGAATCTAGTTTGTATTTTGGGGGGTCAAAAGTAAAAAAATTCTGAATATTTTTCTAAATAATCGGGATAAACAAACTAAAAATTAAGGGGAAAACGGGAAATTGTACGCACAATCAGTTTTCGACAAAATCGATTTTGATTTTTGATGTAACTTTTAAATAAATGACCATAGATACACAGATACACGAAATTTTCACCGAATGTTTATATAAGTTTATTCTATCCACCATGCAATTTTTTTTTCGACCTAAGTTGAACTATTTATAGCCATATGCAATTTTCGATCATTATTAGTTTTTTTTAAATTAATATCGATCAAAATTTATTTGTTGGGTAGAAAAGTTTGAAAATTTAATACAAGGCTCCTAATATATTGTAATACGAAAAATCCCAAAAATTTGCTAATTAATTAAGCTAGAAATTCATAAAAAATGTTCTTTTTAAATTTAACATTTGAAAATTTAATACAAGATTCCTTACAAGTTTGTCAATCTTTATCACAAAAAAAAAATGTACACTAGAAAGTCAAATTAAGTTTTTATGAGCGTTTGAAATTTAAATTTTTACAACATTGGATAATATGGATAAAAATTTATTAGTTGGGTAGAAAAGCTTGAAAATTAATACAAGGTTCTTAACACATTGTTACAATAGCAGTTGAAAAATATTAAAAATACATAGGCACGATTTTTTTTTATAAGCATTTAAAGTTCAAATTTTGATTAAATACGTAAAAATTACGGCAATGTTCAAATTATCTTAGATAGAAATTCATAAAAGTTTTATTTTTTAAATCTAAGATTTGAGAATTTAATGTCCCTAACATATTTTTACAATAGCAGTTGATAAATAAAATAAATATATAGTCACAATTTTGTACAAGCATTCAAATTTTTAATTTTGACAACATACGTAAAACGAAAATTCGCAAATTATTTTAAACATAGAAATTAATAGAAATTTTTCTTTTTAAATCTATGATTTGAAAATTTTTAATAATTTATAATAATATAATCCAAGACAGAGATACCGTCTACGCTCAGAATCGTGTTTCGTATACAATGATATAATATCATTGGATTCAAATTTAATTCCATCCATTACAGTAGCAGAACGACATCTACGACTAACCCACTTTTTTTTTATCTCGTCATCAGTTATAGTTTTTATTGCAATATATTATACATTATGTTATAAATGACAATACTTTAATTAACTTGGTGGGTGGGAGGTAGGGCAGTAAAGAGCAATTGGGCATCTAATGTGTTCTATGCAGCTATAATACGAGTATATAGTATGCATGTAATCAATGTGATGAGTATTTGATTACTGATATATGGGTCAGTTTGGATCACATAATTTACTGTTTCAATAACGCCCTTCGATGAGTAATTCAAAGATTTACGTATGAGCTAGGGGCCAGAATCAAATTATTTTAAAATAGCAAAAATAAGATGCTAATATTCTCTAAAAAAGTTGAAAATATTCTTGCAATATTCTTTAAAAATCATAATAAAATATGCGAAAAATATGATTTTTTAGTAATACATTCTCTTGAAATAAAAATATTCATTGATATGCAAAATAATACAAAAAAACTGATATAAATAAGTATATGATAAAAAATAATATATGAAAAATAAGCAAAATAATACATGTTAAAAAAAATTTGATTAAATTATATTAATAACAATAAGGTATTTTTAATTACGAAAATTTTCGAAACAGTTAAGAACCATATTTTGCTCCATGTGTTCTAGTGTCATATTTGTACGGCGGTCTGTTAATATATTTTTATACGTTTAAATGAACGTTTGACGTAAACTGAAGTCACGGGAGCATTTTGCAAATCAGTAATTATAGCCAGTGAAAAATTGTCTAGAAGTTAAATTTAATTATTTCCATTCAAAACTTTAGTTACGTTTTTCAAAATGATGAACCCTTGATTTTTTTGTTGAAGTTGATCATTTTTTATTTTATTTCCATTTTCTTCGGGTATTTTTTGAAGTTGACCAATTGTATTTTCAATTAGATTTATCGAATCAACAAAAGACACAATAGACTTTTCCAAACTTTTGATGGATGTTACGAGAACAAAATGGGCTTTAATAAATATTAAATCGTTTTCTATGGTTTCCATGTCAAAAACTGTTTTACATTTAAGTACTGAATGACTGGAGGATTTTTTACAACTTAATTCTTCAATAAATTTTTTTAAATCTTGGAAATTATTACAGTTAAAAATAGCAGCTTCCAACCACGTTCCCCATCTGGTTAGTACTGGTTCAGGGGGTAACGGAATATCTGGTAATATTAATTCTTTATACACGTGTACATGTTATAATGGAGATTTTAGAAATACTTTTTTTATGTTATTAATTAATTAATTTATGTCTGGGTACATTTCTCTAACCCTATCTGCAACCCTATTAAACATGTGACATGAATTAATTTGGGATAGAAAACTGCTAGTGACTGTCCCGTTTTTACCATGTACGGCGCAGCATCTGAGAGCATTAACTTTTTCATCATTTCCGTCCAAGGGCCACAATAATTTTAACCCATCATTCACAATTCGAGTCACAGTAGAATGATTAGTCTTTTCTAAAACTTTAAATGTTAAGAGAAAAGAACGAGTTGGATGATTTGACTTTAATATCCCGTCCAATAAATTCGCCACATAACGGCCATTTATATCCGTTGTCTCATCAACAGCAAACCAAATATTATTATTGCTTATTTCATTTTTTATACTGGTTAAAGTCTTATTATAACAATGTGGTAGATAATTTTTTATTATTAGATTTTCACCGGGTGTATGTTTGCCAGTATATTTTTCTAAAAATGCCCGAATTTGTAGATTTTGAAATTTATACCACGTAATATTTGCGGCAACAAGACTCAAACATTAATCTTCATGAAATTCATTTACATTTTTTTTAGAAGTCGATTCTAATAAAAAAAAATGTTTTGAAGTGTTTAACTTACGATTTTGAGCTGCTTTGTTTGAAAATGTATCTACATATTGTGATAATATTGAGACTTTTTAATGCACGGTACATTTTTATCACACACTTGACAAAAAAAAGTTGTGCCATCAGTTGTAAAATTTATATTGTTTTTATCTAATGGTTGAATCCACTGTGAAATTAAATCTTTTAATTTAGTTGATGGTGTTTTCGGCATTATGAACAATTAAAAACAAGTAACTAATTAAATATAATGAGACTATAATGTATACCTATGTCAACACTACACGACACGCGACACTGAAGTGTTGTACTGTACATATAGTAATAATTGAACGCCTGGAGCTAGCTATTTTTGAAATGTAGTAATAATTCCATTTCTTGTCGGGCATCGTTATCTTAAATAAGTCACTTATCTACTACAGACTATTACAGTTCACATTAGTACATTATTAATCAGGACATAATGATCGTATATACGATGGTTATAATACGTATATAATGTATCTACATCTTATCGCAATTATCGGACACTTAATTTATATTATTTACGCCACTGCAACGAAAAATATCGAATGTCTATAAAAATTAATCAATAAATTCTCAAATATTTTTTATTGTAAGAAATATTCTTAATATGCTAAAAAAAACTTTTGCCATTAATTAACCGGTTTCATGATTTGTAAAAATGTCGAACCCCTGTCTGCAGACTGCGTAGCCTCAAAAAAAATATGCAAAAGAATATAATTCCGGTCCCTACTTATAACACAATAGTTAAGTATAATATTAGCCGATAATTCATATCCATAATTCGCTATTCGTGATTGTAGAAATAGACGATTGTTTTAATAATGATATTAGTGGTTTGTTATTTATAATGTTCGTTAATTATAATTACATAGTATATAATATATATATTATATAAGACGTAAATATATATACTTGCATATTCTCTGTATATATATATATTAGCATTATATTATATATATATATATATATATATATATATATATATATATATATGATGAGAATTGTATAGCCTGAACACTTTGACCATTGTTAAGTTTGTCGACTGTCAATGTAATTTAACTTAAATAATATTTTGTCGATAAATTTATTTTGATTCGTTATATTGTACAAGAAAAACCCAAAAGTATTAATAGGAGTTTTATTATTTTATTTATTTGAACACAATTAACTGTCGAAAAAAGTGTATGGCTAAAATTATATGTAGTTAATAATTATACATTATTGCTGTACACATTGAACAATATTATAATTAATTTGTTATAATAGGTGTTTTTGATAAATGATTTATTTTCAGTCAAGGCAAATTAAAAGAAATTGTTAAATGTATTACTATATACTAATATACTGCGCGTTAGACCTTTGACCAAAATGTTATTACTAAATAACCTATGAGAGAAAAATGGTACCTATGGCTTGTGGAATACGGTTTCATGTACCTAATCATGAATAATTGTAGTATCGAAACCGTCGTTCTAACGTTAAAATCAAAGAAAATACTTTCCAAAATCGATTTCTCAGATATAATACCTATCAAATGAACAGAGTTTTAAAAATTGAAGACCAAAAAAAAACATGGTTTTTGAATTACCTACCTTGATGAAAATTAAACACACAATATGTATAACATAGTTTAATTATCTAATTCATAATAAACAAATTTCAAATTGTTTATAGTATATGAAAAAAAGTTAATATTCAGCTGAAAGAAACTATTTAACTCCATACCAACACGGCAACACACATTATACAAGTTATCTTGAAGTTTTAAAATGTATAAATTGATATAAATAACATAGCCAATCAATCGAATCGTATAATATCACGCTCATAAAATACAAAAAAAAATGTCAATTAAAAGTTTTATTTGATAGTGTATACAAGTTTTCTTCCTAAGAAAGAATTTCTATATGCAAATTTCAGGAAACTACTTTATTGTAACGAGAAGTATTTAAAAAAATATGTTTGGAAACCAATGGATTCTTAGCTGTGCTTAACTGCTTATATTGTAAAATACATATAAATAAGCGAATTTAGATTTTTTACTGCCTTATTATTATTAAACATATTTGAGAATAGTTTAACATTTCATATATTTAAATCTGAGTTAAAACTTCTAAAGCAATTTCAATATAGCATTTTTATTTTTAATTGTGTTGGTATTTTATTATTAACCTTAAACCTACTTCAAAGTTTTAATACGGCGTAAAGTATTTACACATATAAAATATTTATATTATTGGTGCTTTTTTATTATTATAGTATCAAGTCACGAAAGATAAAGTAGTTGTGGTGATTGATTTATTTACAAATATCTATTATAATATATTTGGTTGCATAATGCAATAATCTGTAATATTTAGTAAAAAATGTATTAAAAAAACATTATACACTATATAGGTATCTAAAACTAAATTATGTAGTTCAGTCTAATATGTATTCTTAAAAAATATTTAATTTTTTCCACATAATGCTAAATTCATAATATATAGAAGTAGGTACATAATACGAATTAAGTTATTGTAATATAAAATGTTAATATAGTTAGTTTCTTTAGTCAGTCATTACATTTTTGTGTGTAAGTATTTATATCGATTTCATATAAAACTAGACACAGAAATTACTGCTGAACTTACTTACTTTTTTTTTTTTAATTAATTTTTTCTTTCATTTAATGTAATAATAGTTTGTAGGTACTAATATTAAAAAAGTTGCAAATCTACAGTTGTAGGTTGACTAGCAGACCGTGATAATAGGTTAGATTGTTGATATTGTTAATTAAAACGAAATATCATATGTATATAATATTATTATAAGAATTATTTAGCTATAATGTCATTAAGTTATACTATGTTAAATTCCAGTATTGGGTTGTCATTTAGAAATATGTAAGTATCTAGTATAATGTCAGTGTTTTATTGATCAAAAATAACTATTTAGATTAACACATTATTTATTATTGTTCGTGCTAAATATTTTGTTATATCAGTAGGTAACGCATTATGATACTTTACTAAATTATAAATCGAAAATGTTTTTGGGGAAATATACAAAAATCTATCAATCATAAAATTATCATTAATTATAATTATATCAATCTTTTTGTATCTAAACTTAATTGGTAATTTACGTAGTAATATATGTCGTACGTTTAAAAAATAGCTCATTGATTCATTCGATGTATTTTTTTATATTCGAACGTAATTAAATCAATGTTAGTGCTATTTTATGTATTTTTTGTTTTTAATCGTGGTTTGGTTTGTATTTTGCTAGAATTTATTACATTAGAACCGAAAAATCTAAAGTTACTATCAATTGCAAAAGGGCCTAATATTGAATAGAAACTAATAGATTACGCGAAAATAATCGAATTGTGCGAGTTATACAAAAGACATTATTCTATATTATTATAAAAATTTGTTAGAATAGTTTGACACTTTTTTTAATGAACCAAAATCGAATATTAATCACTCCGTTGTAGTTGTTGAACTATAAATGCTTTAAGTTCAGACAAGCATAGAACGTCGAGAAACAAATACATTATGCCAAGGACATATATATATATATATATATATGTATCATTGTCAATACCACACCTTTTGTTTAAACTTTAAACGTTAATTTAGTGAAATAGCGGCATGATAAATATTCAATTACGCAGTTTCGTCAAAAAATTAAGAACATTTTTTTTTTCATTTATAAAGAATTTGTTATATTTGAAAATTAAAAGTTTTTACTGTTTTCGTATAAAAAATAATAATAGCTTGGGCATTAAAATTAAAAACAAATAAATATTATGTTATTTTAATTAAATAAGTTAAAACAGTTTTAGCAAAAGTAGTATTAATAAGTATTTTAATATTTCGTTAGTATAATTATACTCAATCTACTTTATAAACTTATAAAATTACTTATGCCATGACGGGGGGAAATGGAAAGTTCGGCACGTTGCTAAAAATCTCAGTTTGTCACCCATTTGGAACCTTACAGTAACGTTTAGCACTAACCTCAATTTTAAAACACGGTTATACTTTTACCACCTTTTATATAATATAATTTAAAAACCTTAGGACGATTTTTTTTATGATTTCCTATTTAATTGTACACTCAAATTATATATATATATATATATATATATATATATATGCACACCATAATTTATCATACTACACTATTTGGTTCGATAAATCTTTTACTTTACAACATTTTTCTCCGAAACATTAAATTAAAAAATCAGTGGTCGTAAGTTTTAGTTTTTTCTTCAGCTGCACACATTTAGGTTTGGCCTTTAGAAAGTTTAATGCTTTATTACCAGTTCGAATAGCATTTCGACGGCACGTAACCTATCCGAATAAGTGGCATGTTTGATTTATTAATCCGATAGCAATATCTTGTTCACTTCAATAAGGCCCTGTTCATTTTTTATTTATTAGATCCCCTTTTTTAATTTTTGCTACTTGCTTTTGTTACGACTTAATATTTTACTAAACATACAAAAAAAAAAATTCAGCACCTGCGTGCTTAATTTTACGCGATGATTTTATTTTACTCTACGGCGTTGAAAATATAATCATCTCATATTAATTTTGGGCTTAAAGACTACCTCACCGTCACTCTAAACAACATACCAGACCCACCTACTGATTATGTCCTTTATGGCTTTATCTATAGATCTACAACAAGCAATTCATCTAACCTAACCTAAACAGTTGATTCCGCCATTTTTGATTCCTTCTTATCTTAAAACACCCAAATATTAATTAATAACAAAATACTTATATACAACACCTTTAGAGCCAACTTAAGCCTACATGGACCTTTGTCCAGCTCTGGGGCTTAGCTAAACGTTCCAATATGAACTACAGTATCCAAACCTTCCAACCTAAATCGCCAAATCATTAAGGGTAGGACCACACATAGCGGTTGTACCGCACAACAAATTCAAATTATTTGATTTTAAACGCAATTGCCTGATACGCGTTCACACTTATGCGGTTCAACCTATGTCTGGCCCGGCCTTAAAGCCCAACACTAGGTAGGTATCTTATTCTACCCACGCGCTCAATAATTGTCAACGTTCTTTTAATAAAAAATTTAATTTCCACCTATACTAATTAATTGCAATTTTTAACCTACTCATAAATGAGTTGTTATAGCTTCCGACATTCCTGGTAACTCTGCAGTAACGCGCTTAAAACGAAAATGTTGTTGAAACCTACTAGCTATATAGTAAATAAGTCAATGGAAGGCCTAACATTTGTCCACACATAATCAACTCTACTACACCTGCACTTATTGTAAATAATTATTTTTATAGATTGTGTGATAAAAAAATGTAATGTTGTAAAACAATATAGATTATTAATTTTGAATGTTTTTCACTTACCCATCTTGCTCGGGAACGATCACGATTTCTCAGTAACACGAGTTTGGCAATCGGTATCATTCTGCCTTCACCCTTGTTGTACAGCATCGGTTCCACTTGGGTTTTGATCGCGTTGTCCAGCTCGGTATAATTTTTCGTCTGCACGGCTTTTTTCATCAAATCAACAAGAAGACCACAACCTAATGGAACCAAAAAATCAAAAATCCACCATTTTTAGACTGTTATTATATTGAATAAAATAATATAGTTAATACTCATCGCGATTGTGCAAAGGTCGAAAAAATCCAAATTGATTTTTAACAGCTGGGAACAAGGCTAGAAAATATTTCGGATTGAATAACATGTAGATAAAATGAAATTCTGTATAGGTACGCGTTTTCTTCGGGTTTGA
Organism: Diuraphis noxia; assembly: GCF_037042655.1. NCBI lineage: Eukaryota > Metazoa > Arthropoda > Insecta > Hemiptera > Aphididae > Diuraphis > Diuraphis noxia. The sequence continues at coordinate 40,381,666 of NW_028301712.1, read as the reverse complement.
CATACGCCTAACATATATCTAAATACTATACTTAAAAGTTTTATTGAACCGTACAATGCATTATTAATTGAATAATACTCCTGAATATAATGCCGCATGTACTCTCATAATATATAATCATAGTAAATATATGCCGACGACACCGACGGTATCCGGCCAAAATAGCGAAACAATAACCGCAAATTTAAAATCGCGAATTAATAACGGTGAAAATAAAAACAGCGAATTTTAAAAAAGAGCAAATATATACGATTATTATAATATAATTTTCGACTAGACCAATATTTTGAATTTGTCACCATATGCATTTAGAAAAATAAAAAAAAACAACCTTGTTGTTCAGCATATAGAAAAACAGTTTTGAATGCATTTATTGAGACGTGTTCAAAGTTCATTATAACCGATGTAAGATTTAAAGATGGTTTTATTTCTAACAAATATTTAAAGAAACGTGTGTATGTTAATTGAGATTGATCCGTTAATAATACATAAATTATAGGACAAACTATGGTTTGGTCACCATATGTTGAATAAGCACATGAATAGTGAACAATTAATAATAAATTGAAGGTATACTGTTTTAAAAGTTCCGTCGACTAATCAATTAGTTGATCCATAAGTTTTAAATTATTTTCGATTGAAAATATTAAAATTCGATTCTGTGAAGCTCCACTGTCAAATATTAAAAACTGTTCTCCTTTTATCGTCTTAGTATACTCATCTCTCTACTCTACGTATAGTGTGTTTCAAATGATGAACTGAAGGCATGGCACTGGCTACTTCAGATCCTATTTGTGCATCTATTTCTGATTACATCATGCGGAGTATTTTGTGTATGATCAGCCGCTTCTTTTATGTTATTCACGGCCATTTTGGAATGGATTTTACATGGATCGGGAACATAATTAGTTGAGTTTTCCTTAGGTTGACTTTTAATTTTCAAAAAATTTACAATAATAAATCTTTATTTTTATTACTTTTTACAAATTCCATTGAAAATAATATTAAATATGTTTTTTTTCACTACCTACACACTATTTTTCTAACTAACGAAAATATTAAATTATAAAATACAAGCTACGCACTGCTGAACTACAACTGTATGAACTTGTCTTGGCTCAAATATAATGACAATCTTATCTCGGTATATTTCCAATTAATCCAATATGAAAAATAGTTATAATAGTAATTAAGATGCCACATTGACGATAACCTGATATGTCCATGGGTACTGGGTGTATAGTGCACCAGAAATCACAGGTAAAAACAAGTTTTATTAAGTTATATGGTTTTATTAAAATGTATAGTATTTGAAAAAGAAATTATAAAAATCTGCAGTTTCGCTATTATGCATAATCGCTTATTTTAAAATTCACTATTTTTATTTTCGCTATTATCAATTCACGATTCTTACATTTGCGGTTAATTGTTTCGCCATTTTGGCTTAGACCCGACACCGATAGAAACGGTCGTACCTGTGAGTATTATTATAATATTATTATTTGATGTGGACTAAGTTTATTTTATCGAGGTATGCGATTTATTTGACTGTAACGTTATAATATTTATATTTATAATTCGTATATTATAAGACGATGGTGAAAATAAAAGGGATATTTAATGCTTTGCTCAAGTAAGCGTGAATTTAAGCCGGAGTAAATGGTACGCGTGTAATTATAATGGGAAAAGGGTAACTAGATTAACATTAATTCTGTGTATACTTTCCATTTTAATTCTAATTTAAAGTTAATTCGTTATATATACGAGTAGTATATAAAAGTGTATTAAAATAAATATTATAATGTGTATAACACCTTTACACTGTGCAAATAATGTAATATAATATAATTTAAAATACTTTTCTGTGAAACCAACTCACATCGAAATCGATTAACAGGATATTTAATTTTATAATAAACAATTTGTAATTACGCCACATAAACAACTGGCCCGGGCACCGACCTACAAGAATATAATAATTTGTACGAGCAAGTACATCACGGTTCTCAGATAGTTTCCACCATAATAATAAGTACCCGTTTATATAGGGTACTTGCGAGTGGCCTACGTCAGAGATCTCGCTTAAAATTTGTATAATGCCTAAGACCCTTTACTCTAGAGCTTAGATCCTGTTTCGGTTGAAAAATCCCGCAGGGGTGGCCTGGTATGGTTCCTGGAAGTATAGTTTGAGAAGAGTCTGGGTTCAGAGGAGCGCATGCTGTAATAATATTTAATATATTAATAATTGATGAAGGACTCTACAATTTCATCGTTGGTCATTTGGACAGGGAAGCCGATGATGATAATTATTGTTTGTATAGCTTTAAGGTTTAATCGACACATCACACATTGATAATATAGTTAACGAAATTTATTACAACATAATTTCTATTTAAGAAATAAAATAGCCTGTATAGTTATTGTGCGTGATATTTTTGCTACGCTTATAGGATCGCCATTGGTAAAAATAATGTTAGTTATAAATTATATGAATGCATAATGATTTTGTTCATAAAAAAGATTAATTTTTATTTGGATTATAAGTACATAATAATACATATGTCTATTTTGTTATATTTTTTTTCCTAAAAAAAAAAAATCACTAAGCTATTTCTTTATATCCGTTATTTGTAAGACAACAATCATATGAGATTTTCCTTATATGATTTCCGGTTATTAATGATTTTTTTTATGGCCAGTGATAACGTACTAAAGTAGTTTGAACAAATCGTTCTTTGAATAAATAAATAAATATTTGTACACCTTCGAGAAGCTTTTGAAAACAAAATATTATTCGATTGTTTAAAAATGTATTATATTTGTTTTATTTATGTTTTAGTGTTTATTTACAATAGTTTTATTACTAATATATATAGCTACTATTATTTTTAAACGCTTAAGTTATAATAATATAAAATGTATAATGTTATTTTAACTTACATTTTATATGAAATAGCGTAAATAAATAAAATATTTATGTATAATTTATTTGGATGTATATAACTTAAGCTATAATCATTAAATATCTACCGGTACTAGTCTCTTTGGAATCATACATTTATTACCAATTATACCACTCAAAAGTATTACTTTTTTTATTTAAAGACAACATAAATAGGTTCAATTTAATGTCATCTGATGGCTAAGATTAACCTATAAAAAATATATATATAGTTTCTTGGTTTCTTTTTAACTTAATACTGATTTTATACCATTTTATCTTCGTCTTACATAACAATGTATAGGCATTAAACATTTGTATAACATTTCAATTCAATTTTAATTAATATTTTGGCACAAACGAAATATTTTTAAAAATTAACTAGTTTGTTGTAATTTGTTGAATTGTGTTAATTAATTAAAAATTAACATTAAATGTACTATACGTTAGTTAGTGATTTGTTGAAAAACAAAAACAACTTTCACTAAGAACTTCATAACATAAGTGCCATTGTAAATTTGTACCTACCATAACATAAAATTCGTTATAAATCATAATAATTGATTCCTTTTAATTTGTATACTGTATGAATTTTACAGTAACTAATGAGTTAAGCGATATGAATTAAATTTATAAGTAAGTTAATAATCTTTATTTATTTAAAAATCAATTTCGTTAAAACGCAATAGTAGTTTGAAATCAGTGATTAAAGTGGCAAGATATTTTATGAAGCTACATCATTTTGGATTATCGTAAGAAAGTTTGGAAGTCTTTTTACATAAAATTTAACTCTAAAATATAGCATCATAAGACCAAGAGTATTATATGATATTAAAAACGCTGGACGATATTATAGAACCTTAAATGGATGAAAATACGGAACCTAATTAAATTAACTATGACAAGCGTTGAAGAGTATTAGGGTATAGGTTACAACCACAGAACCTATATTAAATATTATATTATTAATCTACTAGAAGTAAGGATTTTTTTTGTTGAAAACTTAGGTTTTGGGTTAAATTGCATTATATTTTGAATATTAACACTCAAATACATAAAAACAAACTTATTTTGATTTTGTACAACATAAAATTAGTAAAAGATTTACTTAACTATGTTTTGCCTAACACAGATTTAGAAAGTTTCTCAAAACTTAAACAGCGACCTTGGAATGTTATCACAATGTGTCGATGGCATTGATCGATTGAATAGAATTGAAACGAAAATATTATTATAACAGTTAGTGTTAAAAATCAATGTATAAATAATAATGGGTTTATAAACTAATGTATAAATGTATTGCATTTTGGAATAATGTTATCTTGTATTAAATATTTAAGGCTGTGAAGTTATAATATTATGTACTTACACTTGTACCTATGTAAGAATTTAGAGTAGAATTTATTATTAAGATTATTTACGTAGATGACAAAACGGGAATGTTAATATTATATTTTTAAATTGTTATTGGCACTCTATTGACACTAATTGTTATTATGACTTATACGACGCGCGACATAGAAGCAATGTTGGTACCCATAAAATATTATGAAATTAAAATTAAAAATAATTAAAATAATAATAAAATTGTTAAATTAAACTTTGCTAGTTTCACTGAAACATGTATATTCGTTTTCAAAACATCTGATGGATTCCATATTTTTTGTGTACTCGTACGAAAAAAGTGGCATGTACACAATTTGTGTGTGCTTTTTTTTTAATTTGATAGAGCAGGGCGCAGGTCATTAGTCCTCAGATGTGTAGAATTTAATTATATCAATATGTCATAGAGTAGATAATATGTGCGTCTAACACACGATATTTTATACGAACCTTTCAGGTCGACCAGGTTGTATATCTGCAATGACGATGTGTCGACCTGCTTCTTGACACCACTGGCCACATTGCTCTCGGTGTTACCCATATTTTTTGGTGGTTATCACGGTGATGATGATGACGAAGACGACGACTTTGGATATACTTTTCCCAGGTCTTGTAATACGCGGGATTTCGTCCTCGCCGTCGTCTTCGTCGGTGTCTTTGTCGGAGTCTCCGTCGCCCTGGTTGTTTTCGTCGCGAGATCCGGTCAGCCCGACATTCATGACGTTAATCCGATTTCGCCGCACGGGAAGCCGCGAACCCCTACAAACTCTTTCCTGTAAAACCAACCCCCTCCAAATCGCCACCCTTCAAGCCAGTTGTCGGGTGGGAGACGAATAAACGTTCGCCTCGGTGCCAGGTGCCGGGCAGCACGTTAACCTGAATCCGTCGTCGCGCGTGCATATACAGAGTGTACAATAATATCGTTTTAAGAATTCGATAACGCGCAATGCGGCAGGTATACTGTGAAATACCTATATTGCTTACAAGTATTATAGTATTATATCACGTATTTTCGCACGTTTAACTAATTTTTTATAATATCATACATACAGAGTGTATCTGTTGTGTCATCGTTAGAGTTTTAACTTTTAAGTATGAAATATTTTACATGACATTTTCACTTTGAAATATTTCAGACTTGAAACATTTACCTTTTTTTTTTAAATATTTAAAAATATGATTTTAGTTCGATCCTCTTCAGAAAATGTAATATATTTGCTAGAATTTGGTATGTCATTTCCAGAATGTTTCGGTTTCTTTGGATATTTTTTTTCGAGAGTGTGAATTTCATGATTTACTTTTTTGCCCCCTCCCCTGGCCACTTTTTGGTATCTCCCCATTGCAATGATCATACCTATCCAATATAATAGGATAAAATAACATATTTTTGTTTTGTTTTATTCAATTGCAATTTATTTTACCATTATGGAAACGCCATAGTAAGCAGAAAATTTTTCCGAAGAAGTTTCAAGTGACTTTGTGTACATGGTGTGGCTAACTTCACGAACGTAAACCTTCCGTCCGTCTCTAATATGAATACGACCAATATATAAAGTTGAAATGCTGAAAATATTAATGTTTGGGGTTCATATCATATTTTTATAAAAATCTAAACGAATTTACTAGAATAGTTTAAAGTTATGGTACGAGCATAGTTTAATATGTTAAACTACGTGTGGTGTTTTAAGTTTTTATTGATGTAGGAAAATTGAATAGTACTTTATAGATATCGGTATGAAAATTTTGGTTTTAAAATAGCTGGAATGATATAACTGTACAGTGTACAAAGTACAATTGAGGTTTATAATACGAGACCATTATTTTTGTATGCCATCAGGTAGAATTAACTATAACAAAACAAAGCAACTAAAAATAAATCAATCTGAAATTACCTTATTAAAATTTACGAATCGAAATGCAGCCAGGACTTGTTCTCTTCAAGGCAATTTTAATCTCTTAAAACTATTAATTTGTAATCTATAAAATATAATAAGTTTAATTTAAACTAATTACATTTTCGTTATAATATAATATAATGTTTATATATATTATATTAATTAACTATAACATCCAATGAGGTTAGAAACGAGGGTCTCTCAATAATAAATTATTAATTAAATAGTAATATAAATATTGATGTACTGATAAAATCACAACACTATATGTAGAGTTTTTATTTTATTTTATTTATTCTTGTGAAACAAGTATTATGGGTCTTTCATTGTTATATTTATAAAATCTATTATTGTTTACAGAATTTTTGTTCTTAATCGAATGAAATAACAAATGATTTAAAAGTTTCAGGTTTATAAATTATAAAGTATAAATAAATAATAAACTTAGATAAAGTTGCTTTGTTTTGATTAAAAACTTATAATTTTTGATAAAAATACTAAATGTTCAACGTGTTTTAGTGACAAAGAAGTTTTGTTATCATTTATCATGTTAGTTGTCATTTCGCTACTAAATAAATAACCTTTCACTCGTGGAACACTGGTCTTTTTTATACGTACACATATTTCTCACCGAAATAAGTAAGGTAATTTTACTTCAAAACTTTTCGCTATTGATAGGCTCCGAATTCAAGTTAACTTTAGACGTTTATAAATAATTTGTAAATCCATCGTCATAAAAGTTTATTTTTATTTACCTTAATTCAATTTGCTTTTAATAATACTTTTCAATATAAATAATTCGAAATACAAATATATAGGTCAAAAACCACAAATATGTATTCAGAAATTAGAAACAAGAATAAAAGAAAGCAAGTGGAACAGACAACTCACTGCATTCCGTAATACTTAGATAAGACGCTGAAACTATGATCTGTAGTTTTTAATTTAAATTTATTTTCCTGAAAAATCAAAAATTTGATGAATTATGTTAAAATTTTGAACATAATTTACTGAAACTTAACGAAATAGTCAAATTATGTTTACTATCTCCATGTATTCTTACTAGACCATCGGTAAAATAAAAAAAATATGTTTCTAAATTATTTTGGTATTTGAATATAAGTACTTATATTAAATACCTTTTAAAGTCTTGTAGGTACAACTTTTATAGTGTTTTGTATAATTAAACACTTTTATATTTCTTCCACATTTGGTATTTATCTATCATTACAATAAGTCAAACGATAGTAGTTAATGTTACAATCAAGTAAAACTAAATGTATTGTTATTTTCTATTTTATTCATTTACCTACGATGTATTTAAAAATTTTTAAATATATTAATTTGATTGACAAATAGGTTTAAATAATGGAAGTGATTTAGTCATAAATATTACAGTATATAATATGGACATGTATATTTTTATTTGCACGTGACAAGTATATTATTAATAAGACTCGGCATATCTTCGTATAATATTATATACGTAATACTATATTATCGTTTTTAGTAATTTTTCACGATGTTTTTTTTGGGCTTTGATTGTTTACAGACAGTTTCGATATTTCTACTGATATATTTATTTATGTTTCTTCCAATTGACAGTGGTATGATATTATCGACGAATTCAGTGTCTTTCCATAATGATAATATATATATATTTTTATAGCAATTTTTGACGATGTATTTTTTATTTACACCCATAAATAATGCGTGTAACGGTTTATTGTTCGGATGCCAGTGTTATCTTCGATTGTTCATCGGTTTTGTTATTTCCAAGGAACCATTTATTTACGTTTGTTTTAATTGGCTATGGCTGTGACACGAAAACATTTTACGTATTTATTCGCCGTAAAACATAAAGCATTATCAGCGGTTCGGTAACCACGGCGTATGGGGCGAGTGCCAGGATGACGGGTGGCCCTTCATTGTCATCATTATTTGTCGTTATATATATATATATATATATATACACACTAATTCAACAAAGTATTCGAGGGATTTAAGAACTGATGTGAGCTGAGTATTTGGAAATACATTTTTGTTTGGAAATCCGAAATATTGTGTAGAATTAGATTCCAAATAGAACGGCGAAGCTTACTTTACATATTATAATGAACTATACATATACCTAGGTCATTATTCAAATTTCTCGATAGTTTATGTAGGCGAATAAATATAAACGAGCATCCGTTTTTTGACAAATATTGACCATTTTTGGGTAAACCATGCAACGCCCACAATCGGTTTTTGAACGCTACGATTTATAAAGATACCCTGCCCACTAAACCCCATTATCAGCATTTTTTTTTTTTTTTTTGATTCCTCGAGAATGAAAAAATAAAGTTCTGACAATGAATAATGACGACATCAATCTGATGAGGCTTAAAACTGATAAACAATTTTAGGTACCTATTGTCATTTGTTTTAAACAAAATAAACATAACAGTCGCCAACTAATAATGTAAATCAAGGTTATATTGTTGTGAATAGTTTTTAAAATCAATTTTAAGATCAATTTTAATATTTATTTTTATTTTTTTTAATGTTTCACTGTTAACAATTATTTTCATTAATTAAGAATTAGATGTGTTAAAATTATTGTCTAATTCAATAAATCACCAATTTATTATAATGTGAATATTGTGTAACAAGCATTAAGCGTTACAAAGTACCTACTTATATAAATGTGTTTTTATACATAAATATAAATTAATAAATTATAAATTTAACAATAAAAGATAAATTACAAACGTGTTAATAATAACATGTAATAGCTGATTAATTATTGTGTATCATATTTTACGACGTATACTCAATGATTTATTGTGTTTTAAAATTATTACATAATTTAGATTAAGTTGTGGTTGAATTTATTTACATTTATGTATTTAAGATGTTGATTTGTATATAGAACCAATATTCACCTTCAATTGTTTTCTCTTGTTTTGTCGTAACACAACACCACTAGTATAGTCATTTTTTAAAGACATTTTTTTTTGCAAGTCTACAAAGTAGTGAGAAAAATAATAGTTTTGAAAACTTTAAATACCACTATTATACAAAATTGTAACATAGATACAGTATTACTAAACTGGTTTAGTAAAACCATTATGCATTTTCCATATCAACTAACTATAGCTGATACCCATGCACTGATGCACTTCATCGTTACACGTTAAAATAACAACTATATATGATTTAAAATTTGTGTTTAATTTGTGGTTTAATACTCGGCGACCAGCGTAGCTAGTGATGTTCAAAATTTCTCGTGAAAAATTTCAATGGATTGACCCTAGCTTAATCTCTATTAGTATAGGTTATTATCCACAGTAATTTATTGTTTTTTATTAATCATATTTTACATTATTATTAGGTAACTATCGATCTATAGATCTATTATTATTTTATAAATTGAAAATAAATATATGTCTGTTATAAATGCGAAAACTGCTAACAAACTATTTATTTTAATGTGGATATATAATTTAAAATTAATAGATATAAAGTGAAAAAAAAAATCATAATTTTTGAAATTTTTAGTCAATCAACGCATTAATCGTTATTGATGTGAAATAGTAAGTCCAGTTGTCCGGTCAAAATTCACTTTTTCTAAATTTTAATACACAACACAAATTTGTAAGTTTGAAATCTATTTACGATCTCTATACTTGGTCAATAAGTTATTATTATTATTTTTTTTTTATACAAAAAGGCAGCTAAACGATACCGTAAGCTAACTGGAGTAAATTTGGAATAATATCGGAAACACTTCAATCAAAAAATTCAATAAAATGTATTTTGATTTTAATACAAAATATGTAAAAATTAAAGATATTATAATTATGATTGTTATTTGAAATATTTGATTTTAATTTATAAATTTTAATTTATTATTAATTAAAATACATAGTTAATTAATTTAAACTATTATTAAAATACTCTATAGATTTATCAAATTAATATTTAGTAATATAATGTAAGGATTAAAGATTGAAATGCGAAAATTACTTATTATTATAACACACAGGTATATTATTAAAAATTTAAATAATTATATTATGAGAAACGATTTTGAAATGTATGTCAGACTTTTTAAAATTAATTAATGATGATGCCGAAGTGCCTTCGCTGTTTGGTTCTTTCCTCAAGACACTCAAGCTAATACATATACAGGATGATTCTTTTATCAAACGACACTTATATGGTATTTGTGTGTAAATACCACCTAATATACACCTATAACACACAAACACCACCCAAAACCACCCAACATTGAGAGGCTATATCTTGTAAACGGATTAACGAAAAATAAAAATTTAAACGTGAAAATTCATTAAAAAAATTGCCTTTTTAGTTTATGAAATTTTATGTATAGGTTGTCATTTAAAAATCAAAAGTTGATAATGGTTTACATGATTAATATAAGGGTGAAAATATTTAAAAATATATAGTTCTATAACAAGATGGATCTAAAATTTTGAAAAAAGTCAATAGTTTATGAAATAAAGAGTTTTGTTTGATAAAAGAATCACCCTGTGGTCTGTATATAATTTTAGAAAAATAACATCATTTATGCTTATTGTACTTTTTTTTTATTTACTGACTGTATAAAATCTAATTAAAAATAAAAAATAAAAAATTAATCATGGTAAAATGTTAAGTACCTCAATTGAAATCTATTTTTCTTTATTCGAATCACATATTAAAATATAGTTAACGATAACGAAATATTATATTACATATTATTATACCTTTTTCGTATTTAATAATTAGGAAGATCAAAGCTATGAAAAATAAAAATTTTAACTTAGCAAAATAATACATATTTTTATTGTTTTTAAAATATCTTATATAGGTAGTACTATTTTAATATTATCATACTTCTACTACTGATGTTTTTTTATGTTTTTCCTTTTTATTTTTTAAATAAATAATTTATAATATCTTGTATTGTACCAATCATGCTGTGAACTTACCTCCATCAAACATCTCCTCAACCACTGTCGATCCCACACAAAACCAAGAAATTCTTGATAACATCTATGAAGTTCTCGGCCCAAATAAAGATAACCTCAAAACAAATTATTTTTTTAAGATATTGATTTGTAGAATTCTATTTAATAATAATCATCATATAAAATACATATATGTACCAATTAAAATAAAACTTGTGTTTTTAACTAATTATCTAATTAAGTATAACATTTTTAAGCTAATAACCTCAGTAGTTGAAGCTCTACCACAGTACCACGAATAATAAAGAATAAATAAAATAATAGATTATACGCTATGAACAGAATATATAATATTTACTTCATAATGATGAATAATAAAAAAAAAAATATATATATAGCCCTTACTTTAGTAAAATTAGATACTTAATCAAATTAAGTATAATAAAACAATAGTGTATGCAATTAATCCATAAACTTAATTTATTATGATTAAATAATAATTTTATAAGACTGCGCCTAAATAATATTGCAGTTCAATGGTGAACTTTGTGTACATTATTTAGCAATGTTACGAAACTAAAAACAGTACATTTTAGCCCCTGGGAGTTGGACTTAGTATCGTAATAAATATTGGTTAGCACTAATCGACAATCATCTTCTATTTTGAGAACTTTTAACATAACAAATTGTTTAATTTTAACTCAATCTCAGAGATTATTATTTACACAAATTCCTAATCATTGTATACACAACATTGTATTAAAGTTTTAATCTCTAAGTGTAACAGTATAATTTAGTAGTATTAATATTATTTTTATAAAATTTTTTGAGCCCAAACTCAACGTAGATACTGGGTTGTTATTTATTTTTTAAATTAGCTGTGGAGTATAATATGAATAAAAAAAATAAATATGATTATTCCTGGTTATTATATATACTATAATATTCATATTATTCTATAAATTTTTTTTTTTTTTTTTTATTAATGATAAGGCTTCAACAATAAAGTCATTAGCCGGAAAAACATGTTTACAAGTTATTTACAATCATCTTAATATTAATATTTAAATAAAGGAAGTACAGTATAATACAGGTATATGGTGTTAATGGTATAGGTAACAGTAATATATAATTATTTAAATTCTATTATAGAGATTAGTTATTTTAAGGAATGTTATTAGGAGGTTAAAATTATCTATACTTAAAATATCTTTTAATGTTAAGTGTGGAAAGATTTTTCTTTGTTCAGATAGATTAGGGCATTCCAGGAGTAGGTGTGCTGTGGAAATCGGTGCGTTGTTGCATAGTTCGCAGTTTGGTCTCGGCTCTCTTCTCATTAGGTGTACGTGTGAGATGTTAGTGTGTCCAATTTTCATCCGTGTCCATATTACTTGTTGTCTTATATTCTATAAATTATATATTAGTTTATCTGATATTAATATACAATAATAATATTTACAAGTATAATATGTATTACAATAAAATTCGTTTGATATGATAGAATATATACCTTATTGCATGTATACTATCAAAATAAAATAAACTACAATAAAACCATTGAAATGACCAAAAATTAATTTACAGAAAAAATGATCATGCCTCGTTAAGTACTCGGATTGAGATAATTGTTTTTTTAAAATTATTATTTGAAAGAGTAAAACTTTATTTTAGTCAGATTATTGATTTACCTTAATATAATATTTACAAAAAAATTAGTTTCAAAATAAATACAAAACAAACCAAAAAATATATGTAGACGTTTAATACAACTTCTGATAAAAGAATTGTTGAAATCAAATATCAATCCATCTGGCATAAAGATGTTTCAAAAAAAAAAAAAATCAACTTTTTTCACGTGGTGCGAGTTTTTCCTGCGATTTAAGTTTTTACGCTAAAATTTGATCGAATTCGATAGACATAATTTATTTTGGTTTTTGTTATTAATTATTATTGAAAAAATATAAGCCGGAATCTATATTATTGTAATAATTGTTCGAAAAATGCAATGCAAACGATTTTACCCGATATCCGAGTATTTCAATTAATGTATATCATAACCATGCAATATAAATCATCGAATATTTGAGTTGTTTGCAGTAGTTAATCTCGATTGTATAAACTTTGTTTAAACTACGTATAACGTCGTATTTCAACATGATGTGCGTGTGTGTGAGATGGAGCGCTCGCGTGTTCACATCCCCAAAGTTGTAGTAAAAGCATATTGTGTATGCGTTTTGTTACGTATTGTAAATAAATCTTGATAAATAACATCATTCCGGATTGTTACTGTCCCAACTTTCAACGCAATTATACGTATGCAATACGCTCATGCGAACCGAGCAAACAGTAATAACAATATATCGGTAGGTACCGTTAGAAAAATAAACACTATAGTTCGGCGATACGCCTGCATCAATATAATGAGTATCTATATTTATGTTGATTTAAATATAACCGAAAACACGATTAACAACTGTAGTAATATACATATTGTACGTATGTAGGATGCTAGTGGCAAGACCAAAACATTTTATCACCATGATTTTATAATAATAACGACGTGTTAAAATCAGAAGTTTTTATTTTATAAAATTTAAAAAACTCTTCGAGAAAGTGTGTTTACAATTTAAATTTCTCCGTTGATTAATCCCAAAAAGTTTGTTTATGTGAAGTATTTCTGATTGATTAATTGATTGATTGATTACAACAGTTTTTTGTAGTCTGTAAATATTTATACATATATGGATGTCGGATATATGTATACATACACTTGAACTGTCTACAAAATTAGATAGTTAAAAATATAATTAATTTATTCGGTTTTACAAAAAAAGTTGATGAATTAATAAACGATAAATATTTATTTTCAATTCTCGTAGACCATACATAATAAGTATTTATAGAACTATAAGCACTTTTATAGATTACACATTTATCAGTAAAATATGCTTGAATTTACGAAAATTTGGTAAATCGATAAATTTAGCTGATCAATTTACCAAGCACACGTCCTAGAAGCAATAGTTCTACTCATTTTGAGTTCTGGATATGTTATTATTACGAAATTATACTTCTCCAACACGATATTGTTCGCGAACCGAAAAAGTTTTTTTATACAATATCAATTTCATAGCAATAACGTGGTTTAGCGTCAGAACTTATCGGCCATCATTGTTTCCTGTCAAGTTGAACAAAATAAAACCACGATAATTATAAAGTGTATGTATAGTTTTCTGCACCAATGCGATTGTAAAAAATTTCACGAAAATCGCTTTGTAGGCGTTGCAGTCTTGTGTCGTCTATAGTTTCAAATTCATCGGCTCTGTCGGTGTTTAGTTTTGCAAGAATCACGTACGAGGTACGAATGTGCATATTTATTTATACCTACGTCTATTTAATATGGGCATAATACCATTCAAATTCTCCGTTTGTTTGTTCAAGTCGTCTACCACTGTCGTGCATAATTGTTTCACAGACATTCCAAAATCGTAGTTGCAGGGGAGCAGAAAATCACAAGATAAAAAGGATCGTTGTTCTCTATTATAAATATACATGTTAACTAAATTCTTGTGCAAAACGAATATATACACTGTCCGTATTAACTGTTCTAAGATATTCTGAAATTTTAAAAATTTATTGATTTTCTTTTGCACAACATTTGATATTGTTTTAATTAAAATCCATAATGACTTTGGTAATTGATTCAGGTGTAGAAAAACGGAATAATTAGGTAGTGATCATTAAAATATTTTAGTAATTTATTTTATTTATGAACATTCATAGTTAGAATATAGAATATAGAAACTTAAAATTTCACGTTGAATAATTTGGAAAAAAAAATGATACTCCTTAATAATTTAGTGCTATATCAAAGAAAATATACATTGGAAAATGATTTTTTCCGCTAAAAAGTTAATTTTATTATACGTACGTGTTCAATACTTTGATTACTTAACGTGATGGTAAAAATCACAGACAAGAAAAACAATAGTGATAATAGTCTTATTATTAATTT
The DNA here is from genome assembly GCF_037042655.1 of Diuraphis noxia. NCBI lineage: Eukaryota > Metazoa > Arthropoda > Insecta > Hemiptera > Aphididae > Diuraphis > Diuraphis noxia. The sequence goes on along the minus strand of NW_028301712.1, from coordinate 40,366,474 downwards.
ACATAGGTAATTATGTATATAGGTTTATAATTCTTACTTTTTAACAAATAAATAAATGGTTTTAAATGTGTTGCCATCTTTATAAATCTAAATCAGGGTGTCGTCGTAAAAAAATGTCGAAAAGTACTGCAGCGTTAGGTATAATAAGTTCCTACTTTTTATGATTTAAGTTATATAAATATACCAATTTGTCATTGTAATTATGTCATCAACATTAATTACCTATTAATACACTTCTAAAGATTTTAATTGTTCTTAATTGAAAAAAAAAATGTATTATCTTAAAGTTTCTTTGTATATTTAATCATAATACATTTGTAAAATAAAGAATTATTTTGTTATGTTTTGAGTAAAAATCGATTAAGTAATTATTTACAATAACCTATATTACGTATGCCTACATAGCTGCATACATTTATTTGTTTTTCAATAGATTCTTATATTCTCCCACTTAGGCTGGAGTGGCAGTGTGTTGACGGGTTGCTATCGTGCTTGTACTTTAGTACTTGCTCGATGCGTACTACATCAATCCGCATGTGCTAGGGTTCTTTATTTTTTTAGTACCCGTATTTCTTTAGTATTTAAATTCCTTGGAAAAACAACTAAAAATTCAAACAGAATTAATAAACTTTAATTAAAAAAGAAACTTTTTTTTTCTAGAAAAATATTTATAATTTAATGAATATTCATCAATATAAAGTTACAATATATTATTATTATTATGGTAGAAATATATTATACTTTTATTATATTGTATATTATTCAGTTTTGAATATTGTGCACAGTTTTATTAAATTTGAAACTTTAATTAGGATTATGAACTAAATCTAACGTGGTTATGTTAATACTTCGTGCAGTTTAAACTAACTAATTACTATCGTATTTTAAACATAAACTTTAAATGGTTATTAATAAAGATTACTAATGTTATGACATATTTATTGTTGAACAAGATTATTTGATAAACTTTGAAAATAATGAATATTTATGCATTGACTTGCAAATAGATGTAGGCAGCGAAAATGTAATGATACTATAATTTTTAATTAAAACTAACAGATGAAGCGAAAACCAATTCATAGGGAGTGAGTTTTATCACACAATAATAATTCCATTTAGTTTTTCTATAAAACACAAATTAATTTTTCATTATGATATAATATACTATGCATACTTACAATACCTTCTATATAGCATGGGATATAACCTTTATTACATGGCATAGTACGTATTCAGTTTAGTAGAAGAACGAGCATTTCACTTTTGCTTCCGTATCCGATCCTAAACAATCAACAACAGATGGAAACTTTTGTTGTTTGACTTCAACCGACTAGCTCAAGTATTATTTATCCTTTTTGGTTTACGAAGCAGTGCGAGCCGTAAGGTCATGGAAGTATGCAGCTTTATAAGTTTTGGTCGGACGAGCTACAGATGAAGAGTGAACTTCAAAATATTTGAATATTTCTATTTCACTTCTTGTGTTTGTGTAATAGTCCATTGTTCCATAATCAAATTCCTTAAATAATCCACGTCACTCTTCCTCTCTCACTATAACCAATAGTTTATCATAAGAAAACATTTGATACGTACGCGAGTGTATGACATTGAGTTATGCCTATGGTGCACTATCTCTTTGTTATTATATTGTTGTATTCGATTTCTGATGAGTTTTTTTATTTCCACATATTATATATCTAATGTAATACAGTAGTGGTCACTGGTTATTTGACTCACTAATTATTGACTTATTCGCCTATTTGACTTAAAATGGCTGATCTTGATTTGCAAGTATAGGTAATAACACACAGCAAACGATTCGTCAATAAGATTCACGTACTGGTCGGATTGGATCACTTTGAAACGAAAAATGGAAAATCTATTAAAATCTGGATGAATTTTTATCAAAAATTAATTAGCTAACCCTATAGGACCCTAGTATATTACAATATTTTACTACTTTATTTTTGACTAAACACAATTATTTTTTTATATTAAATGTCTATGCAGTATTTTTACTATATAAATATAAATTTAATCGCTTCAATCACACAACAACTGAAATTTCAATAAATATTTTTAAGTAAATAAATATACAGTTAAATTTTTTTTGTGGGGAGGAGGTTGTTCAACTTATTGATTTATTTGGTTAATGGACTCAAATGGTTTGGTCCCAAAGTGGTCTTCGCTTACACTGTATTTATTTATTAAATATTTAACAATTTAATAATCCCACGCGATGGTCGTATTGAGGTCTTCGCGTATCATTTTCAGTGGTGATTTGGCGAAGAAATTCAATATCTTTCATCGCGTACTGACATAAAGTGAATCCGTTTGTTTATTGCTTAACAATAATACGAACAGGCTTGATTTAACGGTATCGCTTGGCCCCTTGACATATGTTTGTTACAGACATGTTTGGCTATTAAACAACGAGTAAGTACAAATTAATAGGTTAGGTTAGTACCTCCATTGGTGCATTTGTAAGTTATTGAGCACGGCAAATTATAGTTTACATTGTGCGTCTATAGATGGATACACGATAATAATGTACCAATAATTGAAATCACCATAGGACAAAGGTTCATATTCTATAGAATAAACACAAACAATCACAAAGATAAAATAATTTAAAAGTTTTTTCTAAACGCTATATTAGCATTAAGGAAACATTTTTTTACAAATCACTTATTTTATATATAAAAGTATATATATATATAATTTTATAATTTTTATATTCATATTAATAAATGCAGTGATACAATTAACGTGTAAATTCGTATGTTTTCCATAAAACTTTCTAATGATGAAAATTCAAAGACAATTATTATCATGTTTACAGTGTGACACATGACTTTGAATTTCATGTGTATTTTTTTTTTACTAGGTACATGAAGAAATTAATATTTCGCGCATGTGAAACAATACACATAGTTTTTGAATCTAACTGCCTTTTTTAAATTAAAATTTGAATTACTTTAATTTTTTTTTAAGCAATTTTGAATTTTAAAGATTTTTTTTCATTTTAAAAATTGACTTACTGATGGTTGTCGAAATTTTTGATTTATGCATGTTGTATTTATCATATTAGTTTACTGTCTATTGATAATTAGGCGAAAATAGTGTAAAAGTGTTTTAATTATAACGCAACACCTAAGTTAAACAAAAAACTTATGAAATTACTCAAGTGTAACGAATTGTAAATAGACTGTTAAAAATAATGATAAATACAACATGTATGGTGCATTAATATTATAGAAGTTGTAAACTTGTAAGTATTTAAAATTTAAAAATTGGCAATCATGTGAATCTTTAAACTTTAATAAGACAAAATTGATGATCGATTAATAATCAATAACAAAATTTTGTACGTATAGTTTTTACAACAAAGTCCTTAGCAACGGTGGGAAAATTCTATAGTAACTGAGTACGACTACGACAAATTTAAGGTTAATTATATGTGAAAACTGTAATGTAATGAGTCAAGTAGATGATATCGTATTAGTGTAATAAAATGTGTGTTTTTTTTATTTATATTTTTAAATGAATATCAAGATGAGATTTAAAAAAAAATAATAATATTATTTAAGCATCAGGCTATTGAAAAATGAGTATATATAAAAATATAAAATATAATATATATACAATTTCAAAAAACTACAAAAAAAAAACCAAACCTAAAATTATTTTGGAGCAAACAAAAATGTTTTGTTTGAAGCGTGAGCAAGTTTATCTCAGACGACTTATCATCAGTAACTCAAAATTAACTGGAACGGATTTGCGGGATACGTCAAAAACCATTTTTTTTATTTCTTGGGACGCATTAGGTCCACGTAAAAAATCGATAATTTTTTTCTTGGGACGCACTAGGGTTAGTACGCTGCTTATCTAAGACGCACTCCACCAGATATTAAATAAGGGTCATTTCGGCACGGTCTTGGGAAACTCCCAACGTTTACATAAAAAAACGTAATGACCGCCGCAATACGATAAGTATGTATTATTATGGGTTTTTTCCTTGAGGAAATGTACCGTACGGTCCGTACGTCAAGTGGCAGTGGTGCAACATATTGTTATGCTTAACGTCATTAAACGCATTATGCGCGTTTTTTATGCACGTCGCGCGTCGTCTTGAAATAATATTTCACATCTCAACGCGGTTGGTTCGTGAACGATACGTCATCATCATTGTACGAATACAAATTGAATTATACAATTTAAGTTTATGGCAAGGGATGTTAAAGATAACAGATTTACTTACTACATAGTATTATTATTTCTACTTAATCGGAGAGCGTAAAAACAATTTTGTGTGAAATGCTATAATTTCATTGCTGGAACTGTTGCACTTGAACTGAACATTAAATCAGATTTTTATCGTTTTATATTTTGGAGGGGGGGGGGTTTAGGCTTCGACAACAAAGGCCATTTAGTTTGTGGAACTATAGGGGAGGGAACTGTTGGTTTTGGTACTCGTGGATGTTTTGGCAGAATTTCGAATGGGCATCCGTAAGTTTCTGCCATGCGCGGGGGGGGGGGCTATCTTTCCAGACACCAGACAGCATGAACTGCCCGGAAAGCGATGCCACCCATGACCGGGATTCGAACCGACGACAGTGCGCGTTGCAACCGACGCCTTAATCCAACCGGCTACTACACCCCCACTCCTAATTTTTATATTCTATAATTAGCTATATTATTAAACTTATTTTATATTTTATAAATCATTATTAGATAAAACTTATGTCATCGCCTATTTATTTTATGAATTATAAATATAATGCTTTATTAACATAATGCACCTTTTTTTTTTTATGGTAAAAAAAATAAATTTATAAAATTGTAAAAATAAAATTTTAGAGTAATTATTATGATAATATAGTATCAACAGACATTGTAATAAATTAATACATAGTTTTTAATATAAAGCACAAAATAAATATAAATAACCTCGTTTTACAAATATTTCCATAGTGCTGATATTTTCTAAAGCAAAATTGTAATTTATAACAAAATGTATTACCTAGTTAAAATATAAATAAAAATGTTTTAAATAACTTAATAGTGATAAAAAAAATTATGATGAACTATTGTTTAATTTTTAGTGTAGATAATAAAAAAATGTACATATTTGTTTCAGATTAACTCGTAGACCATAGCTGCAATATTTTAGGATAAATAATCAAAATTCACAATAATATTTATAAGACCTATAATGTCGAATGGGTATTTTTTTACAGGCGTTAGTATTGTAGAAATTGGAATCACAGAGCTTGTTATATTAATATATAATATTATCTGCATTCGCATAACGTCATTGTACCTAGTAAGTTATTATTTACCTATGAAATTTTATCGAAAAAAACAACGTAAATTTAAATTGTGTTTTGTTAGTAATAAATTACAATGGCTCGACAGTTCACGTGGAAAAAAAGAAGTGTTGATTAAACTTCTGATTTTATATATAATGGTCTGGTGTAGGTACGGAGAAAAAAATCACGGTTTACAAATTCTATAATACCGTGACCGCGGTACATGTATACGCGCGCGTGTTGTAATTATTCAAGTCGTGTTTATCATCAATCGCCCGGTAGGTATGAGGAGCAAACGTTCACGGATATTGCAGCGAATAACTGTAGGCGGACATTCTGCAATTGGAAAAAACAAATCTTTCGTCAGGACGTTTTTTTTTTTCTTCGTGACACTGAAAAATGTTCATCTATTCCCTAGTTATTGAAGAAACCGTCCGGATGAAAAATGTAGGATATTTGTATGCAACCGCAGCAAAAATCGTACTCCGGGGAACGTTTTACACCGAATTTTCAACTTTTTCGTGCGTAACGAACAAATTGGTTTCATAGAAAATTTAGCCACACATGATGTGCACAGGCGAGAGGCGACGGACAGTCTGAGGTGATGAGAACACAGTTTACCTCCAAAATCTCTCTTTCTCTCTCTCTCACACACACACATGCTATGAATAAAAACTTCTTTCCCATCCATGGCGTTAAAAAACGAAAACGCATTACACCCGAAATAAACATAATATTATAATATGATATTACGTTCGTTCGTTTTACGTATAACCTACCGCTACGGTGATGGCCTACACAATTAATCGGATGGGGTTGCGGTTGGGGGGTAGGGAAGGGAGAGATATTAGGAATGCGTTGTGATTTCGAGGTTCTCCCGCACAAACACACCTATATGTATCTATACACGTTAACATTACCTATACATTATTATTTATTTTATGGTTTCGTAAGTGCAATTTTATGTAAATCCGTAAAATGCGTTGTTATACTTCCGATACTGTGGTATCAATCGGGAACCCGAATTATATAAATATTATACCATGTTGTTCTTATCTCAAAACAAAATTAATACAAAAAAATATTATTGCAATTGTTGGTATTTTAATTTTTCCTTCAAAATGAATATTTTTGTTTGCAAACAGTCAAAATTTTTAGATTTTAGAAATTCTTTGTTATTTATTATTAAATGTATTTGAGATGAAATGTGCACTCTAAATAGCATTAAGACACTCTTTTCGTTAATACGGTTGTATATAGTGTACAGAGGCTTACATTTTCAAAAATAGAGATGTTAATTACCATAAAGTGCTAACAACTTTGGCTATGATAATGTATCTTGATATATAATATACATTTTTTTTTTTTTTTTTAGTTCAGGTAATTAAGCAGTTATAATAATTTTATATGGATATGAATACTTTGCTTCGTATCGAATATATAGAACACACCCCTATACACGTGTTACATGACGTATTCAAAAGTGCTTGTTAAATATAATAATATAACGTGGTGGTCACACGCGGATTATAATAGGACTAAACTAATATTTTTTTTTTTAACAATTGTCTACCTTAAAACAAAATATGGATTTTTCGGTTTTATACCATCTTCTATGGAACTCAGAAGCACTTGACCTATAATAATCGTGATGGTCATAGGCGCAACTAAGGTCAATTTTTTGAGGGGGCTAGAATTTTAACTTAATATGTATATTTTGCTCATGGAATGTGCAACATTAATAATAACTGATATAATAATAATATTATTTCGGGGGACTAGACAAATATTTGGCGACTCTAAATCCATGTTTTCACCATAAGTATGTGTTTCTTGTGTTGACTAAATACTTAGTAGTTACAAAATTTAGTCGATATTTCGACTGGAATTTCAAAACATGAATAATTTTGATATACATGAGCTAAGTTTATTTATCATGAATTTATTAATTTGATTTGGGTTAGCTGTTTACTCGACTCCGTGGGAATACTTAGATTATGCTTTCACGTGAAAGATAAAAAACAATTTTTTCCGTTTTTGCACGATGTGTATAAATAATTATTTGTAAACTCTTAACAAAATTTATCGGATCACGTATAACTTTATAAGACATATCATATGACATACAAATATTAAGGAAATTTTTATTTTATTATACGTAAGTTATAACCACTACTCTTAAAACCAATAATTTATTGAAATAGGAATAATTTTCAAAATGCACTCAGGCAAGTGTGAATCATTTGAACTTTCATATAGATACCTACCTACATATTATTATTTTTTTAATACATTTTGGTAAAGTGATATATTGTAAATTGTAAATGGAGTTACTAATGCATTGGTTGAAAAATTATGCAGGTCGTTTGTTATTTATACACTATAAGCCATCACTTTTTTGGGATGGAAAATGTAACTCTGGACGATCTGAAATTAAACAAACATATATTAAAATACCGCATTGTTTTTCAAAATTAAAACTCCATTTATTGTTGGTAAAAATATGTATACTATATTACTATTGTTTTACCTATATATCTTTACTTTCAACATTTTTCCATTTTAAAACAATGTGAAAAAATCATTTTTAATCGGGATATTTTGTGAATGAATAGTGAGTATATGGATTATTTCATTGTACTAAGCATTTTAATAATAAGGGTGTATTATAAATGTTTTTATATATTAGTTTTTTCAGTTTCTATTTTATCAAATATTTCAGTTATCTACTTTTTATTGATAGTTGTAATATTCATTTTATACGTTAAATTATAGATTTTCTTAAATAATGATTATAAATTCTTAACGTCACGAAAATTTAATTCAAACTGCCTTAAATTTTTTAATAACTTGAAATTCTAGATTTAATTTCACCCTTTTCGTTAACTGTTTATTGTGTGCATGTTAATACAATTAGTGTAAAGTAAGATTATATAAAATTTGTTACATATATTTATAACTACTGCAGAGAAATAGAGGAGAGAAAAATAGTAAAACTCATACCTTTTTTTAAATTAAATTTTTAGGTATTGTGTACAAATTAAATTTAAATTTTAAGTATAATTCGTATAATAATAACAAAAAATTATTCATTGGTTTAAACGCTGAAAGGCGCAATTATAATATTGATTAAAATATAACGTGTTTTATTATTTTTTTTTTGTATTCTACCAGTTTAGTATACATTTAGGGAATTTAGGGACTATAAAAATTTTTTATTTTTATTTTTTTTAAAATTTAAATCAATACAATTTAAAATATAAATAATAATATATAAGTCAATTTTATAGATAAATACAAAAAAAAATACGAGGCACAAACGATATGATGAGGAAATAATCTAATAGTATACAACTTAAAGATTTTGGGTTTGTTTTATTTTGGTAGCAATTAAATTTAGTTGGTTTGCACTTAGAAATATGGCGAAAATAAAAAACTCCAGAGATTGGATAATTTTACATAGCATCAGTTTTTGATAAAATTTATTTTATGTTTTAGTTTTAATTTTAATTTACTAAAGGCACCGGATCTTTATAATAATCCAAAAATATTTATATTATTATTTATACGTATTCACATTCGTATGTACTATCGTAATAATGTAATTACGATAACAAACTTGTTATGGGACGATAAGATTACGACAAATTCGGTTATCGGTGAAACGGTTATTTGTTATGACAAAAGTATGTCAGTTAGTGACGGTTTTCGATGCGATGATTACGTTAAAAAGCGGTTGTCGCTTTGCGAAAAAGTTGACATTTTAGATTACCGTAAAAACAACGGAAACATTGGAATTCGTGCACTAGCAGAAAAGTTTGAAGTTGGAAAAATACAAATTGCAGATATTGTGTCTAACACAGGAGAAATTTATAAAGCGTGGGTTGAAAATGGAAATGAAGAACAATAATTAACGAAATTAAGAAAATGTGAAAGCAGTGTGATTGATAAAGAACTTTTGGTCTGGCTTAGTAAAACTCAAGAAAAAAAATTGCTAATTTCCGGACCAACAATACAGGGAAAGGCTAAATAACTTGCTGATGTTAACAAATTAAATGACTTTAAAGCTTCAAATGGGTGGCTTGAACAATTTCGAAAAAGGCATAACATTGCATTTAAATATATCTGTGGGGAAGCTTCAGTCGTTGATAGAATAGCTGTTGATGACTGGAAGAAAAAAATACTAAACATGATCGATGAATATGAAAAGCGAGACATCTTCAATGCCGACGAGACTGGTTTTTTTTTAGAGTTGTACCCAATAAAACTATGGCATTTAAAAATGAAACGTACAGTGGTGGAAACGTTTCAAAAGAACGGTTGACTGTGATATTGTGCTATATAATATGATAGGTGAGTTTGAAAGTCCTCTCGTCATAGGTAAGGCAAAACGACCGCGAGGTTTCAAAAAATTAGACTTCAATAAATTTCCCGTTGACTGGTGTTGGAATATAGAGGCTTTGATGACAACACAGATTATGAAAGATTGCAGGCTTCTGAAATTCGATAAACAAATGATTAAAAGTCAAGAATAGTACCTACTACTTTTTGTTGACAATGCAGCTCCTCATCCTCATCTTAAACTGCAAAATGTAGAACTAGTCTTTTTCCCCCAAATATGACGTCTCACTGTCAACCTTTGGACCCGGGTATAATCTAACAATTTAAAAAGCTCTATCGTAAGCAACTGTTACAAAAAGCAGTTGCTGATTTGGATGCTGGAGAATCTAGCGCTATAAATGTTTTGGACGCTGTGTGGGTAGCTTTTGTTCAAGTCCAAATCGAGCCTAAAACTGTAAAAAAATGCTCCTTGCGATGTGGTTTCAGTCACCAAGTCGATGAACAATTAGGACAAACGATTGAGAACAATCCGTAATAGATGGAGAACTTTTAGCTCTCGTCACACTGGTCTACAGCAATGTTGAAGAAGAAACGTATTTTGAATAAGACAAAATCATTTCCACTCACGACACCAATCTAACGGGAACTGATGATCCTGATGTACCCGATGAGCCCAAAAATGAGGAAGAAGATGAGCCTGAAGAAGCAGAAACTTCAAAATATCAGATAACAAGTTTACAGGATGCTTTGTCTGCTATAAAGAGCGTAAGTCATTTTATTTCATCAATAGAGGTAAAGAGCAGTTCTATATTTTACTTCTGCTGTAACATTAGCGAATGGTATTAGTGATATTACTAATGAGATTGCACAGAGACGGACGTGTAATTATAAACAGACAAAGCTCACTTATTTTTTCAAACAAAAATAATTTAAGAATACATATTATACCTATTTACCTACATAATATTTTGATTTTGATTGTAAAAATACACTTTAAATAATAATAATTTATAATAATTTATAAAAATATAAAAATGTTATAATTTACAATAAATAATGAGTAATAACATTATACATACATATTATAGTGCATTATTATACAAACAATAATTTCAAAAATGTATCCCCTCTGAATAACGGATAAAATTTTGGTGACCTAGAGTGTCAGCTATTCAGAGGTTTCACTGTAATCGATTTCTTTAAATACTTCAATATATTTATATTATTATTTTTTATAATGTGTTATTTCGATATTTGTGAAAACCTGCAATATAATTTTCGAATAAATTTTTAACATATTAAAAACTAATTTATTTTTATTATATACCCAACAACTACAGTAGGACAGGTACCTGAGTTTTATTTTTCATATTAACTGAAAATTACTTGATACAGAATAATATGTTTTCGCAGTACCTACCTATCTATTTAACAAATTATCTGGTTGTAAAGTTTTAATTAATTTTATGTTACACACTCACTTAGAAATAAAACGGTACTATTTTATTTCTTATAATATTAACTTTACTGTTCTATTTATTATATAATTGATGGTATCGAACGAAAATGAAAATGAATTAATTATTTACGTTTGTTAGTTACGTTGGTAAATTTTTCTACTTAGGTATTTAAATTAATATAACAAAATATTTACTGACATCTTAGTTTTGAATTTTGATCGAAGCTTTATATTCTTAAAATATCTCTGATACATAAGCACATGGACACAACATTGGGGGGAGAGGTCTTTTCTCTTCATCAGATACTTGTGGGTTAACGATATGTGTTCGTTTCGCATTCTGTTGATTGAGGTTTCTATTTTTCTTGTTATGTCCAGTGGCGAGAGGCATATGAAGATAGTATTTTTAATTTCATTTAGTTTTTAAGAATCTTGTGTCCAAGCCCATAGCAATATGTTTGAAATAATTTTTTTTATAGTTTCAGCGTCGCGTAAGGTTAGGGAAAGATTTAAAATTTACATATACTAGTATATTGACATATACTAGGTATATTTAGGCAAAGCGGTTACTTATATATTTTTCTTATTTTTTTATTTTAATTTAATTTTATGAATCTTATGAATTTGATTTATATTTTTTTTGTTTAACATAATTATTGTAATTTGAAATTGTAAAATGAATATAATATATTTTATAAAATTACAAATATTGTGTTAAGTTAAACATTTTAATAATAATCACTACCACTTTTATGAAACCAATACGAATCAGTAATAAATATTATTTTATATTTTAAAAATGTATGCAGTAGTATGTACCATCAACAATAATATGTTAAACTAACCTAAGTATTTTCAAATCTTTTAGTTTTTTTTTTTAAATTTTCACTTGTAAAAGTTTTAAAATTATGCCGTTGTTCTCGTTCTTTATGTTGAAGTAATAGTATGGATTCATAATTTATATACATCTGCGGCTTAAGCGATAAGCCTATAAACATATTCATTAAATATTAGACTTATAACAATACAATTGTAGGTAATTGAAAAATTACATGTTCAAATGACTGTGCTAAGATCAAGCGATGTTAGTTGTGCGTGGCAATTTGAATTCCTAATGTTAACCCAACCATGAGAAAGCTTTTGAACAGAAATTCATTAAAAAATGTGAACTTTTAAACGCTTTTTGTTAAAGCAAATTTCATCTGAATATTTAATTTTTGACCAACGACTTTGTGTATGATGATATGTTGTCAGTTTATTTTAGGTACAATATATTGTATAATATTTATCACATAATATTCACATAAATATAACAAATTGATCCTAATTCTGAAATCTTTGGGTCGTTTTTTATTATCAATATACTATATTATTATACATATATACGTATAACTATAAAGTGAAAATATCTATGTTAATACGTTACGGGCTATAGAGACAGCTAGTTAACCCTCAACATTTGTCTTTTCGCTTTTCCCCCCGGATCGAGACACTAGAAAAAAATTGAATGACCCTATTATTCCTGCATTCCCAACCTAATTTAGGGATATTTATGATATACCTATAATAGAGCTTCGATTATCTAAACAAAACTCAGATATAGTTTACGTATCCGAATGACAATAAGTCTTATAGCGTTTGTACATGCGTCTAATCATGAATTTTTGTATGATTAATCAACGTAAATAATTATAGAACTAATAAAAAATAATATAATATCAATACTACATTACTTAATTTTATGTATGAACACATTAAATATATATATATATATATACAGATTGATTCACTAAACATGCTCATTCCTTTTTACTTTAAAAATATAATTATTTAAGATCTGATTTTTGAAATTTTAAAATATACTTAAATGCTATATTTTAAAATTCTTCAGATTTTTTTGTATTTCTTAAGGAGTATCCTCTAGAGATACAAACTTCGATTTTTCGAATAAGAACCACAATTTTTAATTGTATATTATTCAGTGGATAATTTTTCTGAACAATTTGAAGTAATGGGATATAAATTTTAACAAATAGTTTTCGAGTTATTTTACTTTGTGGCCTAAAGATAAAACTTCCACGGTAGGTTTATAACTTTATAAGATATGGCTATGATGAAAATTTTAGTAATTTTAATCAATCTTTTATATTAAATTGAAAAACAAAGGTTTGTATATCCTCACAGGACACTCCTTATGATGTACAAAAAAAAAAAATTAAAGAATTTAAAAAAAATGTGAAATATGCTTATGTGTTACTTTGAGTGTATTTAAAAATTACCAAAATAACTAAATTAATTGAGTAGATTGATTATTAAATAAAAAAATAAGCATGAGTATACTTAGTGAATCATATTATGTATCAATATATTATAGTATAATATGTCATATAGACTGTAATAAATGTAAAACAATATCCGGTATCTGAATATTCATGTTTCCGAACTAGGACGTAGGGTCTCAATTAGACCAGTGGCGTGGCGTGCTCAACTATTTTGAATGGAGAGGAGTAACGAGTAGGTATGAATTTTTACCTTTTTTCAGGCCACGGTTTATCTAAAATCATCACCTTATAATACATTTTATGTGACAAAAATAAGCTAAAGGTGCGGGAATGCGGGATAGTCATATCCCTCGTCTCTCTGTGAGCACATCCCTAGTTCAGACGGTCGAAGTTCTGTTGTAAATACATTTATTAACATTAAGAATAAAAATAGCAGTTTATAAAATGATAATAATAAGTAATTGTATTATAATATTAATAGATAGCTAGGTTATAACTTACAGTTATATAGGTAGTAGAAATAATGATTAATATTTGTATCTTTTTTTTAAAATTTATTAACCTATATATATATTTAAAAAAATTATCTGTAAGAGAATATTACCAAGTGAAATAAGTTTGTTGATACATTTTTATTAAATATGACTAATGCAATAATATTATAGGTAGGTACTTACATTTTTAAAGCTATTTCATTTTAATAGGTGTACGAATGGCTAAAAACTACTTAAAACATTTTTATTAATCATTTTTTTTTTTTTTTTTAAATATATTAAACTAATTAATATTAATATTATGTTCTAGAGTTCAAGGTGATAAAAATATAAAAATATCTGTAAAAAATCTATTAACACCATATTATCTATAATATAACATTTTCTGGTATAACTGATTAGAAATTTATGATGTCTTTAAAAATTCTACCAACCAGCTGAATAAAGTTGTTAGATCGAATTCGGTAGGTTTACAAAATAAACTTAACTAAATACTAATTACTAAATTCGATTTTGACTAATTATAAGCTCGTGAAAATATTATATAAACATTGAACATATAAATAAAAATACGATTATATGGTATGCATACATTGAATGAATAAAAGTGCGCATTCTCTATAGTCACTTGCTTAGTGTGTGCTTATTATACACAATATTTGTATGTGTAATAAATTTATTATAGCAAAACGTTTAGGGTGTTGAAAATACTTTGAGAAAAATGGCAAAAAAATTTAATGTTTCCGCCCAGGATCGAACTGGGGACCTTCTGCGTGTTAGGCAGATGTGATAACCGCTACACCACGGAAACGTATGAAGAGATGGTAAAAATTTATTGTTGTTAATATGAATAAATGTGTATTGTGAGATGTGACAAATTGCTGAAATTGATTATATAATTATATATACCAATATACCTACCTAATAACTAAACCATTGCCCTTTGATTATACAATATATTAATTACATAATACCTATAACATTTTATTATACCTACTAATAGGTAGATCATAGATGCGTAAATTATACAATAATTGTATATTTTGTATCTTCGTAATTTTTTTAAATATCTCTCATACACCAATATTATTTTTGAATCGTCAGAAATTTAGAGATACTTACCTGATAATGGGTTATAGCCGTTATAGGTAAAATAAATTATACATGGAAATAAAATATTAGGTATATAAATTCGGAGTTCTCTAGCTAAACCTGCCTAGTACTTACCTACTCGTGTATCTGTTCTTTCCAGAAGTATGTACTAGACACGCTGTATTTTTTTTCTTTATCTATAAATTAACAATATTTCAACACAAACTTCTAGACAAATTTATGATTATCAATCCCTTTTAAGCTAAGGTTGTGTTGGGGATTGAGAGTATACCTTTTAATTTATTTTAAATTACAAATTATAACGTGTAGGTACATATAAGATATAAATAACAAATAGATAAGTAGGAAATAGAACGAAAACAAATTACCATCTAAACTCAGAAATTTTAAAACAAAAAAAACTGTGTCCAAATGGGTATACCCAATAAACGCATTCACCCATTCAGGAGTGAACAGATAATTTATAAACAGATCCAGTAAAAAACTGTAAATATTAGTGTTTTACATTCCTATAACGACAATGATAATTTCATTCTTAATATTGTAAACCCATAACATTTCGTAATTTTAGACTAATAATTGAAGACTTTATATATTTTATATTAATAATAATAAAAATAAAATTATCATCTATACACTATAAAAAATGCTTAGGAAAAATACAATAATGAAGTAAAATTAATAATTTAAATCATAGACTATAATTCTAAAAATAACCAGTTATAAATTTTAGTTTAAATATATAAACCAGTTTATATTTTTAACATTACCTACCTTGATGAAAATGAATAATTTTTTTTGCCTTTTGTGTCATTAAATTAATATGTTGGCCCTGTTGGCTGTTTATATGATTACTGTTTTTAAAAAGAAATTGATAAAAAAAATAGTATTGCGTGATTATTGTATAAGCAAAAATTTTATAAAATATGAATGTTTCCGCCCAGGATCGAACTGGGGACCTTCTGCGTGTTAGGCAGATGTGATAACCGCTACACCACGGAAACTATGAAGATTAAAAACGATTATTCAGCCAATTAGAATCTCTAATTAAAAATGAATAACGTTCGCAATATAATACTGTCGAGTACTACAGTAGTTTTATAGTTTATTATAGTTTTAATATATTACACCTAATAATTACAACTTTTAAATTATAAATATATTAAGTTAATTTATTTGCTGTTATCCATTTAACAAAACAATTTGTTTTATCTGGACTTCTGCATTTTACGCCCAATACAAATATTACTTGGTAAATTGCTTTACAACTTAACAGTTTGTTAATAAAATATATATTAGATAGGTAACTAAAAGGATATGTCCTAATTTAACATTACATTTAATTTGATATAAGGTTAAAAGATAATTATTGTTTTAATATTTTATGTTATATTATAATTAAAACATCGTAAACAGGAAATCTAATGATTCAACAATTTTTAAAGAAATTCAACTCAGACACTAACATTCTAATTAAATTTAAAGGGCTTTGGGTTTTTTTTTTAAAGAAACTACAGACTTCTGATAAGTATTTTTAAATTTTATCCACCAATAATTATTATTTTATATTTGACATAAAAACACTTTTTGAGTATTTTTATTATAAGCAAATTACAAATAAATATTAGTTTTCAAATCATTCAGATTGATTGTTGAGTTGTAATAAACAATAGTATGTAGTATACTGAAAGCTGTTTACCTATATAATAATAAAATCATTCAAATATATCAGAATATGTAATAGCAGGTGCATAACTATCAGAACCATATACAAAACATAAATGCACACAATACATCGAACACTATCGAATAATACATGAGGTAAGATGCTATGAACTCTATGAACCTTTATATCAATATAAATTATAAATATAATGGTAATAGTTATGGGAATTTATTCGCTAAGTTACCTAATTCATTTTTTAAAAATGAGAATGAATGCTTGGCTGCTGCATTATTGTTTTGAATTCTTAATACTTTTATTTTTTTTATGTTGCAGCGATATACCCACTCCTCTTCCGACGTTTAAGTAAGATTTTTCCATTTAAGACTTAAAAATGTATGCTTCATATTGCATCTCACGCACCTGCCTATATATTATAAAACCGTTGAGAAATAAAATATATTCACTTGCAATGCGATATCACTTTGTTAAAAAATAAAAAAATCGATAAATGTATAAAATAATAACATTATACGAGTATTATTAAATAAAATATTTCGTATGCTCCAAATTTATCAAACATTATATGTCTCTTGCGTATAACTTAATATGCTATACTGTAGACATTCATGTAAGTCTTTCAGTATGACGTTCAATATTCAGTAGTTCACTATACACATTACCTTCAATATTATAATATAACAGGTATAACATGATAAAAAGACAAGAACTTTTTTCTGTTTACATTTTATTATGATCACGCGTTTTGTAATTTTTATCGCAATGACTTTAACTAAACATACTTAGTCAATACCATTTATGCTAATTTTTTTATGCAATATTTTTTACGACACATTTTTATGTATTGTTACAATGTTACCACACGTTAAACTACATTACTTTTGGATTTAAAGAAAATAATTCTCATCTAGCCTTCAGACGTATCATCTTGCTTTCAATGTTCGAATCTCAAAAAAAATTAATTTCAACATTGCCTATGGCAAATGACGCAGACTATTATGTTAAGAGCTCAGCGATTGGCAGTTATACTGCAGCTACTTGACGTCTGTGTAATTGGCACAGAAGTAGTGGAATTTACTGTTCTGATGTTTAAAAATCACTCTCACGTCAACTCGCTGTTCTTTTCATTGACGTTTCATTTCATTTTTATCCATTCAGCCATTTCCTAAAATATAAACTATGGTTAAGTTTTACATGTACATGTTATATTATGTTTTATTATCAGAAACTACATCTTCAATGTTTATTTGTGCTATAAGTTTATAATATTTTGCACTTGCATAAAACCAGGTATACAATACACGTAAATCGTATTATAATTATTGAAATTAAAAATATAAAAGTATATTCTTGCAATAATGTTCATATCATATTGATAGTAAAGTATAGCTATAGAGTGAATAATAAAATATATTTCACATTTACACGTGAGACGAAACCTTCATACAAGAAACGATGGGACATCTAACTTGAGGTTTAAATTATTGTTCAACGTGATATGGAATTCCATATTATTTTGAGTTCAAATAATAAATTATATCTCATTCTAGCGTATAAACGGTAATTTTTTTTAACCTAGGACACTTTCATTTAAGAGTACGCTACACAACTATTTATTGCAGGCATTCCTTACAAGTGCGTAATATACTGATATAACAAATTTACGCTCAGCAGATTAAATAGTTAGTTTAAAAATTAGAGTAAATCGACCTATTACGAAACTTGATGGTAAGAACGTTATTTGTGTTGTTGTTTGTGTATGGGTTTTTACGATACACAAAACAATAATTTTACTATAATTTTTTTAATAAGTTATTCTTCTATAAAGTATATACAGCATAAACGAAAAATGTTCATAATAATTTCTTTGAAATTGAGTTATCTTTCAAAAAATTTACCAATACAGATAATTTTCTTACCCTCAAGTTTCATAATAGATAGATCAGATAACTTTAATTTTTTATCTAACAGAACTAAACGTGATTTTCTGAGCGTAAATTTGGTCACGCACTTTTCAGATAGCCACAACAATAACAGTTGTTGTTGCAGCACTTTCTTAAGTTAATTTTTATGGTTTTTAATTATAAAATCTTAACTACTATTTATATGTTATAACTAGGGCTGGGATTTTAATGCCCTAAAAAACCCCAAAAAATTCCCTAAAAAAAGAGCAATAAATCTACAATTTTTTTTATTTTTAATAATTTTAGTATAAATTACAATAAAAAGTTTTAAAAAAAAACATTATAAAAATCTATTACAAGTGTAAACTGTAAATACATAGTTTTAGTATGAATCTAAAAAAAAAGTTGTACACAAAGTTGGATAGACTTAATCTCATAGACGTGGACTTCGTTCAAGTTTCATACACTTGCAGGTTTCCAAAAACTCAAAAAATGCTCCAAAAACTCTAAAATGCCCTAAAAAATTAAGAAAATGACCTAAAAACTAAAAAATGCAAAATAAACTATCTTATTCTCATTTAAATGTACATAAAACAAATTTGTGACAAGACGAGCATTGCTCAGTAAGCTTTGAAAAACAATGCAAAGTGCATCGAAATCCCAGCCCTAGTTATAATACATTAATAATCATATTTTTACTTTACATTATCATCGCTATTTTTTAGTTTTAAATTGACAATGTTTTATAATCAAAAATAAGGGCAACATAAAAATACAGCGAAAACTATCTAAAGCGGAATCGCATGGGACCAACAAAAAATTCCGCTTTAAGTAGTTTTCCGCTTTGATCAATAAAACGGACAAATTCCGAAAATATCAAAGAATATTTTTCAATTTATTGTTTTATATAATATAATTCATTAAAATTAAACTAAAATATAGGTTTTATAATTCATTCAAGACAATTAAATATGACGTATAAACATTTAGCATTTCTAAAAATGGTGTAGAGTTTTTTGTTTTGTTACGGTTGCTGCTATTTTTTCTTCTGATTATTGTTTAATCAATGAAACCAATTGAAGAAGATTATCATCTGATTGATCAATAGCAAACCGATGTAGAATTTTTATTTCAATTAATGTTTTTTAATATATATTAATCGTCATGACTTCTTCATGCATCACTTCTTCTTCATCGCCAGATGAATTACTTTCACAATCATTTTGTGAATGTATTTCTTGGCTCTCCGTTACCAAATTTTGTATTAATCATCAAAAACTCATTAACATTATTATCACTATTACTTAATGATTTACATTGCACATTCGCATATCTATATTTTATACCTAATTTTTGGTTTATAGTAATTTTAATAGTCATTTTTCGGTTTATGCAAGGTTTTTCCTTGCATGGTACCTACTTCGTAAATCGTTCCGTTTTCGCGTCATGAAGGTTCCGTTTTATTGAGGATGATCGTCTATATAAAACTATAGGAACGTGCCGGAACCATAGAAAAATTTCGTGTTGGATAGTTTTCCCTTTTATTCAGGGTCCGCTTTAGACAGTTTTAACTGTAGTATATATAGATATATTAAATAAAATAATATGTAAAATTATCAATTGTTTGAGAAAAAATTGCTTTTTAAACCCATACATGTCCACTGTAAAAATAATAATTAATCAATCTTTATATAATATATAATATACTGGGTTATGCCAAAAAGAGCTAATTTAGCACCAATGTTGACTGCAGTAATCGGTATGTGACCTGTGTTAGTGTAGGTCGGTTATTGTATAAAGTACTCTGGTATTACGTGTCACAATTGCGATAGCTGTCATCCACATACTACGCGTTTGTCCAGAGTAGGTTATTATTTTTTAAACTGAAGTTGTACTTAATCACTTAACACTGACGCTTTTGATGATATCTAATAACTAAAACCGTCACGTAGGATTATTTAATTTATTATAATGTTTTAATATATTTCACATTTGGAAAACTGACAAGTATTTGTTCATCGGTGAAGTGACTAAGTACCTACTCAATTTCAGCTATTGTGATGAATATAATATGATTAGTATTTTTAATGTATTTGGATTACGTGGTAATGGTCTATTCCAGTTGATTTTGAGGCTAATAAGCAATTGGACCTTATACTTGCGAGTGTTAACGTGGAGTCAACTGTATAATAATAATTCATTGTACTATAATAATACTATAAATAAAAATAAATAGTAGTTAGGTATTTATTTGTATTTTAGGTATTTTGTTATGTATGATTTAAGATTTGTTATAGTTGTTCTACTGTCGTACGTCTACTGTTCTACGTCGTTTTCCGTAGGTAGCTACTCATATTTCATAACAACGATGGAAACTATAAATGATATATAATTGATAATAATTAATGATAAAGTAATTGTGTTTTCATGTTAGTTACCATGCTTATATTTTAAAAACAATAAAAATTGTGTATATTATATTAGAATGGGAGCTTTCAATATTGTTAATTGTTCATTCTATACAATATATTGCAATAGCTATATATCATAATATATGTATGATATTCCAACATAGTATAGTTTTAATGTTTTATGAACACAAAATAATTTTTTTTCCAGTACATTTATAAAAAAATATCATATTATCCTACAACTAAAAAATGATATCTGGTCATCATTACTACCAAGTACCAAAGGATAAAAAAAAATACTCAACCTCATATGATGCATAATATTTCTACATCACATGAAAATAATCCATAGGTTTATGTTATTAATGGTACCTACTTAATACTTATTAAATAACGAACGGGGATTTGTTTTTTAAATATAATAGTTGGTCCTTAATTATAATTTTAATTATTTGAAACCCAATACTATGGTTTTTGAAACAAAGGTGGTAGTGTTAAAATAATTTTTAAGAAAATATAAAAATACAAATAATTACTATCACATTATTTAAAAGTCCAAATTTATATAATCAAAAAAAATAAAATTGCGTTTTGCACTTAAACGTAAAACGTTTATTATATGCCTTTAGTTTTTAAGACTGAAAAATACTTGTACGTTTTTTATATTTTAGTGTAATTTTAGTAAAATGGGTTTAAACATGCATTAAACTTTTACTGGTATAATACGAGGAGATGTAGGTACTATGATAACATTTTTACCATTATGCAGGTATTATAACTATCACTTTAAATTTCATCATAATATATAGATTATTTAGTGAATAATATGTGCCCAATCAATTCGATTTTTTTAAAAATTATAATCATAAAAAGTTTCCGCACACATGGCGCTATTACAAGTAATAATTTTTTAACAATGGGTTAAATAATTCGATATTAGGTACCATTGTAATTAATTTTATAATTAAAATTGCATATAGTTTCTGCAGGCTGGAAAAATGTCTGTAATAAAATAAACAATTATCACTCTAATACATGATGATATTCCAATTTCAAATATTTTGTAAAGTTTCTATTTTGTACATACATACCTATAAATTACAAACACACAATAATTACGTACACTGCTGTCTAATATACGTATACCTATAAATTATTTAATAAAATAATTTTTAACTATAAATTAATGTTGTATGGTTTTTTTAAAATTTTAGATAACATTATCAACGTGAAAACCACAGCTTATACATTTTAATGTTCCGAGATTTTTACCATGATAACTTTGATTTTGAAACGTATGATTTACGTGATTACATTCATATAAATATAACATCAAGAAAACATATGTTTAATTAATCAAATTATTTACTATTATAAATGGCGCAACTCCATCACAAGTAGTATGTATATTGTATTATATTTTGTGATTTTATGTATAGTATTATTATACGCTTTCAGAATAAATTAAATGTTGAATTTTGTTTCATGTAACTACTATTAAGCTTTAAATAGGGTTGATTTTTTTATAAAAATGTCAATCATAATTATTACGGTGTGGCATCTTTGTGAATTTATGTTAATTTAATATATATATATTATAACTATCATGAACTACAGTAAAAATTCACAAATTCGATTTATTCGATATAATAATATACATTGTTAATTTAAATTTATTTTATATTATATTTAAAATGTATTTTTGTTTTAACAGGGGATTAGGTCATCTTGTCAAATGTCTTTTAAAAATAGTTGATTACTTAATATTCATTATAGTTGTGTTTATACAATTTTAATTATAGTTCCCTAAATAGAATAGTAAATTAAAACTAAAATCTAATTAAACAGAATTTAAATTTGAAAGAAAAAAATTCACATCCAGTATTAAATAAATTATATATATATATATATATATATAAATAATAAAACGATTTTCATTATGAAAAGTAAATAGATCAAATTACTTTTTCTATAATAGCATCAGAGAAAAATATCTTAATATTTCAAATTACCACACGCGAACGTGACATCTAGTTTCAATAACCCCTTGTCACACCCCACTTGACCTATCATTGTTAAACAATAATATACATTAAAAATATTTATTTTTTTTAATTTAAGCAAATAAAAAAAAAAACTTAAAATACTTTTACATAAAAAATAGATAAATAGAATTATCCTGAATGAAACTGTTGTCAATATAAATTATTATAAAAGCAGTTTTTTTGAATTTAATATTTTGTATCACTTATTGATTTTATGTGCTGTTGTTATTTGTGTTAAATATAAACTAGAATATTTAATTTAACGGACTGATCTTCTAGTTTTTTTTTATTCAAAATATACAGATTAGGTAAAATGATTAATACAATACAAACGATTATTATTATCATTTTACTTAAGTACTACGATGAAAATGATGAGTCTTTTTTGAAGGGGCTATTTTCTATATAAGCAATGTAATAAATGCAAATTTAATAGTCAATGAAATTTGTTATTAAGTCCGTTATTTTAAACCGAAAATAGTTACAATGTATGCGAATAATAATTTTCGTTTTACTATTATATTTTATTGCTTGCTTCCAGTTATTTATTTATTATTAATATTTTTAAAATTTATTTTGTAAACAATAAATAAAACGTTACCGACTGCAGCTGTCGGAACGTCGTAGTATTATTCTGATCGCATTATGTAAATGAGATTTATTTTCACACATATCACGCCTGCAGCACAGTACCGTATTATAAGTGTTCCCTTGATGTTTCGGTATAAAATCCAAAATTTATATTGTAATTATCTGACCCATCTATGCTCACAAATTACATGATATGCTTGCGTTATAGGTGTTTCATTTGGCAAATATTTAATTAAAACTTAACATTTTAGTTTTTAAAAGTCGTAAATAAAGTTTATGAACATAATATATAAATTATAAATATAAAATAGCATATTGTTACACATTTTATTAATTTGTTATGTGCATGGAACAATATGTTTTTTCGCTTTCATCATAAACCTTAAATCTCAACTATTGAAATTATTGCATTGTACAATAAAATAAACAATATTAAACTCAAATTTTAATGTGTAACTAAAATGATGTAGGTGTAGGTAACAATATTTTTGTAAATTAGTATTTTTTAATTGTGATATATTTTTACATTATATTATTTTATATTAACCCAAATCATACCAATAGCATCTCTAAGTAGATATAGAAATTAACAGATTGTACACAATTCTTAATTAAAAATTAAACAAAAGTGTTATATACTATCTTAACTTAATATATGTAATATGTATATAATTAATACTTATTATAGTTAATTTAATTACCAGACTTGGCATAAGTTAATAATTAGTAGATTTATTTGTTTTTATTTCAGGTATCAGTAAAATAAAAATATATTACTTATATAAAAGAGCATAATAATTTCATTCATATTATACCATATTATAATTTAATAATAGTTGTTATTCATAAAATACAACCACAGGCCACAGCAGTATCATAATTTCCACTAAACTTATGAACAATCATAAAGATTTTATTTTATTTTATATAATCTTAGATATTCGTTATTTTGGTCCTGTGTAATGTAAATTTTTTATTTAAATTTAACTTTATTGATATAAACATTATAAATAGTACAAATATACCTTCTTCAAATTTCAATCAACAATTATCTTTTAATAGATCATCAAAACCACGATTAGTTTAGAATTGATTTAAATTTTACAACACTCCATAGGTATTCACTTATAATATTCGATGATATTGTTTATAAAGTATTTATGTTTGATCCATAGTATGTAGTATGTACCTGTCTATGGCCTACCCAAGTTCTCCCCATAATTAACATAACATATGTGTACATTATATTATAATTATTATTTAGACCTTTAACGCTTCTATACGGTTTTGTAAACGGATACCGTTGTAGAATAGGTAACTAAGTGATTGATAATCACTGTGATGTTTCTAATAAATAAATGTGTATTTCTATTTTTAATGATGTTGAATTAATTGTTATTTTGTATTACCTATATATTTTCGTGTCGTTAAAATGTTCAAACACGGTTTTGGTTCTTATATTGTTACGTTATCATGATCATTAGTAGTGTATAAAAGCAAATAATAGTTTCATCAATGAATTAAACATTTTTTATGATGTTTTTGTTAAAAATTAACACTTCATAGCATCATCAATATTTATTACACATCTTCATAACTACATAACTTTTTTGTATATGTTAAAATGTATTTAAAATAAATATTGAAGTATCAACAAATATATAACAAATGTAAATAATAGATATATTGATAGGAGACGCTAATAACATTTAAAATTAAATTGAATAAAATATAATTTTAGAAAAAAAATGTCTCCAATTCTATTTTCAGCGATAATTTATCCCATGTGTATGATATTATTTTAATTATTCATATTGGATCCAATGCGGATCGAGGAATATATTATGATTATCATTATTCTTACTTCGTACAATGTCTTGTATTAGATTTTTGTTTGTGCTTTGGTAATTGCGTAAATGTTGATGTTTTTTTGTTTAAATTTATATACTTTTCTTTTATAAAAAAGCGGCCTATCTAATTATCATCTCTGATTAGTTATTCAAAACAATAAACATAATGCAGATACATATTAAAGATTGTAAGGTAATTATTTGTTGAGTAATATTGGTAGTTATGGGGAAAATTAAACATCCTGTATAAACTTTAAAATGAAAAATCGTAAATGAATAAATATTCAATAGAACTAAAAGCTTTGAATCATAAATTATTAAAACTAATATTAAGTATTATTTTCTGTTAACGAGATTTGGTCTTATGTTCTGTTATTATTACTGTTGCACTAATAACAATTGCTTCTTAGAATATAACTGTAATATTTTAGTTAACAAGTAACAGTAACAGTGTTCACTGCGCTAACAAGACTCATTCACATCGATTGACGATTTCACACCCGGTATTCGATAGTCTTTAATATGCGTTTTGCTCGTTTTGTCTACGTGTTTACAACATGCAGCTGTTGTACATAATGTTTTTAATTATCTCCAAATAATTATAATTCGACGTCTTATGCGCCGTTTATATACAACATATTCTATTATTATTAATCAAAAAATGTTCGTCAGTAAAACGATGGTTTTATTTTGTTTCGCATTTTAATACATTTCATATTTTAGGGGCCGTGCCAATCTAATTATTATAACTATGTAGATTCATAATTATATATAGGACCATTACCACCCTCCCATACCAAGACGTTAAAATATGTATAAATATATACACACTTCCAATATGACGTGGCAAACATCCTGGGATGAAATACCAATCACCAATAAGCTTAAATCGATTAAAAAGAAAATCACTAAATGGTACACTCAGCCCAATGCCTCCAGACTATCCGAAATCATCAATAACAGAAGAAGAATCGGTCATACCAATCTCACCCACATTCACATCATAAAACATGAAGAACAACTTCTCTGTAGCCAATGTAACGAACCGCTCTCAAGTCTCAATCAAACATGTAGTCCTAGACTGCCCGCTATATGTCAACGCAAGAAACATCCTCAACCAACCTTCAACGATGGATGAAGCTCTAGGAGAACACAACACGCACTTGATCCATACCTTCTTCAAATCCATCGGCATTGACACAAAAATTTAATATTAAGATAGAACTACACTGCTAAAAATATAATGTAAGTAATAAGTATACAATATCACTGTAAAATCCACATATACCACAACTGTAACGTAACCTTAATTTAGAACTTAGTTATTTATTTGTATATTCACTTATTAATGATAATGTAACCACAACCACAGGCTAATGACATAGCTGTTGAAGCCTTTAATATCAATAAAAAAAAAAAAAAAAAAATTATATATAGGGAAATTAACCGAGTATCCTTACTCATATTTTTCATTTAATACGGCATTTTTTAATTTTTAAGAATTTATATTTTATTAATTACTTTATTTTCAAACAACTTTTGCCGTTTAGAAAAGTCTGTTACACTATTGAGATTACTGTTATGATACATAATTATGACATTATGCATGACTTAGACGAATTTTAAATATAAGAACATGTCAGTTGGCTTCTTTTGAGTTCACAGCATTCCCGTCGGTCACACTAATACTTTCTAATATAAAATTGTATGAAATGCGAATTCCGGCCTCCTCCCCCACGGGTAATGTGTAGAATAAATATATTTTTTTAACAAATAGATTTACCTATCTTCCTGTCGTGCAGTGAACTAATAAAATTTGTTTATCAATTTTTTATGTTGTTAGGGGGTTACGATAAATTATTATGCGACGGAATTGACTTGGCTGCAATAAAACAACATACACATTTCTTTTTCATTATTTTCTTTTCGTGTGCAAGTGATGGGTGCAGTGGAGTACAATACAATATTGAAACACGCAAACGTCGCAAACCTTATGTTTTTTATGGCGTGGAATTATACAATTGTCACAGGAATAAAATAATTGTTTTTTAATACTAAACTAATCCTATGCGGTTAATCAGCACTCCGAATACCTATTTACTGCAATAATATACTGACCGTATTATCACGATAATACATCAGCGCCACATTGAAAACACTTAATATAGCTATAATGTACATACACACTATAAGTACCTAAATATATTTTGGCGTGAAATCATGAGAGCTCTAGAAATGGATTTACTGTATAAATTACAAGAAAGTGTCATTTTTATTTGTATCAATTGTCACTATAATATATTGAGGAAAAGCTGTTAGAGGTCTTATAGCATGTCAGCCACAGAGTAAAGTGTCAATACTAGTCTCATCGTCCGGCGAACCTATACACTTATTTGTTCAGAATTCGTATATTATATTATACGGTGACGTTGAGTGGTAATTTTATAGATTCAGTCTTCGGTGTATTAGGTTTACTTTATACCAATCTAATTTATAAAAAACTTCTACGATACAAAATAAATAAGGTATTACTGTTGATTCTAAATACTATATTGACCTATAATACTTATAATATGCACCTTAATTTTAAGTTTTTCAACATGAATAAGAAAGTGACAAATTTATTATAATAAATGCAAATGATTTTGCAAAAAAGCACATGTATTACAACTGAATAATAATATTGAAAAAATACATATTTTTATCTCAAAAATACATTACATTAACAAGTATGAAAAATGTATTTTTTTTCACATAATTTGAATATAGTAAAAAAAATTAAATAAATTTGTATATTTTACTATTTTTTAAGTGTTTATTTTTTTGAATGACAGCAGTATACGTTTAACACTTTATAATCTGAAATTGTTTTCATAATAATTCAATTTTGAACGAATTAATTAGTGATAAGTAATGAGTGAAACAGTGGACCAACCTAACTATGTGTTATTTAATTCTGCAGTTCATCTGTAGGTATAATTCGAAATACTAAGTTGTAATTTATTAACTAGCTATAGGTACTCTTTTGAAACATTTTATAAAGATACTGGTTATGGCAATATGAGGTGAGATGAGTAGAAATATAAAAAATAGAATAGTATTTTGTAATATGGAGAAGAATATATAGGTAGAGATATAGATGTTAAATAGATCAGGTGAATCGAAAATTTTGTCAATCAAAAGTAATGAATGCGAGATCCACAGCATCGTGATGAGAATCCTGCAGAGATGGAGTGTTAAGGGTAGAGCGGATTATGGTGTAGTCATGTTGAGAGTGCTCAATTTTTAATAAAAAAGCTGTTTAAGTCAGGAAGTGGTTTTGGACTCATTCAATGCATAGTTATTCACAATGTAGGTGTGGATACTAAACGACAGATCCATATTCGAGTATTGAGTGTACTAAGCAGAAGTAATGAGTGCGGAGATAGGTTGCGGAGAAGAAGAGAGTCATATTGCGTTTAATGAACCAGAGGATCTTGAGACCTTTCCCGACGATATCATTAACGTGGTGCTTGAAAGAGAGGGATTATCAATGTTTAATGTATTACAGTTAGCTTGAAATTTTCACTAAAGTTAACCTACAAACATGCTGTTGTTGAATAATATATATATATATATATATAAAAGCTGGAGAGGCCACAAATCCACAAAAGAAAAAAGTTATCTATAAAGTAATAAGTTCAAAACTGACGTTTAGGTACCTATAATAGATACCTAAATAATTAAATTGAAAAAGTATTATGATTTTTTATTTTTATTTATTCATCAGTTACAACATTAGTGCATGGCGATGGTTAAGTACTATAATATGTTGCAATTGGAAATAACTTGCGTATAAATCATTATATTAAGATGGTTTATTTTATACTTATATCTAAATTATTGGTATTCAAGATCCATTTCTTTTTTGGATTTCTTCATACATATCGAAAAGAGAACAAATTTTAATGAATACAAATTTCAAATCTAATCTATTCAATGTAACTTCAGGTCTACCTCAAAGTTCTCATTTGGCTTCTTTATTGTTCTTATTATTTATTAATGATTTAAAGATTTTACATTCAAGTAAACTTCTTTTTACCGTTGATTTGAAATTATTTAGAAAAATAAATTCCCAAAACGATGCATTATTATTAAAATTGTATTTGAATGTTTTGTCAGATTGGTGTTTAATTAATAAACTACCATTAAATATCAATAAATGTAAAGTTTTATCTTTCACTAGAATTCATGATCCTTGTTATAGTGTCTTATCATATTTATCAGTCTTCTTTTTTACGTGTTCATGAAATTAACGATGTAGATCTATTTTTTGATTCAACTCTCACATTAATTAATAAACACTTATTACATACAGTTAGGAAATCTTCAATGATTTTAGGCTTTATTACTAGAAATTGTAAAACATTCACTAATCCGGTTCTCATTAAAACTTTATATACTTCTCTAGTCCGATCAAAATTGGAGTAAAACACTGTGGTTTGGTCGCCATACTTAAATTATCAAATTAAATGCTTAGATAATATTTTAAAACCGTTTCTTTAGATTCGTAGCCTTCAAATGTAATTTAACTCGTAAACAACATTCTCCCTATCAACCACTATTACATTTTTTTTGACATCACATGTTTGTTATTTAATCGGAGGAAAATATATGATTTGAAATTTCTATTTAATTGTTGATGGTTTTACCCGCTGCTCTGAAATGTTAGGTTTTCTCAATTTTAAAGTCCCTCAACGTATAATTAGGTCATCCACTATGTTTTATACATAAAACAAATTATGCTTCTGCTTCGTCTATGAATAGGATAACGTCAATAGCTAATGACATAAACTTTGATTTGTTTAGCTTTAATTTTATTGGATTTTTTAATATTTATGTAAACAGATTCTTTTATTCTTACTTAAATATTCTATTTATTGTTATCTTGTAAATATTTGTTTTTGATTTATTTGTACCAGTATTTTTTCTTCTTGAACTATAATTAAATTAATTTTGTAATTGAATCATATGATCCGTTGAAAAAAAAAAAATAAAAAAAATAAAAATAATCTGGTATAAAATAGAGAACAGAGATTGAAGAGGAATTCGTCTTTATTATTAAATACAACGTCTTATTTCGATTTTAGTTTACAATAAATTATCCACACAAATAATTTACTATCGACTCGTGTTTGTCACCGTTAAACGTTTTGCAAGTTATGCATCATTTATGCTCAGGAGCATTTTAACGGCCACTACAGCTTGAATTATTTATAATATCAGCAGGGTCATCTATAATATAATGCACTGTTATGGTCGCCGTGGTCACTGACAAAGCTTGTAAGGGACTTCGATGAAACACGATTAAATATAATTATATATGGCTGTATTCATTTATATTAATTAATACTATTGTAAATTATAATCCTCATGTTCTTCAGTTTGAAAGCCCATTGTTTACAATTTATTATATTTAAGAATTAAAGAGTAATGTAACTAATGAGTGCTGAAGTATATATTGTACTGCATTGTTTATCTTGATTATCTTACATAAATGTTAGATTGAAATTTATATGAGTACAATGTAAATAACTGACAAAAAAATACAGAAATAACATTTTATTTTTTCTATTTAATTGAAAATATAGTATGTACCTACGTAAAATTTCGATGGTGTGTTTGAAATTAAAACCGTAACTGAAACTTTAATTTAATATATTTTGAACAAAAATTGAAACTCAAACCTTAGTTATTCTGTGAATTAAAGCTTACAACATCGTTAAACACACAATATATGTATCAAATCAATTATTCCTAATCGTTAAATGTTTGAGTTGTGTTAAAAAATCCATATTAAATGTATAGTATATTTAATCATATCATCATTGACCAGTATGATAATGTATATAAGATTGTTTTAAGGTATCAGAAATATTTTTGGGACCACTAGCATAAACTAAATTATCATAGACTAAAATATTATAGACTTACATCTAGATATATTGTTATAAATCGTATATTTGATATCTGAATGAAAATATCTGTTCTAGTATCTCAATTAGTGTTTTTATAACACTTATATAACACTTATTTATACATAATATGTTCAATGTTCATAAATTATAATTATCTATATTATACGACTAATTCTCTAAGCATGTTCGCCACCATTTTTTCCTTAAATGATATAATCAGTTAAATTATGATTTTTAGAATTTTTGAATACACTAGCTGCCATCAAATAATGTAATTTGAGACAACCTGAGAGTATCCTTAAACTATCTTTTGTGTTTTGAATGAGAGCTCTCCATTTACTAAAAATTATTAAGTGAATGACTTTTATTAAAAATGTTGAGTTGCCCAATTCAAAAAATCAAGCTACTATAATTTATCAGTTATTAAAATGTTTAATCTGTGAATTACAGTTTTTAAAAAGGTTTTATAAAAACATAAAAATATAAAATATATTTAATATTGAATTTAGAGCTAATTAAACTTGGTCCGTTTTTATAAATTATAAAAGTCAATATATCAATATCAGTTATAAACATTTCAAAACACCAAAGTCCATATATTTTACGAACCTATTATTCTTTGAGTCTTTATTTGAAAGTTTTAGTATCTACATACTATGGTAGGTTGTACAAATAGCAGAAAAAATCTTATGCATTAAAATATATTATGGGCTTTAAGTATATTTGAAAATTCTGAAAATCAGATTTTAATAACTGCATTATTGAAGTCCAAAAAGTTCTGAGTATACTTAATGTACTCTAGCTGTATATATTATATAGAATTATATAGAACATAACCATGATATAAATATACCACCTAAAATCAAAAAGTAAAACGTGTTTACTTTAATTTTAGGATTTTTGTTGTTTTGGATGTTTGGTAAAATATAAGCTATATACCGACGTGGCTACGTATATAATATTAGAGGGGGAATTGGTATTCGGGAAAAGTTTTATTGTGAAACAAATAGATACACGTTGTTTTTTACTTTACCTATGCAATGTTATAAATATATTGACCATGTTTATTATAATGTTTCAGTAAAAGTTTTTACTTTTTGTTTTCTTTATTAATTATTATATCAAAAAGAAAACATTGTACATAGTAATGAACCTTCTTCATTAGAAAAAACTACATCACTATTAAATTAGGTATAAAGCTAAATATTTTTATAAACTCGCGTTTTTTATCAAAAGGAAAACTTTTTAAAATATAAATTATACAAACCGAATATTATATAGTAAATTAAATATGACATGGCCGCAGTGTAAATATTATAACGGATTGTAAATACACGAATCTACAAATATTATATTATACAAATTAAATAAATATCATATGAGAAATCGTATTATATATTAGTAAATTATTAATAAATCAAAATCGCATCTATGTATGTATTATGAATTATGATGTGAATAGAATAATGTGAGCGGTGACGTATGTAAAACTATATTTTAAAAACAACGATAGCAATTTATTTGACTGATCAAATTACTGCGATAATGCCGGTATCGGAGATACACGATGCACCGAGACCGGATAGAACGAATCGAATGCGATTGAAACGGAAAATTAAGTTTTGTCGAATGGATTGTACCTTATATATCGTATTCATGTAATATAACGCGGTAGAGGAATTCCAATTAGGTCGGAGTGAAAATATCACAAGCTGGTTGCGTGACGGGTAGTGTCTATAACGGGGTGTGGAATGTGTGTGTGTGGGGGGGGGGGGGGTGGGAGTGACAGGGATCGCAAACGCCGCGGGACTGCGAGAATGCAGAAGTGGACGGCGCGTGATGTGTCAGAATTGGATAAAATTAAGAAAGCGCGTGAGCACAAAATGTATTAAAGTAAGTCTATATATATATATATATGTCTATCATCTATATAATATTATAATGTACATACTACATACATTGTATGGCCGGGCCGGACCGGATGAAAGAAAAATGCCCTTATAGTATGGGAAGTTTGCGTGGAGTGGATACACCGAGTGTAACTGTGGCCAAACTTTTATCCTCCCCGCGGACGATCACAGGACGAGTCAGGAGACAAATTAGATCTGTAGAAAAGTGTCCGACGATAGGAAGCCGCGTATTATAAAAGGATATATAAGGCAGAAGTGTGAGAAGAATGTGTGATAGACCACGACCAGTGAG
Source organism: Diuraphis noxia (assembly GCF_037042655.1). Taxonomy (NCBI): domain Eukaryota; kingdom Metazoa; phylum Arthropoda; class Insecta; order Hemiptera; family Aphididae; genus Diuraphis; species Diuraphis noxia. The sequence continues at coordinate 40,332,832 of NW_028301712.1, read as the reverse complement.
AACAAAATAAAATTAGAGTGGTGTGCTATATACCTAATCTCATTTTAAACATATATTACGTATATTACAAGAACTAGAAAGTAAAAAAATACACATATATATTTATCAAATATATACCAAAGTGTTAATTTTTCTACTGATTCGTAAAGATATATTGAACGATTTAAAATACATTAATTAAACGTTATTAATCTAATCATAACTAAAATTATATTGTAAGGTAAACCTATACAATATAGGTATCGTGCCTGGGTGTTGCCATCATACACAGCCTTAAAAAATGAATACTAAATATGGCTATTGGTTAAGCTAATTTTATAATATAACCAGGGGTTAAAGTGGGACGGGGGACGCAGGAGGACTCAGTCCCCTTACCTCTGACGGCGGTTAAAAAGCGTCCCCTTTAACAAATTAGGATTTTATACATTAGACCAGTGGTTGTCAACCTTTTTGGGTCCACGGCTCCTTTTGATTTTGAAATAAAATATACGGCTCCCATACGAACATTTAAAATAAACAAATTTACATTACTTATAATAATTTTAATCTAACTTTATTTAATGATAAACATGTAATTAGGTATTACTATTTGCTATTACTCGATATCGCAAACACGGTTATCGACGGTTATCTCACACATGCAACATGTAATATGTATTGGTGCGCCGAAATTTTATTTTTAGTTTCTATTGCGAACGCGGCTCCCTTGATAATAACCGGCGACGCCCCTGGGAGCCGCGACGCACAGGTTGAAAACCCCTGCATTAGACATTATACATAAATTATATATGGAACGCTTAAAACTTTTTGGAAACATTAGTCCCCTCTGGAATTTTTTCCCACTTTAACCTCTGAATATAACACAATCATATAATATATACATTCATACGCATTATATTGAAATTTGTTTTTATTTGATATTATATTTTAATATTTACTCATACATAATACTTAAATATGTGTGATTTAATGGTTATAAACGGATCACTTTTATCGTTATAATAGCATACATATATTAAAATAATTAAGTCTTAAATACGTCATATGATACAAATATATATTATGTATTGCATCAATTATAAATTATTATGAAAACTATTAATTATAATCGTTATATTATACTAATAGTTGAATGTATAAAATGATGTTTACGTAATTTTAAATATGTAATTTTGTAAAAATTTTTGTTTACGATTTAAAAAAAAACAATATGCTCTCTTTAATTGATATTTTGTAAGAGATTATTTTCAAATATGTTATACTCAAAATATAATTATATTTTCCTAAAGAAGACGTATTGGGGTTACTTGTTTAAAATTATTATTGTGTTTATAAGTCCTATTAATAATATATTATTTTGTTTATAAAAAGGTAGATTTATATACATTTGTTTATGCATTTTTTTTTTATTAATTAATTTTATATTAAATTCACATCATTATCGTAAACATTTCAAAGTTGTAACATGCTTAATCTAAGATTTTTTGAATTGTGACAACACACTTATACCTTTCAAAATATCTGACAACATAAAATAGATATACATATTTAAACGAGAATATATTTTTACTTGTCATAATATTATTTTCGCCCATGATATTATTATACACGAGCAAGATCATTTGTATCAGACACTGATTCTTCTTATGTAATTCAATGTGGTGTAATTGACGCAATATTTTTGCAAAATGATCAAATTGTTGCCATCCCGAGAGATTATTATTTATTTTTTGATTTAGTGGAGTTATCTGCAATAAACTCGAAAGCAAAAAAGACAGATTATGTTATAACCTTCGGTAATACCACAGATTATATAAAACCAGATGGTGCACTCCCTATTCGGCCCATGTAATCTTCAAAAATGCGAAAAATCAAAACCTACCTCAAATCAGTGTCACCACGGATAGGGAGAATAAGGCTTTATTAGAAATTATTGTTTATTAACTACGCATCACTGACTTTTTTGACACTGTTCAGCCGTTGTACCACAGATTATATAAATATATAGTAATATAATATACATTTAAATATGTAGTACCGAATTACCGTTATTGTTTTGCTGCTCATTGCTCTACGTACGCGGTATGCTGAGTGTGAATTTTTTTATTTATTAAACTTTTTTATTTAATCTTCATAATTTATTTTTGCACCAATTATTTTATATTTATTTAATAATAAAGAAAATATTTTTCATATCTGATTCTGTAAGATGCCCGATTTTTGATATCTGTAAAACCTAATATTATATTAATAATAATATTTCATGTTAAATAACCATGCCCGTTTAGTTAGCTTTTCGAATTATTTTTTGGACGTAAAATTAAAAAATTAAAAATTGGGCTTCTCACGGAATCTGATTTTAATCTTCTCTACCTATATTTTTTTTTATTTATTTAACTTTTGTGTATTTAACTTGTGAAGAACATTATAATAAATGAGCTAACACTCCTGCCACATACCAAAATTTGTTTTTATTTTAAAAATAATGTATTTCCTCCTTGTCTTTGTGATGTACACAGTAAAATATTTTTAAATTGTGTAACAGAGTCACTATTTCTTGAAGTGTGAATAAAAATATCGAAAAAGATAAAACATATTTAGTATACTGGAATAATATGCACAAAAAAGTATTTTAAATACTTAAAAATCACTTCTCAAAAAATGTTGTGGAAGTATTTGTGTGCTTAACATGATTATCTGTTTTAAAGTTTTAAAAAATACAAGTAGGTTTGATAAATTTAAGCCCGAAGATTATAACAGACTAATCCATATATTGAATTAAAGCTACGCAAAATTTTAGATGATTTTTGGATTTCCATTAGCATTGAGCCATTGACGCTCAAACGTTCAAAGTACATACATATAATATAATATTATTATGTATTAAATATTATTTGATACAATAATTAAAAATTATGGTAAAAGTTGTTGTACATTAATTTATTTTTCTTATGTGACCCTACTGATTTGAGGTAGGTTCGTGTTATCAGTAAATGGAAGAAGTGCCCCATCTGGTTTTATATAATATTAATTATTAATATTATATTATATTTTATATAATCTGTGGTAATACTTAGGAAACATACTGCAACAAATGATTTACTTGGTAGGTATATAATTAAGCCAACATAATATTAATGTGAAAAAACTATTTGACCATGTGACGCACATTTTCGACTATTTATCAAAATATAACAATGCCTAGGCAATCAAAAAATATGTAACTGCGTACATCACGCGATGAGATGAAGAGCCCCACGGAAATGTTCCTATACGTGATACCCCCGTCGCAGGATTCTAATACCCTCAAATGTTTTTACCCCCGGGGGTAAAATTATCCTAGGATAACTTTACCGGGATAATACTAGGATAGATTTACCTCCAGTTGCACGCATTTCAAATGCGAAATTGTAATATAATACGTTATGTAGATTGTAGAAATATTATAAAATATTATAATTATTATTATATATTTAGGGGTCAAAGATGTTTGTATAATATACAAAATATTATATTATTATTATGGTAATGAAGAAATAATAAAACCCGTGTCCAAGTGTGACTTATCAAAGGTCGGGTGAGCAAGACTTATCCCGCCAATCAGCTGATGCTGCTGGTACAGCCTGGTCCTCTCGTACGAGAATTTATTAACAGCGCCGTGTCGACACACGGTTTGACATCCGACGAGCGGTGTTTAATTATACGAAAGGATCCCCTACCATCACATGCACATCCACCCACCCACCCACTGGATCGTTCGGATTGTTTTAATAATGATAATATGTAATCCAGGACTATACGTTTGTAAACACCGCGGTCGCCGCGGTGTTCAACAAACCGCAAATTCCAAGGGTGAAATGATTTAATGCGTGGGATCGAGAGTCGAGGGTGTTATCGAGGGTTCATTATTGGTGATTCTACGTATGATCTACAAAAATTGTTTTGAGTTTTATATCAAATATTATTATTATTTATAACAACTTATACTGTAATAGTGCATACTGCACATTACATGCACAATATTATAATCATTGCAAGTGTCTGATGTTGGTTGCACCTAAATGCTTCACAGTTCACCACCAACCTCATCCACTTCCGGTTTAAAGACTAAAGAGTTGCGACCGGGTTGATAACGTTTATTTTATTAACTTGAATGCCGTTATAGTTTAAACTTAAAAATAACTTATTTTTTACTTTGAATCAAATCGAATCAAATCACCCATCAATAATTTAAATCGATGACTTTTACTAATCTATTGTTTTGTTGCCATTTGACAGATTTTATCACCAGAAGTCATATCGCATCTCACATTAATTTTTATAAATTGTGTTATGAATCAATAATTCTTCTATATACCAGTAAAGAATAATACAATTATTTCTACTTTAGTCACGAAAAGTAATTTATATCATGGTTTGAGTATGACCGACTTCAGATAAATGAAATATTTTTCATTGGGTACCTACTCAATTTTTTACATAGGCTACAATATCCGCATCTTACGAGACTGGTTGAGTCTACAAATATACTTATCATATTTTCAATTATTGAAAAAAAAATTTTTTAGTTTCATTTTTGTGCTATTCCAATCGTTCATGTTCTATAACAGTTTTTGTGACACGCATTAATATTATTTTGATTTCACTTATTTATTTGTCCATTCAATCACAAAAGTTGTTTAAAACATAATTTTTTTTACAAGATTGTTCCATTTAGACGTTAAAAAAAAATTTAAATTGATTTTTCAACAAAGGTCGAACCTATAACAATGGTACAAAGAAAGTGGTCTATCAAAAATTGAGTTCAAATCATTTGGGTTCCAATCCCAAATATGCTTTATATATAATATTATACCTTGATAAAAATAATATTATATATTCTACGCGTTATCGTTTCGGTTTTGTACACCATGTATATTTCTGGACTGAATATCACGTGTAGCCGTATTATAATCAGTACTGCTCAATTAGAAATTTCCCCTATAATGAATATTTGTATTACGTATCCTTTAATTCCTGTATTTATTTTTTAAATATTATTGCTATTATATTTGATATAAATATAATATATATAGTATAAAAAATATCAATAAATTATGATATTCAAATTTAGATTAAATGTGGGAGGTGGTTCTTGACCAGAAGGCCTTCTCCTTCTTGCAGAAACACTTTTACGTGACTTAAATGTATTCGAAATAAATTCACGTTATCGACTTACCCAGTGATAGAACATAATATTCTAGAAAGCGTAATCAATCCAGAGACGAGTGTGCTATACGCCTGTACCTATACCTATAATGTGGATCACGGAGAAGTGCTATAATATTATACTAAGGCTGGGCAAGTTAATGATTTTTTTTAACTCAGTTAAGTTAAGTTAATATGAGCCAATTACAAAAAGTTAAAAGTTAAAAGTTAATTTAATTATAAGTTAATACAAATTTTTTAAACTTTTTATTAAGTTAAAAAAAGTTAAATTTTTTTAAGCATACTTTATTTTACAAACCCCGAAACCCAAAACTAATTTTTGGACTATAACTATAGAACAAATGTTTATACTTTATACAGTATGTTATTGTATTTCTTTGAACTTTTCATTTATAGAAAAAAAGAACTGTAGTTACATATATATAATAATTAATAAGTAATAAATACCCAAAAATAATGAATTGGTTTTTGTTTATTTTTAGACTTGTTGGATTTTTTCCTGAAATGACGACTTCGATCGTCACTCGTCGATAACAATAATACACCCATATAGGTTAGGGTAGCCATAATGTAGGTATACCATTATAGTCATTAAGGGACGATATTATCATTGTTACTTGATACAATTAATTTAATAATGTAAAATCTTTTATTATAAAATATGTTCTGATGTATATACTATACATGGTGTTCCTTTAGAGTACAGAGTTATTGGAAAAATATAAAATTTTTAACTAACAAATCACGGTAAATATTTTTGACATACAAATGAAATAGACTGAAATAGTGAAATGTAAAAAATTAACTTAACTTCTTCCGTAAAATAAAAATCAACTCTTTAATTTCTAGTTAATTAAAAAATAAATTTAATAAGTTAATGAATATCCAAAAGTTACAAGTTAAGTTAAAAAGTTAAGATAAAATTAACTTTTTAACTTAACTTTAACTTTTTAACTCGTTAATGCCTTGTATTATACTAATATTGTAAAATATTACGAACAACGGGACAATACGTGTTTATGTATCGGTCGCTTACGGAACTGGAAAAAGCATCTGTTTGAAACACAACTCTATATTATTATTATTATTATTATTATTATCATCCCGTGTTCTCTTTTTTCTTTGATGTTGGCCTCACGCTCGTTCATAATAATTCACGTTTACCATTTGAGCAAATATCACAGTCTGCGACGTTTGAACGGGTATGTAATTAAAAATGCGAATGCACTTTGATTTCAACGGCGCGGCGTCTCACACTCTTGCTGTACAATGTAATACTAAAATACCACCGAGAATGCTATACAATATTGTGTGTATACTATATAAATATATATATACTCGATACTAATTACCTATGTCCAATGCTATTGTAGCCTTGTCACGTGGTCCTACATGTCATTCGTTGGCTTTGACGTTATGGAAAAGTGTCAGGCAAAACATCGGTATCCCCTGAACTAGCACCTATTACAGTGGTGTAGCTGTAAATCATTTGTGGGGGGAGGGGAAATATTTAACGACACACTGTGTTTTTAATCATAAGAATGTAGTCACTTAAAAATTTAAAATCGAAGCGTCGTTCACTATTTAAAAAAAAATCACCTTAACACGAGTAGTTGGCACGTCAATTAAATTACCTAAAATATATCCAAATTTTAATTTTAATTCGTTCATCGAAAATAAAGAAAATTGGTATAATAATAGGATATTCATTAAAACATGGAAAGCCACCTACACGTCGGTGTACCGAAATTGCCTATAGCCCCGCCGGCTCATCGATCAATAAACAATAATAATATAGTGAATAATATTGTTAAATCTAACCTCTCACTATGGCTGCGTATTTAACCCTCGCATCAAGTTTTAGACATTTCTGTTAATGTATATTACTTATATGATACGCTATCGATGAGGTAAAAAGTCTATTAATTAAAAATGATCATTGAAAATGTGAAAATTTATTAATCTTTGATGAATTATTGTCTCATTTGCCTCATAATATTTCAATGTTCAACCTATAGTTGAATAGCTAAGCGTTAAACACTCTTCAAGTCTTCCTAGTTTTAAAAAAAAATTGCGTGAAAAGTATGATGCCAATGAATTTAGTAGCTTCTAAAAATTGAAGCCCCATATAAACATACATTCAGTTTTATTTATTTTATAGATTAATATATAAATTGAATTGTATTCTATAGTTAATTTATTAATACTGTTAGAGTTTGATTTGTGCTTCTTATATCTCTTTCAAAAGTTATATCTGTCATCTTAAAATTAGTGTCGATTTGTTCCAAAATTTTCAAAAGTAATAAAACATTTTTTTTTTTCTTTATTTGAAATGACAAATCTATACCTTAGCGGTACAATTAGAGTATGTGATTAGAGTAGAAACACACTTATTGATTTTATTAATCACATACACAATTAATAATAAAAATAAAATATATATGTATTAGTAGTTTTATGTGAGCAATCATTTATTAATGACTCCCATCATTGACTACCTATTTCTTTTTTTCTTTAACTCGATACTGGTAGAGAACCAATTCTCGGTTAGTCAGAGGGGTGGCTGAAGAAAAGGTCACGACACCATTTTATTTTCAGACGCCTGAGTAAGATTCTAGAAAAGGACTGAGGAATATAACATAGTTGTTAATTATTTAGTATATTATATATTATATGGTATAATTACAATTAATAATATAATATAACATTTAGGTTAAATACATAGGAAATATAATATTACAAACAGATATTATATGTCTAGTCAAATTTTCACAGAAAACATAATAATATATATTAATTACAAATATAAAATTCCATAATTCATAAATTAAAAAAAATAATCATTGCAATAAAAAATAACATAATAAATACGCCGTGGAAAATTTACAACCACAGTGAAACTAATATTTTATAGTAGGTATACAATAATAATAATGGGTACATAAATCGTATATTTCATTCTATCTAAGAATGCGATTATATTATTCCGGTGATTTCGTATTCCGAAAACGATTCAGAATAATATGGAAGTATCTGTAGGTCCAGTCGTAAGTTTTGACCACGTTTCACTGTTATATAATTGGCATTTTGTCATTCTCAACTTACTCCCTCCAAGTGGCCGAATAGCTTGTACATCATAATATATTATTAAATTTGTCATCTGCGACCAATCAAACCACACTAGCCGTCTCTGTATTACGAATTACGTTCACTGTAAAGTGTTAACTGGAAAAACGAAATGCATTGTTTAACATTTATCTAACTCATGCCACATGCATTTTGAAAACTCGATAAGCGTTATTTCTGTTTCATACATTTTTTTTATTGTTATTAAAAAGTAAGCATATACAATTTTGTAATATTTGTGATTTTATGGATAAGATGCATAAACAGAATTTAATTCATTACTGCTCAAACAATATTTCCATTTTGATAATAGGTCGTGTTTCGTAGGTAGCTTGTAGTAAAGTAGGTAATTTTAACTTTTCTAGTATATGTGATTTGAATTAAATTACGCATTTTACTAAGTCATTTTTTTATGAAAATTAATAAAAGATTACCAGATGAAAAGAAAAAAAAGCAGGTAAGTCGCGGATGTCGCTCTGCTGTACTGTAGGTTACTATAATGGATGGGATTAAATTTGAATGCAATGATAAGTATCATTGTATACGAAAAACGATTCTGAACGGAGATGATTTGTCAGTCTAGGATATATTATATTTAAATATTGTCATATATTCTATTTTGAAACAAATATTTTATTTTTCAATTAAGACGCATTTTGCATATGGCATGGTTAATCAATTAGTGTAGTTATCATGTAGTTATCATAATTCATAATACCTTATATATACGAATACCTGGTTTGAGGATAAATCGTTATCATTACGCGATTTCATAAAAATTTAAAACTCAAACGCTCAAAACATTTTTCCTATAATGACGCTTCAAATTTTCTCTATAGCTATTTGAAGCAAAACTTGTGGAAAACTTGGTGTTAAATTTTATAACTTTAGATATAAATACAAACAATATTATGAATTTTGAACTACAAAATAATTTGCAAATATTCATGGTTTTGACAAATTTTTGTCAATATTTGAAATTCAAATGCTAATAAAAATTTAATTTGAATTTCCGGTGGACATTTTTTTTTGATTAAGATTGACAAATTTGAAAGGAATCTTGTATTAAATTTTCAAAGCTTAGATTTAAAAAGAAATTTTTTTATGAATTTCTAGCTTATAATAATTTGCGAATTTTCGTAATTTTTACGTATTTAGACAAAATTTGAACTGTAAATGCTTATAAAAAAAATTTGTGACTATATATTTCTTTTATTTTTCAAATTCTATTGTAAAAATATTTTAGGAGCCTTTATAAAATTTTCAAATCTTAGGTATAAAAGGAAAAGTTTTTATGAATTTCCAGGATAAAATAATTTACGGAATTTTTAAGGATCTTCACTTTTACATCGGAAACCACCCCTAAAGTTTGAAATCGAAGCATTATTTCTACTAGTTATGCTGTACACAGACACAAAAAAAAACACACATCATTGTAAAATCAATACATTCATCACTTCGTTCAGAATCTAAAAATACTTAAACAGTTTTTTTATTATATAAATTAATGTTGTTGTAAAAACAAATAAATTGTTAGGGAATATTGTTATTTATAGATTAAAGAATTTTAATACCATTAAGTAGTAAAGTTGAGAAGTGACCTGATAGTATAACGCGTTATTTTAAAATTATTTGATAAATTATTCATTCGAAGAAGATTATCAGCGGAATTTACCATCCATGATTAGTTTAAAATGTTGTACTGGTAAATTTTTATTCATTGTTATTTTTATTTTATAGTATATCACGCTAAATAACACTAAATTTCGATTTGCCTCTTATATTTAATTGATAGCACGAAATAAAAGTAAAATCGCTATAAAACCAATGTAGCTACCGATGTTTGCTCTAAATTTCAATTATAAGATTTGAATATCAAAACGCAAATACGGTGTATTATATTATACATCTGTGTTTCACAATCTTATATAATTATAAATGAAGTGCAAGTACATGTTGAGTGAATTTACCTAATCTCTGTGCCAGAAGCAGTCTTAGTATCCGACTTGGTGACTTGAATAGAGCAACTAAATCAAAACGTCTGGTGTATCCAAAACCGTGATTCGATTATTATCAAAACTCAGAAATATCCATTCAATCATATTAGTTTCTTGTTAAAACCCTTGCTATTATGAATACCAATATTATTGATACTCATTATTGTTCAGATCTCGTTAGAAATTCGAACGACAATAACGATTTTTGTATTATTGTTATTAAGTAACTATAATATCTCACTATTCATGTCCAATCTCCAATAGCCCGTGAAAAGAGTCCTTTACACTAATATCAATTTTTTTTTCTTATGAATCCATCCCTTACAGTCAAATAATTTCAAATAAACAATAATTAATAGGAGCTGTGTAATGAATTGTTTTAAATGGAGGACTCACTTGGGAGTCGGTATATGTCAATTATATGATTGTGCAATTATCACTGATGAATAAATGGATTGGTTTTTTTTATTAATGAACTTAATATGCTATATAAAAATGCTAAAAATATTGTCTTAATTTAATTTTCAAATTTCGGTTAAAAACGCATTTTAAAACTGTGATTCTTATGTCTTCGCATATATTTTTATAATCCCTGGTTCAATGAGTACTTTTTTCGTTATTGATATTTTCTTATTAATGATAATTATTAATTATAGGTGCATTACAATGCAAGTACAATACTGAAAGTAATTTTGTCTGTGTAATGATCATATACTAGATTTTGTTCAACAATGACTTGATTACTTAAAATTATTTGACTGTGCATTGTTATAATCATCTTATAGAGTCCATATTAACTTGTCGATATCATTTACCTGTTTTGTGCTTAATATTTATAGAGGTATGGCTTTTAAATATAAAAACTTAATTTATGTCTAGAAATTAATTGATGACAAATTATGGTATTATGATAGGTTTGCATGGTATACGTAAATTTAGTTCTGAATATATTTCAGACTCATGGAGGTACACAATTCAATTTTTTTTGTTTACAGAAGGGAGCTGAACAAGTTTATTATGAAAAACCAATTTGAATAAAATTGGCACCCCTCTGTTATATAGTGAGTGTTGAAAGGGTCACTGTAATGAATATTGTGTTTAATAATAAAGTTTGGATTCAATTATATAAAATCATTATATGCATACGAAAAACGATTCTGAAAAATATCTGTCAGACTATATGGTTAAGTATAATTTATTTCACTATTATATAGTGGTAAAACAGTAAGTTAAATTCATTTTGGTGAAAAAATTGTTTCTAAAAATGCCATTGTGTATAAAATATAATTATATACTCGCAGCAAAGTGAATTTTCTGTTTTTTTTTTTTAAATTTTGCTATGAATTCAAGAGAAAATTTTCTGAATTATGAAAACAATATCATCTTACTAAACCAGCATTCTAAAGTCGAGAAACCCAAAAAACTTAATGCGTTATTAGATTATATTTTATAAAAAACACTTAAGCCAAAAACTTTTAATTACATACTTTTCGATGAACTTACAAGTCTTTGTTAGACTGTATCAAACGACCAATATGTATATGGACTGAAACAGATGTGTAAAATTGATACATTTCAAAACCAACATCATTTTACAGATTTTTCAAAAACGTTTGATCATATTGGATACTAACAACTTCCGTTTTCTGGTTCATTATTATCACCCTTTTCATTGACAATAAACTTTAAATAACATTAATTTTGATTAATTTTAATTATTGTAAATGTTGGTATTCCTTAAGATAATTTCAGTAGGTATGTTTTTTTAAATGATTTACCTTAATTCGATTCTATTGATTTAGCATTTATTATTCATAATCATAATTACTATACATTTTTCTACATTATTAAATTTATGAAAAGTATTTTAATTTCCAAGAAATCTATTGATTATTGAAATAATATAGTAAGTAAATTTAGTTTATATTATCATAATGATGTATAATTTAATATTATCACACCTAAAATAAATTATTTGCAAATAAAATAATTTTTTAATACATACAATTATTATTTTTTTGAATTTTTATCATTTAATTATTCAAACTTTTTATTTGACTGCATATTTTTTATCTTTGTTAATTTGACCTATCATAACAAGCACATTTAAAACTATATACTTCATTAAACTTGCCGATCCTCAATTATTATTTTCACTATCCTTTATAGCCCTTAGAACACTGCATTGCTCGTTAGTTCACTATATAAACTAGAGTATCATGTTTTAAATTGGTAAAATTTCACTTTTGTTCATTTTATAATTTTCAAGATTGTACTATATACTTTTAAACGATTAACATTAATGTGTCTTTTAAATTATTAATTATTAAACACGTTCAACAGGAGTCATATTAAAATGTATAACATATCTGTATTTCCTAAGATGGATATAGGTATAAAGGTTTTGTTTTAATTTTCAGTGAAGTAAACTATACAATATTGATGAATGTCCAAAAGTAATGAGTTAATTAAAAATTTTTAAATAAAATAAAGTTTTTAACTCGTAAATTCCCTTGATAACTAGTATTATTTAACTACAATAATATTTTATCCACCAAAAAAATCTTTATTTTCTTTATTTATGTGTCACAATAAGTAGGTACATGCATAATATATTACGTTAAAGATAGGATATATTATATTAATATTAATTAATCACGTTAATGTACTAAAAAATAGAATAGATAATATTTCCATAAAAATAAGATTTGTGAGCAGAGTAAAACATTAAAGGATTATTGGCATTCAAGGTTAATTTAAAAACAAAAATTTCGTTCTTAACTGGCAATGAATCTAGAGTAGGAAATCGAGAGGACTGTATGATTTCATATTAATAGGTTACTGATGGAGATATGGCAATTATTTTTTATGAACTAGGTTATTTTAATTTTAGATCGGAATGCATGATGTTGTTCGAAACATATGAGGCAGAACATTTTCTAGTTTTATAAGCACTATGTGTTAAGGTTTATTTTTATTTTTTTGCATTTCCCCATAGCTGGATACACCATACAGCCAAACTTCTGTACTTGGAGATTTGTATTTTATTTTTTTATACCTTGAATTAACAGACTATATTATAGAGCCTTTATGATGAAAAATATACTCCAATGAAATATAAATTACAAGAAATTGAAAGATTATATATTAAAAAGTATTTTAGATTCTGAGTGGAGTGAGGAATGTATTGGTTTTACAATTATGTTTATTTCTTTTTCTTTTTTATTCAGCAAACCCTTATTCCTTCTAAACTTGCTCAAAAGTATCAAATGTAGCATTTTTTCTGAAAGGTAATTTTTTGAGCTGGTACTTTAAAGAGGTCATTTTTAAATTTTCGAAACGTTATTCGAAATAAAAGCGGTTAAAGGAGAAAAAACGTACGATTTCATGATTTTATAATATTAAATAATTACGTACGACGTTTTCTAACAGAAATATTGCTTCAAATGAAAAATGATAAGAGATCTTTTTTGTTGTATTTTGGATTTTGTTTCTTATGGTTTAAAGTTCAGAAAATTTTAGCAATTTTTGAGCTATTTATAGAATTTTAATTTTGGGAGATTTTTGTTTGTAATTCTGTTAAAAACGTTCGTAAAAACTTGAGATTTGGGTTGTTTATTCATATTAGCCTTACCTAGACTTGGTAAAATTACATATGAGCGACTTTTTTCTTTTTAAATCTAAGATTTGAAAATTTTAATATTTTATAATAAACCCTAGATAAATAAGCCGTCTCCGCTCAGAATCGTTTTTCGTATACAATGATATAATATCATTAGATTCTAATTTTATTCCATCCATTACAGTAACCCACTTGTAACTTACTGTATACAGCAGAGCAACATCCATGACTTACCCGCTTTTTTTAAAAAATAAAGTAAAAAAATATCTATTAAAAATAATATTACATACTTCGGGCTGTAATATTATACTGCGTATTTAAATTAAAAATATAAATTTCTTTATTATTAAACAATTAAAAAATACCTATATCTAATTTTAATAGTTTTGAAAAAAAATAAGACATTAATATCCTTGGTATTATTATCTTTTAAGTAAATAGTATGAATTAGGTGGTTTAATAATATTGTTATTATTGAACCTTGACTTTTTTTTTCAACTATAATTGTTTTACCAGTGATGGTAGTTATAATTTTGCAATCTATATTTTTCATAATATTTTTTTACAATCAAATGTGCGTGGGTGTGTGATGTAAATATGCAGTATATACACGTAAGGGATTGACGCCAATATCCCGAGAACAGAAAGCCGGCAATCAAACCCGGGGCAGTCCGTATATAATATATGCTGGAAATTCCACTATAATACCGCAATACAGGTCACAGGGTCAAATCGTAGGTATGTATTGTATAAGAATTCATAGGCTTAGAATATGGTGCTCTGTTGTACTCGACCGATAGTTCTTTTATTGTGAAGACATATCAATAGATTTTAACACATTTCTATAATGACACTGAAAAGAATTTTCACTGCAATATTTTGAACAATTGTTTTAAACAAAAACTTTCCACGGTTGTTGTGCGTTGCTATATATTATGAGATTTGTAAATATTTTGTAATACATATGCGTACAACACACTTGTTGATGTATTCAATGTATGTATTATGAATTATGATATATAACATCTTATATAAGTATATATTTATTGGTTAAAAGAAAGTGTCAATGTATCACTTTTTAGTATGATTTCGGGAAAATATTTATCTTTAAGACGATATCTCTTGTTTTGTCATTATAATTAACCATTTTAAATTTGTTCTCATTAATTACTCATTTTTATTCTAGTTCACACTTCTATTGATATATTTTTAAACTTAATAAAATTTAAAAATGTAATAGTAAATTCTCCAAAAATAAGCAGTTCCAATCGTCTTATTACACCACTCTATTAGAAGATAGCGGAATTTAAAATGTCATTTACTTTTACTTTTGATGGTATACAATTATTATAAATTAAAATAGTTACGCGAGTGTTATGTAAACTTGTGTTGTTTTTTCACTGAGTTTCATTGTTCATAACTTACTATACTTTATAATAATATATAGTTACTAATAAAAACTTAATATAAGTTTCTTACGATTGCTGTACTAAAATGGCTTTTTATTATAATCATGCTCATAAAATCAGCACAATTTTATTATTTTACACGAAGAATAAGTTAATATATTATTGTACATAATCCAGAGTATTTCTTAAAATATTAAGTCCATTGCCTGGAATATACGATATACTATTTTATTATAGTAAAAGTTACAAATTCTATTAAAGGTGCCTATTGTTAAACAATAACACATAAATCATTAATACATCAGTAACGTGGTGTTTCGTTACTTCATGCTAAAAAAATAATAAAAACGACATGGCGCGGCAGATCAAAAAATCTGAAATCTTAAATCCTCAGTAGCGTACACCAGTGGTTCCTAAAGTGTGTTACATGGTACTTTGGGGATCTGTCTTTTTAAAGAAGACGCGTAATACTACTTAGTCTAAACAATAAATTGGAAAAGCCAAGACAGTGATGGCTCTCGTGAATAACTTAAGTATACGATGTCAACATACGATTGTTTTAAAATATAAAGCACACATTGATACAAAACAATGATAGTAATTTAGTTTAATATATTATGTATTATTATATTAGTGCATTTATTACACACACATACACATTTTATACAGATGATACAGTATGTCGGAAATCAAATCCAATTACGATTCGATATTATTAATATTAGTCGTTGGCGTGGTTAGTTACAAATCATAAGTAATTGTTACTGTATTATTACATTAAGAACATTGCGCTCAGCTGCAGCCTACAGCCAACTGTAATATCTATAATAATATGCCTATTGAATAATGCGTTTAAAGGCAAAAAACATACATTGACCAGAATATTTTAGAATAAGTCTTAAAGAGCGCACATTTTATTAAGCTCATTCACATCTGATGATTGAGTAAATTATGCATATACATTTCACCAGTAGTCCACGGCTCTATGCATTATTCAACCAATTTATAACTACTCGCAGGAATGGATAGTACATTGGTATAATATGTCCCTTACCCATTTCAAAAGCATAATGTAGCGTACAACATAATATGTTAAAAGCTATTACTGTAATGTTTCAAAGTCCGCGTGACGAATGCATATTGCATTATTTTTACTTAAAATCACAATTGTCTAAACTTTGAATTCTGAAAACATGTATGGTCAAATATAATACATTTGTAACAAATAATTATATTATATTATATATTCTTCGATAATTTTTACAATAATAAGTTTATCTCATAATATTACTGATAAAAAAATGAATTATAAATAGTAATTTAAATAATATATTATTAGCTATTGAAATATATCTTGAAAAGTACGTGTGCCAACAGACCGTCTCAGAAAATGTTTTTTTCGTATCCAATGATTATTCTTTGAATTAAAATTTAACACAACCATTAGGCACTTAAACGACGAGGTACACCCTAAATCTATTACACAGCAGAGCAAGATTGGTTTTTTTTTTAATAAACGAAACGTACGTGAATAATACATTGTTGCAAATGGTAAAATAAATTTTATCGACAATTATCGGCTGGTTTTTATAAATACGTATCACTGTATTATTGTCGTTTATTAATAAACTACTATAAGTATCAACACAAGTAAGAAATAAAAACGCTAGAATACTGTTATCATCCATTTCGATATGTCAAAGGTGGCAATGCCCATGAGTCGGATAACTATCTCAAAATCCCACCTAATTTCCATTATACATTTATTTTCTTTCCGCTATATTAATAGACAATTAATTAAGACACTATCCATCCTCAGTTATTGTTGTGTACTCCACACTCCGTAAATGCAATCATTTTCCCAATATTTATCGTATTTATTAATATTTTGATATTATTGTTATTATTATTTCGTTTGGCGAATATATAAACTATATAATTTATTATAATAGTATTTAACAGTTCGTGTTTGACACCCGACCGAGCAACACGTGTGTAGCCTTATCGCAACCGCATTTTTATCTACCGTTAGAAGTGTTCCTACTCTGATCTACGATAAACTGGTAATATGATTTTATTAAGCGCGATTAGCTATCTTCCTAATTAAAATCAATTACGATATTAAATTGCGTTCATTCGCAATCACCACAAACATGCCTACAACATCGGGCAACTTAAATTCAAACCCAAATAAACTATCTCTTAATGATAAATTATTAGCGTCCAAACACTCAACACCTATCCCCTCACCCAAAACCACCTCAACTCAAGACAACCTCATCATCAATGATACCAACAACATTCAACCCACTTCAAATCATCCAATAGACAGCTCCCAAGTTAAAAGTTTCGCTGAAACAACAGCCAACTCTCTCATACCAAAAATGAATCAAGCTATCGTTATGAACTCAATCGACGGAATTAAACAAATACAATACATAATTGCGCTCAATAAAATTACTGACGCAACCAACATTATCTCCGCTTCGCGCATATCTAATAATAGGTTCTGCGTTTTCTTCAAAAACCAACAGATTACTAATGACATCATTAACAAGCACTCGGCCATATTCGTTGATAATATTGAGATACCGATACGCAAGTTAATTAACCCGGCCAAACACATTATTTTATCGAACGTATATCCCGCTATTCCAAATAAATCTATCATCGAGGCGATAGAGATATTCGGTATTAAAATAACATCTCCAATCACGGCGCTTAAAGCTGGTTTCCCGCTCGATAAATTCGCTCATATCACAAGCTTCCGCAGGCAACTGTACATCAGTCCTGAAGATTTCCCAAAACTACCTGGATCGATCGTTATTGTCCTCGAAAACACCTCATACCGTATATTCATTACCGATGACATCGTAACCTGCTTTTTATGCAAAAAACCCGGTCATGTATCATCCTCTTGTAAGATGATATACACAACTCCCCCTCTGACAGAAAATATGGACACCTCAAATGTACAAACTTCCACAAATACCTCATCCCATCATATCGTCGAAAAAACCAATAGTATGGACGTGACTCCTGATCTACCTCTAGAAACCACTAGCGAAATATCCAACACAAACAATACACAAATCACCAAAGACGATAACTACGATGACATATCGGACTCACAACCACTCCAAGCTACTTTCAAAAGGCCAGCCCCTGAATCTACATGCCCGTCAGCGCCTCCCTCCCCCACGTTGACCAACGACATAATTGAGTTAGGTAAGGGTACACCTGCTGTCAAAAACACAAAGTCTAAAAACCAAACCACAAAAAAAAATTAAAACCAGATCAAGATCAAACTCCTCAACAAGAACCACCGAAATATTAGATAACCTTCTTGAGCCAGCAAAGGCTATCCTGCAGAACAAAGACTCCCCCCTCAATCTAATCTCTTTCAAATATATCCTGGAAAACTTCACAAACAAAAATTTAAACATACATGACCTATGTATTAATGTTGGATCCAATGCCTCTGAAGTCCTTGACATGGCCGAAAAAATATTACCATTAATGGTGGAAAAAAAAATTAAAAACAAAATATCTAAACTATCTACAATGCTATTTTAATCTATACCTCCCTCCGCACAGTCAGCTCCGCAGACTTCCAACTTGAATCAATCTAATCAATAAAACTACTCAAAAATCTACCCCCATTATCTAAACATGAGTTCACTAATTCAATGGAATTTCAACGGATTTTACAAACACAACACCGATATAAACCGTATTAAATACGGACAAAATCCTGACATTATCTGCCTACAAGAAACTAATTTCAAAAACCTACACATAGGAAACATTAACGGATACTCCGGATATAAAAAAAATCTCCCCGACGCACTCTGAGCCAGTGACGGAGTTGCAACATACATCAAAAACAATATTAACAGCAAGGAAATATATGTCAACTCAAATTTGGAAGTAATAGCAGTTCAGGTCATTCTCAAGACAACAATAACTATATGCAATATTTATATCCCTGACAGCACCCATCTTTCTCTCCTTGATCTAAATTCAATAATAACACAACTCCCCAAACCTTTCTTAATCCTGGGTGACTTCAACAGCAGAAACATCTTATGGGGATCATCACACACTGACAACCGCGGGAAAACGATAGAAAAATTATTAGAAAATCCTTCACTAATACTTCTAAATAATGGTGACCGAACAAGACACAATTCCACAAACAGTTCTTTATCAGCCATAGATCTAACAATATCCAGCACCAATTTTGCCCCTGAATTAGACTGGAAAGTACTAACTGAATACAACGGAAGCAACCATTGGCCAATCCACCTTAACATTTTCAACCAATCTACACCCGATGAACCAATTAAGCGATGGAAACTTACCAAAGCCAACTGGAATCTCTTCACTGAGCTGGTCGATCACCACTTAGAGAATCAAGACTGGGCCAAAAAGAATGCTGATGAATTAGAAATAGACCAAATCAATATTGACTCCATAGTGGCTTCCCTCACCGAAATTATTGTATACGCGGCAAATATATCCATAGGAAAATCTTTCCGTTCCAAAGCCACCAAGACAGCACCATGGTGGAACCCCGAATGCAAAGAAGCTATTGAAAATTATAAAAAAAAATTAAACCGTTTTAAAAAAACTAAATCTTTGTCAGACCACATAGCACTTAAAAAAGCTAGAGCAGAATCAAGGTTTATTACCAAAAATAGCAAACGCGTAGCCTGGAAAGCATTCGTTTCCACAATCAACCAACAAACGTCTGCTACCACTATGTGGAACAAAATTAAAACTTTTAAAGGTAACAAGTTCAACTCGACACCCAATATCATTAAATACAAAGATGAATTTATCAAAACTAGCCCGGACATCGCCCAAGCTTTCGCCGATCTATTTCAGACAAACAACAGTAACCAAAACCATACGAAATCCTTCCTAAAGCACAAAAATGAAGTTGAGAACTCATCTGTCACAGACAGCATACCACAGCACAGTGAAGACTCATACAACTCCACTATCAGTATGGATGAACTCAACCAGGCACTCCTGAAGTGTAAAAGCAAAAGCCCAGGCCCTGACGACATCCCTTACATATTCCTACAACCTCTGTCCTCCTTCGCCCTACAAAAACTTCTTCTAGTCTACAATTCAATATGGGAATACGGTTTTTTTCCCCAACCAATGGCGCAAAGCAATTATTATCCCAATACCCAAACCAGATAAAAACAAATTTAACGCAGAAAACTACCGTCCCATCTCTCTAATTAGCACACTATGTAAAGTACTCGAAAAAATAATTAACTCAAGACTCATATGGCACTTAGAAGTCTCCGAAAAATTCAATAAAGAGCAATGTGGATTCCGGAAAAATCACTCCACACTCAACACTTTATCCAATATTCACTCCCATATATGTAACGCAGCCAAAGTAAACCAACACACAATCCTAGTAGCGCTTGACTTAACTAAAGCATATGATATGGTTTGGAGACAAAGAGTTATCTTTATCCTACGTGAATGGAACATCTCAGGAAACATGATTACATTCATCACTAACTTCTTACAGGACAGATCATTCCAAACAAAAATTGGTGAAACACTATAAACAACTCATACCACTGAAAATGGAGTCCCCCAGGGCTCAGTCATCAGTGTCACCCTGTTCTTAATCGCAAAAAATAATATATTTGACAATATCCTTCCCCCTATAAAGTATACCATCTTTGCGGATGATTGTAACATTCTCTGTAGTGGCGTGAACATAAAAACAACAGTCGAACTCATCCAGCAAGCTCTCGATGAACTCTTCAAGTGGTCAACCACAACAGGCTTCAATTTCTCACCATCCAAAACACAATGTATCATCTTCCACAAAAAACGTAATGAAAACTTATTCCACATCAATTTAAATAACACCATTATATCATATACAGATAAAATAAAAATACTAGGTATGACTTTCGACCACAAATTAAATTGGAACCCACACCTAAAAAACCTCAAAATAAATGCAAACAACAACATGAAAATTATGAAAACCTTATCTCACCACTGTTGGGGCTCTGAAAAAAATAGCCTCATTACTATATATAAAGCAATTATACTAGCAAAAATGGAATACGGTGCAGTCATTTATAATACGGCCAGAAGCAAAATTCTCAATACAGTAAATCCTATACACAATCAAGGCATTAGACTAGCCACAGGTGCCTTCCGCACAAGCCCAACTGCAAGTATTATGTGCAACATTGGAGAACTCCCACTTGAATTTAGAAGGATTAAAAAAACACTAAAATTTGTAACTAAATTCTCAAATAACAAAACTCAAGTTCCAACCAGAAGACCTCTGAATATACATAACAGTCCAAACATACCTCTCACTATCGATGACACGTATAAGAACATAGCAGATATAATGAAGTTCAAACCAATTATGTTTAACAGAATTATCTTCCCGTCTTCCCCTCCGTGGATGTGGAATATTAAGCCCAATACCCAACTACTCGAATTTGACAAAAAAATCTCCTCAAACTCAACTATAATAAATAACTTTTCAGAAATAATAGAAGGAAAATACCCTCACCACATAAAAATCTTTACGGACGCCTCAAAATCCCCAAATGGAACCGGTTTCGCATTCATAGAAAATAACAAAACTTCAATGTTCAAATCTCCTCACGAAACCAGCATTTTTTCCACTGAAAGTCAAGCCATCCAAAATGCAATCTCATACGCGACGACCTTAGCGTCTGAAGAAATACTTATAATTAGTGACTCTCTTAGTGCACTCCTAGCCCTCGAAAATACTTACCCCAAAAACGAAATAATTCAATCTATCCAAGAAAAGTTATCAAACGCAACAAAAAAAATCGAATTTCTATGGGTCCCCTCCCACACTGGCATAAGTGGCAACGAACTAGCTGATAAGGCAGCCAACGAAGCAATAACATCACCCAGCTCGGTACTAATAAATAAAATAACATTTCAAGACGCACTCTCAAACATAAATAATCTAACTAAAAGTCACTGGCAAGGCTCGTGGGAGAAGACTCCAAACACAAATAAATTAAAAGAAATTAAACCGTCAGTCGACCCATGGAAAACTCCCCCATCCTCATCCAGGCACGAAGAAGTAGTTACCACAAGAACCCGGATTGGACACTCTCGCCTAACACACCTACACCTCATAACAAAAGAAGACAGCCCGACCTGCGAACTCTGTGACAAAGCGCTGACAATTAAACACATCACGCTAGAATGTCCAAAGTTCACCAACTCTAGACAAATCTTCGGGAACCCATTAACTATGCAACAAGCACTTGGCGAAGATAACTCCAAAAACATAGGCTTAGAAAAATAAATTTAGAAAAATAATTGAATGTACATATACTCTACAAAATCCCTCTATTGTCAAACATAATGTGTCCCCATAGCTTTAAGATCAATACTCTAAAACTAATATTTTGTATTTTGTATTTACTGCAGGCTAATAACCTCAGGAGTTGAAGCCTTATTAAAAAAAAAAAAAAAAAAAAAAAAAAAAAAAAAAATAGTATTTAAATTGTTAATTGTTGAACTATCATAGTAAATTGTATTAAAAGTCTTAAATTAAAAAAAAAAGTTTGGATAAATATACTAAGTGATCCATTTAACGTAAAATACTTATTATTTCAAAAAGTTTTATTTTTTTTAACCTTTAACTTACAAATAATTATAATGTTCATATTTTTTGTTGAACGATGAACATAATATATAAATTTTGGATTTTTAAATGTTAACACCTATATTTAACAAATTTTGTATTTAAATTTAAAAGTTTTCGAACTATATCAAAACACTATACAAAAGAAACTTTTTTTGTTTTTTTCCGACTACTGACCATTAGTAATTGTTAAATGTCATGATGTATAAATTGTAAATACTACTAATAAAGTTTACAATTTATGTCTAATGCACTAGGAGTGTATTAGAAGAATATTGTGTACGCTTAAAGTTTATAGTGCTGAATTATTGTGAAACTGCTGCAATAGTCTTTAAACGTAGAAAATAATATAGGTAGTGCTATAGAAAATTAATTGTGAAATTAAATATTACCCGTAAAACGTTTCCCACCGTGTCTAAAGTCCAGAGTAGCTCGACCACCGATTTCAAGAATAAAGTTTTTGTTTTGACCACTATTGTAGCTGATGGTTGCGCTATTGTCCAAAATTTTGACTCTGAAACCACATAAGAGACATCTATTTTTCGGATATTGGTTAAAAGTTTCTCATTTTCCCGTGTTTTGAATTGAACTAAGAAATGAAGACGGCATCGGGAATTTCAAGTCTGTCAGAAAACTTTATTTGCTGTGTAACTGAATGAGTGAACATTCAAAATAGGTATCTACAATAAAGAAAATGTTTCGCATACAAATGTTGGCCGGTATAGATTTACTGAAGTATTGGCCTGGTATAGGATCACAATTTCACATACGCGTTCAAAAATAACTATACGTAACAACACGTGTACGAAGTTTCACAAATGGAATTCATGTAAGTTTCGTCTCATTTAACTAATGAGATTCTAACATTGTGTGCAGGTATATATAGACTATAATACTATAATAATACTAACGAAAAATCAAGGATGCGTCGCGGAAAACATTTATATATATATAATACCTATATATATATAATACGATTACCAGGTGTTTGATATGTTGATAATAATGATTTGTTATTTTGTGGTAGTAATAATACTATTATTATTATATCATTCGATTTAAATATAAATCATATGCATTTAACCGTATTCTATAATATGACAATAAATTTATGAGTTGTGGAAATGCGGATGCACCATAACACAAGTTGGGTATTACAACTTCATGTTACATCTCTTTCTTTCTCTCTCTTCAAACAACATCTCAACAAAAACATCATCACAAAATAATGTAAAAATAATCATAATAAGATATAAATGAAATGTTATGTATTTTATGGTTATTTACATATGAACAACAGTATATTTTTCTTTTCAGTCGTGTATCTATTCTCTTAATACATATTCCATTATTCTATCTACATTTCATTCAGTAATCCTCACTTTTCCATTGAACTAGGTTTTTTTTTTCATTTCAACCAAAGACAAAATTAGATAAGACACATTTTGTTGTAGCTTCTAGCTACTTGCCTGGGATAACGTTATAATAACAGGAACATTTATAAACATATATATAGCTACACATTGTGTCAAGACAATACGTGTGCAATATTATATCAGGTATTGTTGTATGAAAATACAGATGTTTCGTTTCTCTTCGATACCATTATAGACGATTTACTTACAATATAATGTAATGTGCATTATGACCAATGTCACACCACATGCGTAAAGACTGGATGAGATAAATAACAATAATATATCTATAAATGGATAAATTTATTTCAAGAAATGTAACATCTACAACTATAATATGATATCTGTGTTTTATATTGAGCATTTTAATAAATATTACAGTAACCTACGTACCTACGCTTATCGTTACTATAATTTTTTTTTTTATTATTTACCTATATTTATAACAACTTAAGAGGAGCCACATACTTAATTTTCTAGATTGTTGATGGAGCTACAATAAAAAAATAAAAATAAAAATAGAAAATTTCTTATGATGCCTATAGTTTAAAAAGAGTCAAAATATTTTGATAATTATAATGTGTATATAAATAAATAAAATAAATGTTTGAAAAAATTTGAATAAAATAAGATACATCTAAGGTTATTTTTTTTAGTTGCGCCAAAAAATAAAATAAATCAATTTGTCATAAACTGACTATGTAAAAATGTTTCCTTAATTAATTGTTGGGTTTTCCCGATACTTTTGAAAATGGACGACTACAGATTAGTTCTCAATTTCCGAATTGATTCTCGGGTTGTCTACAGGTAACATATGAATTGGTTCCCCCGCAAGCTTTCATGATAATGCAACCTTGTTAAATTCGCTTTCAAACTATTATCATATATTCAACCATAAATAATTTCCTTCTCATTAATTCAGACTTATAGGACTATTTAAAATTCAAATAAGTTCGAATACTTCAAACACTATCTAGAATACCTATAGGTATGGAGTATGGTCAAAAATGTAGCTCAGTATAATATATTAACATATACATAATATACGATACATATATATTTTTCAACAATAATAATTGTGCTTATAATGAATAAGTAATAATAATGTAAAAATAATTTATGATAGGTACCTAAATAATATTAGAAAAAAATTAGTGTGGTATGAATTTACAACACACACGAACTGTAAGTTCGAAATTTGTCCTTCTTTCAATTTTTTAATATTTTCATCAATAAACTTTTCCTTTTCAGTAATTTTTTTTATTTTAATTTTATTAACTAATCAATCTATTAGATATAAAATTATATTTATAAATTTCTCCAGATATCGTAAAACCTAATAAAATATTATAAGATTATCAATAGTACATACACGTATCTTGTAACAGTGAGTTGTATACTGTTAAACTGATAAGTAATTTTATTTAGAAATCAATTCGAACAGTTGACAGTTGTATACTGGAAAGTATTTTTTTCGGGAACCAATTCGTATACATTAATTGACTCGGGAACAATTCCACGTTTTCCTTGAACTTAAAATATCTGGTAATTTTACTGGCACCTCCCTAATGCACCAATTAGATTTCTCATCTATCAGAATAGAAATAAGATGGTAAAATAAAAAATATTTATATACATTTTCAAGTCTGTACCTACGTTTCATGAAATTTCATGGCATGAATATAGATTTAAAACAAAAATTACTCCTTCACAACTTCACATTATTGTAAGTAACTAATTAAATACTTGAAACTAAGTAAAACATAAGTTTAAGAAAACTTATAGATTGGTTAATTACCTAATAGTTTGATAATGAATAGGCTCCCGAGTGTGGGTCTATATATTTATTTATCGGGCTATCAGTTTTAAATACAATTTTATTATTTTATTTTACAATTATTTAAAATACACAATCTGTACAACATAGCACAATAAGTATATGTGATATTATAATAGCAACATGAATATTTTGAATTAAGAAATCATCCATTGGTGACACTTGGCTGGGAATTAACGATATCTAGAATTTAGAACTTCGTTGTTATTTTTTTTTTTTTTTTGGATCTATAATAAATGTTTTTTTTAGTCTTTATAGCAGTTATACCAATAACAGGTATATGGCTTGGAAATATACATAATTGAATAGGATACCGCCATAATATTTGATAACAGTTGTTTGATTTATAACTACATAAAGTTGAGGTAACTGATGAGTAGTACTGTAAAATAATTAATTAATTTGATCAACAGAATAATTGTGTAACACTTATGTTTCAATAATCTGTATTTATTGGTACTTGCTTATCTAATATAAATTTATTTACAATTATTTAATTTATATTATTAATTTTAAATTATAATAAATAATATTATGTACATACAACATATTATACTTTAAATTTAAAAAAAATAGAAACAGGACATATACTATGTCATAGTTTACTAGTGCATATACTAAGCCAGTCTGCGATTGTGCATGTATGTCTAAATCATAAATTAACAATAATATGCTAAATAGCACACCTGGGCATAAACGCGTTAAAAAGTTAAAAATTAAGTTAATTTTAACTTTTAACTTAACTTTTTAAAATTTAATCTTCATAAACTTAATTTTTAACTTAACTTATTTAAATTGATATAAACTTAATAAATAACGAGTTACTTTTAATAAAATTCAAGTTAAGTTAATTTATAAATAATTAAATAATAAACATAATGAAGTATAAAGTTGGCTATATTCTCTAACAGTTTTAGACTTTTAGTTTCCTGAAAAAGTATTCAACAGTACATTCTTAAATACCATGTTATTTTTATTTAATAATTTTAAAAAAAATGTATAATACTTGTCTGTATTAGTGTATTAATAAATCAAAAGATTGTATTTGTTTCGGCATTTTCAATTTTGTATTTTTTTCATACTACATAATTATATTAATTCAATAGGTACCTATGTATAGAAAAGCTATTGGCTATTTGCTGTGGTCAATAATATTTATGATTTTTATTATTTATATACATATTATATAAAAAAAAATAACTTAACTTAGGTAACTTAAGTTAATAAGTTAATTGAAAATGTTCATATAACTTTTAACTTAACTGAGTTAAAAAAAAGAATTAGGTTAACTATTAACTTTAAATTTTTTAAAATGTTTTCCATTAACCTAACTTAACTCAGTTAAAAATTATCATTAACTTGCCCAGACTTGCTAAATAGTATACTACTTTTAAATACTATTATCTTATTATAGAAGAAAATAGTAGTTAAATTGGATTAAATTTGAATTTGTCGGTATTCATTTTACACTTGTAAAGAAGTTCTGATGGCGTCTATGGAAAACAACCATTCAAATGCATTATTTTTTCAATGAAGGCTACGTACTCACGAATTATGGGTACCTATAATCTTTAAATTATGAGTAATACAATAATACATTTTACTGAATTTATAAAATATAAATATTAAAAGTATAAAATATTCTGATATAATGATTAGGGCCCGGATTTAAATGCACATAAAACCATACAAATATGCTCTAAAAAATAGCCAAAAATGTCCAAAAAATACATTTTACCACAAAAAATGACCTTAAAAATTTCATTTGTATTTATTTTTTATACAATTTGTTATTTTAATTTGGAATTTATTATTAAAATATATTTATTACTTTATTGAAAAAAAAAATAAAAATAGAAAAATTAACTTGATGTTGCTATGATATGTTGACACGCATATGTTTTGGGGCAATATTATTCATTCTTAACATAGATAATAAAATATATATTAATAAATACACTAAATTTGTATAGTATATTGAACATTTAAACATTAAAAACCATAAAAATGACCCAATAATGCTAAAAATTCTTTTAAAATATAAAAACGCGAAATATGCAAAATAAAATGTTTAGCTTTGAAACACTCGTTACATGAAACGAATTTTATACTTGGAAAGCATTGTCTATGATCAATCAAAAAAAGATGCACATTGCATTGAAATCCGGGCCCTAGTAATAATTATTTTATTTAAAGCTGCGAATGAAGAATTTAATATCCCATACGCTATACAAAATATACAATTTAAATCGTTGTATACTTCACATTTTTGTTTTCTGTAAGTCATAATATAGTTTAGTTTTTATTAGCAATATGCTCAGAGATACTGTATTGCTAAAGTAATTTGAGGGTGTTCGCCTTTTACACGTAATTGAAAATAGTTCTTATTGTAAAGTAAAAAAAAATATCGAATTAAATATTTTTTCTAGGTTCTAACTATGCAAATTAGAATACAAGAGGAGTTAGTATTTTACAGAGTTTGTTTTGCATATTTCTTTAAGTATTTATAAAAAAAAAATTATGAAAATTACACTTTAAACGTGGTTATTAAAAGAATAATATGAATTATTTTACGTTAAAAATCTTCTTTTAAATGTCTACTGTTACATATGTATAAAAATTAAATACAGAGTGATTCACCAAGCATGCGCACCTCTTTTTTCATTAATAATGAAATTATTCAAAATCTGATTTTTGTAATCTTTAGATATACTCGAAGAACATATTTTCAAAATCTTGAGATTTTTTTACCACTTAAGAAGTATTCTGTGACGATACAAACTTTCGTTTTTCAAATAAGAACCCTCCTTTTTACAGTAAATTATTTAGCGGTTGTATTTTATTGAAATTGTATGTAGTGAAATAAAAATTCTATTAAGTAGTTTTTTAGTTATTTGACTTTATGTTTTAAGGTTGAAAGGCCAATGGTTTAGGTTTATAAGATAATATTTGATTTATGGTAGATTTGAAAATATAAGTCATTATTGTTAATCTATCAATATAAATGATTTGTAAAAACGACCTAAGTATCATATACATACTCGTACATGTATTTTATACTTCTGTAAAACGATTTTTAAGGACTACTATCATTAGAACTAAAATTTTAATAACTAGGAAACTATCCGAATGTTGATTTCGATACATTTAAATTGTAAAAAAAAAATTAATCCACTAAATAATTTACAGTAAAAAAGGGGGGTTTTCATTTGAAAAACAAAATTTTGTATCGCTACGAGATACTCTTTAAGTGGTACAAAAAATCTCAAGATTTTGAAAATATGGTCTATTTAATGATTCCGAAAATCAGATTTTGAATAACTTCTTTATTAAAGAAGAAAAAGGGTGAGCATGCTTGGTGAATCGCCCTGTATATATTATTGTATATGATAAGTATTTTCTAGATATTATATAAAATTTAGTAGAGTTTGAAAAATAACTACCGAGGTTATGGAGTCTAAACTTTGGTTTTTTCATTGCAGGTTGTCAAAATAATGTTTGATACTCACCAAATATCTACTAAATCGCAGGTATCATCCGATAATTGATGATTGCATATTGCAAACAATTAAAATATGATATTTTGTTTGCGTAACAGAAAATAATAATAAATATAACT
Source organism: Diuraphis noxia (assembly GCF_037042655.1). Classification (NCBI taxonomy): domain Eukaryota; kingdom Metazoa; phylum Arthropoda; class Insecta; order Hemiptera; family Aphididae; genus Diuraphis; species Diuraphis noxia. The sequence continues at coordinate 40,302,906 of NW_028301712.1, read as the reverse complement.
ATACAACGAACGAATAGTGAGTATTATAGTTAAAATACTACAGAAGTGAATATACTTCCGTAATCCTCCATATAGGCATAACAACCTAATATAAACAATGAATATGTTAAAATACTATATATTATATTAAGCGTATAGTTTAGCATTGTTTACATTCTAAAAAAAATGTAAATTAATTATTTTATAAAGCTTAATATTTTTTAAAGTATGCATTCAGTTTAAAAGACAATGCAACTGTATATGTTTACGATCCAAATGTTAATTCAGCATCGTATCATATTTAAAAAATAAATAAATATTGCCAAAATCTAATTGCGATTGGTGTTGTCATACAAATTAACTTGTTACTTGTCATACGAAACTAATAATGACAATCACTATATTATTATATTTATTTAATTATAAGTCTACATTTTTAGTATAATTTAAAAAATGATCAGTGACAGTTTTTAAATCTTCAAAAATATTACACGTAATGTATACCTACTACTAAATAATTTAATGTGGGGCATCTATGGCAATATTTATATAATTTTAAACTGCAATATTCTTCCCAACTTTTCAATGTTTATGTACAATATATCACCACTATATTATACAAAGAGTTGGTATAAGAGAGAAATTATTATTATTATTTTTTTTTTAACTAAAGTGAATGAAATAAATAATAATATGTGTAATATAATAGTTTTATATGGAAAATAAAACATGTTCAAGCTAGTTAAGCCACGTTACTCATCTTTTCAAAACAAAAAATGGACATAAAGAAATTATTTAAACTGAATATGAGTTATTTGTGGTAAAAAAAAAAAGTTATAAATTTGGATCATACCAGAATCCCAAATGAATATGAAGTAAAGGGCTATACATTTTTTTTAGTGAAGCGTTAGTACTATTATACATATTATATTCAAATACTATTTTTATGAATGTCATTATAATTTTGTTTTGTTTGATAAAAATAAAACCTACCATATATAATAAACCATAGATTTTAATGAGCCGATAATTATAATAGATAGAAATATGTCGAAAATATGTTTATCTAAAATGAAATTTTATGAATATTAATGTGTAATAAATTATTATAATTCGATACTACAGTCCTAACTCACAAAGTATTCATAATTTTATATTTCAACTGAACATTGAATTAAGCAATCAAGTCTTATAAATTCTAGTACTTTTATTTTTAACGATTGGTAAAAATAAAACCCAATGTTAAAATAATAATTTTATCGTTTGTCACAAATATTTTTTTACCCTCGTTGACATTTCATCAGATAAATATTGTGTAAGTACATCATATGCTACATCAACAGATTTAATATTTTTATCTATTAATTATTATTCTACGGTGTTTGCAGTCCATGATTTATATCCTAGTCATGAACGCTTTTGTAATTATTTCATTTTGATTCCACCGTCGCGGTAGCCGTGTATCAACAACAACTGAAAAATAAAATAGATTATTTCGTTTCATTTCATTAACTCCCGTAGTTTTCTCACTTAATCTACTATGACAACGAGAACAATTTATCAAATACTATTATACATGGTATTAATAAATATGAACGTACGTTACGTGACACTTCAACTATACATGTATAATATTTGCATTAAAATCGATTCGCTCGTCGTAATTTTTACTCATTAATCCGCTACGACAATCGCGAGGCCTATCGAACTAGACACCTGCATGCACAATTCTGAGCTAAAATAGATACTTTTTCAGATATTAATAGATATCAGTAGATTAGAGTAGATCAGTCGTCTTAAATAGACGGTGAAAAATCCATGATTCAAATGATTCAATGCATATTATGTCATCATAGTTACAAGCAATAAATAATAGGCTGCTGCTTTATGAATGGCAAGCATATTACATTACAGATTGCAATGCGGGCATAATCATAATCACACGGTATTTTTTAGTGAGATGATTTAACACGGATTCATAATTACTAATATCGTTATTCAAAGATATTTTAAACGATTGTGAGACTCAGTGAAATGTAAAATGCACCTATAGGTTATAGACATTTTTTTTTAAATAATAATTATTTATTTTTGATTTGAGTGAAGAAAAAAAAATTAAAACTGATGTAAGATTTTAAGAACAACTGCTATTTGACGCTATACAGTAAACAATACAACATAGTAACAACAAGGAGAGGGATTTAGGGTTCCTAAAATTTCCTATAGTTTTTAAAGTTTTTTCAGCCCATCTCGCCTCTCCAAATATCAAAGCTATATGTAATATGCACAATGCACATATATACATTACTCAATTAGTTTCAGGTAAATTATTTATTTTTATCTTTGATGTTTGTTCGATTGCATTAGTATAATTTTACAACACGAGTATGGTATGTTATTAGTTCAATATCGACTTATAAATTGATTTATACATTTTAATTATTTAGCTTATGTATTTTAAATATTTATACTGTTACATTTAGTGTTTATTTTCGTTTTTCACAGGAATATAGTCTTTAATGCTTGTTTTACTATATATCACATATATTTTTTTTCATTCATTTTAATATCTAAAAAATAAAAAATAATTAAATATGAATTATTGAAGTTTGGGATTCTTGTTAATTTGATTGGTTACAAATCCTTAAAAAATTTGTTTTGAAATTCTCAAGTATATTTATTCAATCTTAATATTTGATTGTTTATATTATTGCGTTAAAAATATTAAGCTATATTTTAGCATTATTTATATGATTTATCATGTATTAAAATATTATTATGTGTAAAATATCGTTTTTAAAACTAAGTTTTTTGATTACATATTAGGTATTACTCTTGCATTATTATACTAATCTGCATGATCACGCCATATTTTAGAATCTAAATACAATATTACATTAATTTTTCAAATAACATATATTATATTGATTAAAACACGAACAGCTATAATAATAGTTATTATAGGTACGCTTTAATTTGCGTCGTTGATTTATTCAAAGATTTTTGGGTACATCAAATATATATTTATGTGTATTTTTAGATCAATTTCTATTCTAATTCTGTCAAATTATATTGAGTTCAAACAAAAATCAATTTCTAATATTCCATAATATAAACGTAGGATCAAACATTATTTTTAAAACAGTATACCCGTAAAGGGTGCCAAGATGAATAATTTCTACGCGTACAATTAACACCTTAACTATAGCAACAAGGTTGTATAGATATTTAGAACATCTGTGTTGATCTTTCAATACGTGACAATTTGGTATAATTCCCAAGTCCAACTATGGCGGTAATTACTAATTAGTAGGTATATACGAGAGACCGAATTCTACTAATTTTCATAAATACTCATGATGATTAAACAACATGACATTTTGCCCTATATACTCTTTGAAATAAAAAAAAAAAACTAAATAACATTTTGCTACCTATCTAAAGTCACGCATTATTCTTACTTATTCCATTTTATTAATTTAACATTTTTCAGTAAACGTCAAATATACATGTCGCATGTGTTAATTTTACTACAATATGAAAGTTTCAAATCAATCAATAATAATTTAAATCGCCTACTGCGAATTATACAATAAGGTACTAATGATTTTCACAACTACTGTAGTCCTTGAAAACTGAAAATATATATAAAGCATATATATAGTATGCTAATTTTTTCATTGGTATCCTGCTATCACTTAATTTTCATCTACCAATATTAAAATATTATGTATTTAAGAAAATTATTTAAATATTCAGATCACTAAAGGTAATAAAAAATCCTTGAATAATAAAAATATAATTAACGATATGGTGAATTTAAAAATAATTATATTTTTGAAAGAAAAAAACTTTAAAAAAAGGAAAGTAAAAAAAAAAATAATAATACATTATTACTTTTTAATGATAAACGTTTGAAATATATTTTGTACTTATATTTTATAGTTTATTGTATCGTTATATTTTAAGGTTTAAATTTAGTTTATATAAAAAACAATACATATTATTTAAAATTAAAAAATTTAAATTTAAACGTGTAGTTATATAAAAGAAATCAATAAATTAAGTATTATATATAGTTAACAGTATACGCATAAATCTGGTTCCGAATATTTTCATTTATTAAAATAATTTTAAGTGACTAGTGAGTTCCTAGTTAATCATAAAATATTATTGCATTTAAGTATTGACATATTTGACGCATAGGAAAATAATTAATCTCATGAGTCTTTCACAATTTGTTAATAAACTAAAAATTACTTATAATAGATCTTGCAAGATCGTACTGAAAATATACTCCAGTACATACATAAAAATATTTATTAGATTAGATTACTCGTAAAAGCAAAATAGATTATGAATGATTAAAATTTGGCATTTTGCGTTTAACTGGTGAATTTAACTACATATTTTTAAAAATAATTTCATGAATTAACAATGCCATATTAATTACAAGTCAACAGCAAGTCAATTGCGATTTGAAATTAGATACTAAAATTAAATTTTTCACTCACGTTTAATTTGGTATTTGTATTAGAATGGTATATTAATCTATTTATATATCAATAATCAATATTTTATAATATTTGTCCAATACTTCATACCTAAAATATTTTTTAGCGTAAAATGTATAATAAATTCTCTACATCACATCAAAACAAACGTAAAAATAATTATAATTGCGTCTGCGATATTGTTTTCGAAAAATTTTCCGATAATGTTATATACCTATAATATTATATGGCTCTATTGTAAATATTATTTCAATGTTGAAGGTGAGTCATAAAAACACAATATTTAGAATATTATAGTGGTGGTGAAATGTTTCTTTTCGTTTTCTAACGCATTCGTTTTGCCCCGTTACCGAAATCCAACATCGGCCGATTAGTGTAAACAGACCTACCTACTCGGTATATACCTACCCTATTACCACGATAACCTAACCTTTATTACCGGAATGTATATTATTGTTACCCATGGCCGGCGGGATTCGTACAATTCGACGGTTACTTTGGTTTTACGGTCACTTTGTCAGTGTTCTCTATAATAGACGTTAAGCTGTCCCTCCAAAGGACCGGAGGCCACTAGCAATAGTTTACTCGACTTACATATATTAATCAAGGTCTGCCGAACAGGCTTCACTGGTACACGCAACAATATATATTTTTACTATATATATACTTCGGAAATGAATTGTCGTGGTTACTGCAGTCAGTGGCCGTCGAGAATTCGCCACGTTCGTAATTACAAAGTCTTTGTGTTTTGAGTTTACGAGGATACAATTTTATAATAATTATAATGCATTTAGTGTCAACTATTTATTTTATCAAATTTTTATGCATTATGTTTTTTTCATAGGTATTTAATTTACCGTGCCAATTTTGCTCATGCATTTCCCAATATATATTCATAAATGATAATCTGTTTATTGATAATAAATTGACCTAACCTATTGACTGAGCTAAAATATTTTTTATTTTCATAATTACGATTACATAATAATATGTAAAAAATAATGTTACATTAATATTACAAACATACTTCAGGATTAATTTTTTCAATGATTATATTTATACAAAACCAAATATTTTTATCTCTATGATAATCACTATTAGTTATTTTATGTATTTTAAATGACGAGCGGGACAAAAAATACAAATACCTATAAATTGGTTTATCATAAGTTTTTCTCTATCAATTTCAGAATATCACAAAATATACATCTTCTATTATAGGTACAATTTTGTTTGATAAAGTTTTTAGTTTAAATTGTTTGTAACCTTCACTACCTATGAATCGTAATTTATGTACAAAGTTTTTTATTTTTTTATTTTTTTTTTTATTAGCTATTAGTATACAACTATGACAGCTCGACTATTACAGAATTATGTACAAAGTTAATAACACGTTTTGCTTGCAATGTAAACAAATAATATAATGCAACAGAAGCAAATTCTTAGTTCTTTTTTTGTTTAAAATTTTTTATTGCACAATCTATTTCATAATATAATGTATCTAACGATAAGTGAATATATGATATAAGTGAGAAAAAATTACATGATTTACGAAATACTAAGAATTCTCCCAAGTCTTTTAGTAATGAGATGTGGTTACTGTTTACGTATAATTCGCTATTCGTGAAAAATAAATAATACCTATCACTTATATTTAAAAAAAAATATAATTATACATTAATTAAAATTCAAAAATTATAATTGTATATCGAACAAATTTACGTAAATTTACAAACAATGAATAATATCATTACATTAAATTTCACCGAGTATACTAACATTGGCAAGACGTCCACGAGAATTCTTAACGGATATGGGGAAAGAATTCTTGATTGCAAAATTTACCATCACAAATCCCTTATTCTCATTCTAGCATCATAACATTCATAACAATATAATACATATTAAATCTGAATATATCTTATTTTTATACTATGCCTCATACCAAAAGTATTACATATTCTTAATTTAAAAACATATTTAGAATTTTATTAATTTTTGAGTCATAACATCAAAAACATCTTCAGGATCTATAACTTCTTCTCCACGGATGGTAAAAAATATAAACCGATTGATACCGTTTAAAACTATACTAAATCAGCGAAAAATAGTAATTATTAATTAACATTGATCAGTTTACTCTTTAATTCAGCCATTGTGTATATCTGTTAGGTATGTTTTCAGTAGCTTTATACATGGAACTATTCTCTTAAGATTTGAATTAGACACTTAGTATGGTTCTAATACATAATATTTTAAATAATTTGTAAATATTGGAAATCAAATGTATATATTTATATATAAAAGTAGAATATTTATGACTGTGTCAAAAATTTACGATTTGATTTCAGTTTTGGCCTGCATATACTTGGTTCAGCAAGTGTGGCTTTTGGCTTAAAAATATTAGCTGAGTTGGTAAAATGTAACAAATATTTACTTTAGTTGATGGGTACTAGGTAAGTACTAATATAAATATATATAATATATACATAAAAATAACAAATCAAAAATGATTTCAAAATCATCACAAATTACTGTAATAATTTGTCACTTACAGTATGTGCATGCAAAAACTCCAATATAAAAGGGTCATGAGGTGGGTGGGGAGATTTATCGCCATAATATGTTTTCCCTTTTTACGATAAAAAATAAAATAAATACTTGGAAGTATTATATATATAATATAGAACGATTATCAAAATAATGTTTAAAAAGTTTACTTATTTTACCGCTATAATATTATACCTATAATATTTAGTCTAACACTGATCACAAATTTACAACAAGCCGTACGCGTACTTTACTTAATTTTACTTTAGCGACTGCGGCATTATAAGCATAAGTTAACTAGAATTAATGTTTACCACGGGTCACATTACATAATAAAAACTAAACAAAAGTATTAAATTTACATTTTCTTGGAGAGTGTTTTATATAGAATGTATCATTATGCTATTTGCATGTTTATACGTTATTACGTCTGTATGTTAAAACAACGCAGATATTATGATAATCAAGTGTAAACGGTGTACGATGTAAGTAGTAGGTGCATTATTATTATTATCATTATTATTGTACAATTTTGTAAAAGATAATTTGTCGAGGGTATTTAATTTTATATAATTTATCATTTCGTGTGGTGTTTATACATTATAATATGATTTATAAAAACACAATTCTATTAAACGAATTTTCATGGTTATTTTCACACCTTTGAATAAATGTTCGGATTCAGGCTAAATATTATTACGATTGTGGTTTAATATTTTGTCAGATAACTACTATATTTCTATTTATTACACTCTATTCCTGTATTTCACGTCAATTTCAAAATTTCCATTTTTTTTTCGATTAAAATACTTTTAACCAATTTAAGCTGGATTTTTATTTTCTAAGATCTGAAATCCACGTATACAAGTATATACGACATCATTTCGATCGTTCTCTTTGCTATAGTGATAGAATTACTATTATATACGATTAGTTACGAAATATAAATAATCGGTTTTTGAAATTTCATGGATATTGCTGTGTTTTCCAACTACGTAGTACATGTGCATATAGTATTATGTGTCAATAGAATCATCGAAAATTTACTGATTACCTTAAGGGCCTTTATAAAAAATTGAATTATACTTTTTCAAAAACGATCCACCGACGTCCTTTATCAAAAATATTCACAAATAAATCGTGTACCTACTACTACCTATTTTACTCTTTTAGGACTTTTATTCCGACGTGTTTTATGTTTTTCGAATTAAGTTTTTTTATTCTTCCTCGCGAGATTCATAGATTATAGATATAATTTATATGTTTTGTTTTCGTGGCATTTACCTAAAATTTTATATTTCCTGTCATATTGCCATATTGGAAACTTGATGATTGACGAATACCGTTTATTTTAAACACTCATTCATACACATGCGTTTATTTACTCCTATCCAATTGCATAATTATAATAGTATAATAATAGTATAATATGTTTCTTCCTATATGTATCTATCATACCATAAATAAGTAGTATTATTTAAATTTAAAAAAACATTACACATGAACAATATAAATATAATAATGATATGACATAGTTGATGGCGTACAAACAGACTAGTTTGTCGTAATTTTAATTTTTCTCTTCTATTTCCGGTTTGACTTACGCCTCTATCTATTGTATATATATATTATGCGTACTTGCTGTACACGTTTTATGTAATATATACATAAGCCGACAATAGGTTTAATAATACTGTATACCGACTGTACCGTCCGCTTTAATTAAATCCGGTGATTTAGCCTTTCATTTTGTCTTTCCTTTCCGAAAACGATAATATTCGTATACCTACTTACGCCCAATTGTAGTATGAGAGACATTTTTTTCTTCTTCTTATTTTTCTTCTATATTTTATTCGTCACCCGCGTGGCGCGCGTATCATCGCCACCGTCCCGATTCGGCGCCGCCACGGACGATCAGAGTCGTATTCCGGGTGACGACTCGTTGCGTGGCGCACGTGCGAGCATACTGTTGTGGGTGACTCGATGGTGGTGCCAGTGGCGATTTTAGTAATATAACGCTCACGTGCGGAGTATATGTCTTAATATTAATGTCATTATTATTGTTTTCGCTGTTGTTGTTATCGTCGATATTTTTGCGGCTTACATTTTTGGACGTCGAAAGATTATCTAACATAATACAATCTTGACGTTGTCGTTGTTTTTGTTGTTTTTGTTGTTGTGTCAAAAGTGTAGTGATTTTTTGCAGACATCAAACAGACCAGTTACTCTTTTAATAAATTATATGTGAGTACTTTTGTAAAGTATCAATTAAATATTATAATATAATTTTTAAATGCTTTTATATTGCAATATAAGGAAATAGTATTACTATTAAGACCATACCTTCTTAAAATGTTAAACTATGTTCTTGTATACATATGATGTGTAAGGGCTTCTGTATCAATAAACAAAACCAGGGAACTCTCTCTGATATATAGTGGTTTGGTTACCTCATCATTGAGTAATGAAACTGTAATGAATATATTAAATTTGAATTCAATGATAAATCATTGTATATGAAAAACGATTCTGAATTATAAAATTAGATGGATGAATCAGCATTTATTTTTGAGAATGTTTAAGTTAAAGAGCTGATTTATAGATTCTTAAATGTTTCAAATAATATGGTTATAATAATATAATATGCTAGGTACAAAAAGATTTTAAAATACTCTCTTAATAATCCTTGAACTGTTATAGCTTTTTTATTTAGTTCAAATAACTTAAAAATCTGAACACAAGATACGATAAAAAACAAATGTATAGGTAATACTATATGGTTAATTTAAACTTATAATTTATTATTATTTAAATTTATATTATTTACATTTATTTTATTTTATCATTCAATAATTGCGTAACGTGTAATAGGTATTATGCCTAAACTTGAAAAAATTACTACACACTTTCTTAAGAGAGTTATTTAATCACATTTAAAAGAAATGAAAAAATTTAATCATTTTCTATCTAATTATAAAAAAGTTAGAAAACGATTTCTATCAATTTCCATTTTGAAATTAATTTTTTTTATTTAACAAATCAACTTGAGAAATGGACAAATATTATTTTTTATGCATAATAATAATTTACTCTCTAATATGAAATATAGGTTGAATATTCTCTTGTTTTCAAATATAATACAATATGCATAATCATTTATTGTAATTCTGTAATGTATCCTTTGTATTGTACCTCCATTGATCTACATAAAGTCAGTAAAATGTAAAAATCTACAAATCTGTTCTTAAATTGTACTAAATTTATAGTTATATTATTATTATTATTTGTATTATTTGAATATATTTTGAATTCAGTAGGTTAAAATATTTTTTACCAAAAAAATCGCATAACTATTATAATTTCTTTTTTTCTTATCTTAAGACAATTAACAATCTATAAAATAAGACGACAATCAATAAATTTTATAAATGATTATAAGTATGTTGGTATGTACCTACTTATAGCATGTAGTAGTACATGATAATAAAACCACATATTGATAACACCCTATATGCGTATAGCTTATTAAGTAATAAGTCAATACTGACATAATACAGAATGCAGTGAATGGGTTTGGGTATGAAATATAAATAGCTTAAAACAAGTTATAATATTTAAAATATCATTGTGTATAAAAATAATAAGCGCTTGCATGAAAAATATCGTGAAATTTATTTTCGATATTTTTGAATTTCTGTAAGAAAAATTAATTAGAAATATTTATTGCATTTTAACCAAAAAATAACAATTTTATTAACATCAATCTTAACATTTTTCAGATGTCTATAATAATAGATAAAAAATATTTTTATTATTTTTATGTTATATCATATCTATACTTTAACATCTTTCAATTATTATTGTGATCAGGGGCGTGGCTCTACTACCTAACCTAACTTAACGTACAGATTTTTGACTCAGTTAAGTGACAAACGGGTGTTATCTGACTGATGCTCGATGAAAACTTTTAGTAGCAGAAGTTTATTCTTTAATGTGAATAGATCATAGAAGATGGTATAAATTAATATAAATATTTGATGAAAAAGTCAAAACTGTCTACGGATATTTATATTTTGTAAAAAAACTTGTGTAGATATTCTGATATTCAGTTGTTTTTTGGTTAATGTCAACAAAATTATTTTGAAAAATTTGTTGATTGTTCTATATTTTTAGCTTCACAAAGTAATATAATTAACAGTTTATTATAGAATGTATATTTTATAAGATTACATTTTTGTCTTTGAGATGTAAAATTGTATACTCATAATTATTTTAATCCCTTAAGATATTTTCTATATCAAAGACATTTATGTAACTGTGTATATTTTCCCTTCAACTAGTGAGTTATCTTAATTTAAATCGTTTCAAAATCAACAATTTATTTATTTTTAATAATCATAGTTTTTCACTTATTACAGAATAATGAAAATTTATTATATTTTTGGATTTCAGAGTGACCTTAGACTATTTGTCTATTTGTATAATTCTACTATTTACATCAGCTGTACTTACCTATATAATTGTTACATAACATTAAATTATACCTCGAATATTCGCTAATGAACTTGACCAATAAATTTATCGTTAATATATAATATATATCATATTATGACATGTATTATAAATAATAAACTATGTAAAAAAAAACAAACTACAATTTAAAAATGCATTTTATAAATATCCCAATATAATGTCAAACTTTGAATGATTGATTTTTTACAAGGGTTTGCTAAATTAACCTTTGCATTGTAAATTATAATTGAATTTTTTTTCATTAAAAAAACAATATAATTAAAGACTGTTAAAGATAATAATATGTATATATACATACGATTTTTTAGGATAATTTGCTTAGATTTCAACTTGTAGTTATATTAAAACTTTACATTGTTATTTTAAGCTATTAAGCTATTTTAATATTTAACAGATCTAATGATGTTATGTAAATTCCAGATACATATTATAAAAAACTCTCTTTTAAATTAAATTAAATTACTCCAAATCATTTTGAACCAGCATTTTTTATTTTTCAAACGGTCATCTAATAGCTTTGTTGAATGGTCCATCAAATGAATTATAGCTATTGTTATAGAGGGAAATATTTTTTGTTTTAAAACTCTTTCTATCGTAAGACCTCAAATGAAAATGTAGACAGGATCTCTTTATTGTTCGAATCACAATAATTTAAACAATATAGTAACTATTTTAAGTCTAATTGTTTGAAATATACTATTCGATAATGGAAATTTAATTATGTGCTTATATAATAATTATATTATAATTCAGAGAAATATTTTAATGCAATAATTTCAGTGAAGTATTAAGAACGCAAAAATATTACCCTTAATTATTATCTAAGCGTAATTATACTAACGCAGATCCTTTAATCTAACTGTAAAACTATTTTTAATACCTGATCTATTGAAATTTATATACCTTGTAGTTATTTGAAATTAGAATACTTTTTACTTATTTACATTTTAAAACATAATTTTATATATATATACAACACTCTCCACACTATAGTCAAAGAATTCAAAATACTTATTCAGAACATTAGAGAAAATTCTGCACAATATGATTTATAGCATGCATTTTAATGATTTTTACATTGTGTGTCTTTCATATACAGGGTGTCCCACGAGGATTTACCCATTGCGATATATCCTGAAATAATGGAGATATCAAACTTGTGGTTTTTTAATAAAACTCACAGGGATAAGATCGAACTACAATTATTTTATCATTTTATTTATTTTAATGTTTTGGTAAAAAATGTAAAATATATATAAATATATTTTTTACTTAATTATTTCAAAAATAAAATTAAAGATGTCCATTTTGTAGAGTTTAAATTTACGTTAAAACATTTTTTTTTGTTTCAAGAAAAATTGCGATTTATTTATTACCGTAGTGTTATCAAACATGTAAAACGTCGCGCCACATGCTGTTCGTTCTACGGCCAACCAAACAATTTCAAAGTGCCTAGTTATAATCATATTTTATTTCTTCAAAACTAGAAAAACAAAGACTAAAAACAGGAAATTAATAAAAATAAAATTTGGAAACATCAATATTTTCAGAAACATAAACTCTACAAAATGGCAATAGTAAATTTTAATAAACATTAAAATAAATTTCAAAATGAAATAATTGTAGTTCTCATCCCTGTAAGTCTTATATAACAAAACCAAAATTTTGTTATCTACATTACTTTATGAGAAATTGCAATGGGTAAATCCTCGCGAGACACCCTGCATATTTCCACACCTTATTAATTATTAAATACATTTTAGGTGACGCATATAACTTTTTTTTCCGTGTTATCGAGAACCACGGAGAGGACTGGGAATTAAGGAAGGGACTGAGAACCAGAGAGGGGACTGTTAGTACGTAGCTGTCCTAATCTCTTTTTTCTCCAATGTTTTGTATTTTATTGGTTTCAAATACAGTTATTACCATATTTCATAGTTAGGTTTGTCTGTTTTACAGGAAAGCATTATAGGAAAGCACAGAAAGTTTTAGGTACGCATTTTGAACCCATATTACATCGTGTACTTAAAACATTTATGTAGTCGGTAAAAAAAATATATTTGTATATTTCAATACATTATCTAATAGATTATACATAACATCATTTAATCATGAACTTATATATCGATTTATGCATTTATATTTACTACAGTAGATACTAGATATATTGTGTATAATATTAGGTAAATATTGAATTTAATAAAATACAATTATTATAGCGAATAATATTTGAATATAGGGTATTCATTTCTGAACACATAATATTATGACATAGAAAATGCATAATTAATGAGAGTTATTAATAAATATTTGTATAAAACACTATTACTTCAAACAAGAAAATTGTAGAAGTGAAAAGTAGGTTGTTTTGTGAGTTAGAACTTAAAACTCTGTAATTTTTGTGCACCTGTTTTTAGTTCAATGTATTCATATAGATGTGTTGCAATGGGTGTTGTCTCATGACCATTGGGCATTAAATTAAAAAAATAAAATGTCGAGAAACTCTTTTTGATAATACTATGTTATTTGATGTATACCTTTCTAAGTGGTCCTTGAAATATGACATTGAGACACTTTTTATAGTTTCGAGGATATCCAATATAATAAGGTTTAAAAAAAAAAAATAATAACTCAATAACACCTTTATTGTTGTATGTCCACATTTTCATTGTTTTGACATATAGTATATAGAAATTGATACTAGAACTATTTGTGGAAAAAAAATAAAATGTTATCGATAATCTCGTTTAGTATAGAATTATATTATTGTTTATTCTATAAATATCTACTTGCGACTACTTATTCCAATGATATTCGATATTATATAAATTATACCTATGTTAAATAAATTTTCAGTAGAACGATATTATACGATCAGTGGTTTTTAGTTGTTATATGTGTATTTAACGTATGCGAACATATTTTTTTTATATAAAAAACACGGCTTTTGAAACGTTTGCTTGACAAAAAATATTGGTTGCCTCTATAAGTATTTAATAATATTTATGTGCTTGAAAAAATTTAAGTATTTAGAGCGTTAAAAAAGTTTTACAAATTTTTTTTATGACATTTTGGAAGCAACGGATGGATGTGAAATGGACCGTATGGTGAATGGTTACTACCCTAACGATAAAAACATAAAAAAGTACATAAACAAACGGGTGTGGATGACTAAATGCTACTTTTCGACGAACTTTTATACATTTAACGTTTATTAATTTCTAGAGAAGGAATTAAAAGTTATGTAGCGGTACCATAGAGCAATATTGATATATATCGATATTCGATGGAAGAATACCACACAAAAATGTTAGTTATACACATAGCATATTCTAATAAATAATATCCTACATCGTGCAATTTAATAAAATGTTAATTTATTGCCTACCTTCTCCACTCTTAGGGGTTAAGCCTAGGTTTTTTCGATTTATCTATTATAATAAAATATAAAAAAAATACAATTATTATCAAATAAAATTAAAATGATAATTATTATTGACAAAAAAAAAATCTAATAAGCTTATATTTATGTGAACAATAAAGTTATATAAAAAAAATTAGTCAATTCTCGCCACAACAGTCAAACTTCAGATATGTCATTGAATAATAGTGGCCATATAGAAGGTACGTAGGTAGACAAATATATTTATTATATAATATTATACGGATCGTAAAGATAATAATATAATATATAGGTCCTATATATTTTAGGTGAACACATGTTTGCAGGTGGATCGCGTGTGGACCGTATATATATTATATTCTGCGTAATGTGCGTGTGTATAATATGTGTGAAACATAAACTAGTCAAGTTTTCTCTACTGCAAGTCTTACTTTTTTGGATTCTTTATTTTTTATTATTTTTTATCATCGATGTGGATTTATTTCATTTTTATTTTATTTCCACCGAAATCCAATATTATGCGGGGAGTAGGGTTAAATCTCGAAGGGCGCGCTGTTTATCTCAACAGCGCATTCCCAATGGATCGAACGGACGGTGACTGGAGCTAACCTCTAACAAACCGAACTAAAGATTACATCACCCACGAGTGTACCTCCACCAAATACAAAAACATATAATATTACATACGTTGTTCGCCAAATTCGTTATTATGTTATATCACATTTTTTTCGATTTAAATGTACCTATAAATATAAGTACATTGTAATCGGCGTACATGGACGTACTGTTTTCGTTTTCCCATAAACGAAATTCTTTTCATATCTAAACTCAATTCTTTATGTTTATTTGTCATATTCCTCTTTACTGTTCGGAGTGTGCTAACAATATACGGGGAGGTGTCATTTTTGTATCGTCATTGTGCGTATAATCTTTTCCGTCCACCCGTCCAATTAAACCTCTACTATTCGATGAGATATTGCATGTAAATTTAAATTTCTGTGTTTGAAATCTTCCAGAGTGTTTATCTAGATGTTGCTTAACAAATTAAAGATACTTTTTACTGAAAATATTTTGATATAGTTTTCTAAGTTCAAAATAAAATATTTTTTTTATCACGTCAACTTTGGTTTTTGTAAGGTGTTTTCTTTAATGATGAATATTTTTTAATGTATTTAATTACGAAGGTTTAAGATACCTATTCGTATTTATACTTTAGTAAACTTTATATAATTGTTTTAAATGTTAATAAAAGTTAATTAAATGGACTAGTAAAAATATGTATTCTTGAAGCATTTATATCATAAAATTATTAAAGACTGATGAAATACTCGTATGTATTCCTAAGCAATGATTTGAAGATATCAGAACATTCATCCGGTACTTTTGCCAGCAGATCACCTCGGTATTAATCAATTAATGTTGGTTAATTTTAAGTGGTTATAGAGTTAAAAATGTGATTGATATTATTTAAAACAGCTCAAACACCAACAATATACTTACTGCAATCATACATTGTGCTAACACTTCAGTCTTAACGTTCTGGGTTTTGTAATGGATGCATATATTATATCATGTTATTTTATGATTTATGTAGGATAAATCACGATAGATGTGTAAACAAAATTTCAGTTGACTCCATATCGTCGTCCTGGTTCTATTGTTAGTAAATAAATAATTAAGAACGAAAATGGAATTTAGTAGTATAAAGACAAAGATTTAAAAACAAATGTATAAAGATCTAAGAGTATTATTAAATTAAAAAAGGAAAATTAAAAAATGGGATTTTCAACAGAAATGTAAGTTTTTTAAATAGGTAGTGATTTTGAAACTATTCAAATAAGAATCAATGTAATGCTTAAAACTCTAAATCCACTAGCCCGCAGAAGAAATAAACATTTTGATCGAAATGTAAAACGGCATAGTTTTATAATTATGTTAATATTAGGTAAGTACCTACTCAAATAATATAAAATTGATACTATAATATCAACCTACCATAATTTACAGGTGTCGTACATTTATAGAAATAACATAAAATACTCAATAATTTTAGTGATTATTAAGTCTTTAAATCATAACAAATATAAATACAATTCTTTTTAATCATCTAAATTTCAAATAACCACCACAAGCTATTAACTCTAATACGTTAGCACCATTTTGAAATGGAAATAATTAGGAACGGTTGAAAAAATGTAATTAAGCGGATTTTTTAGAGCATCCTTGATGAATATCGACTGAGGTAATTGACAATTAACAAAACTCAAAGGCTGCAGAGTATTGATTTGATAATACAGACTTATATTGTGTTTAGACAAACTTGTGTTCAGTCATAGGAAATTATGCGTGAATTTATCCAGATGTATCAAAAATAAAAAAATAAATTCTAAGCAACAAAAACGTGTTCTAAATTGGCTAAGCTATTGTATAGGATTAGGGGTGGATGTCTACACGAACTATTTTCAATAAATGACACTGATCTTATTTTAGTTAAAGCAAACAATTAATAATGGCTTTATTAAAAATAGATAGTTGATAATATTTTTTACGCTTTGAGTTATTATCAAAGACTTTACCGAAGTACTATTTGTGTTAAATTTACAATTTATAAACTGCTCTGTAATTTTTAAGCTTCTATACTACCTTCCTCATAATATGTTCTATTACAACGTATTCTTGGAAATAACTTCACTTTACAACAAAGAGAAAACAAATGTTTTATATTTGTTAGTTTTGTCACACATTTTTTTTTTTTTTTGATCAAACAATAAATATAATGTAATAACCTAATAAACGCGGTATGTTAGATTCATGACTCATGAGTATGAATTGAGTAAGGTATAGTTAACTTAGTTAATTTTATGTATAAACCTTATATGAGATAATATTTTTTATGTACTATAATACATTAAAACTGTTAAACATATTACTTAATATTTCAAATACATTTTTCAAAATTTAAGTATTGACATCTAAATAATTTAAAAAAAGTAAATAATTTGGTTTTATTGCTGTCATTTTATTATTCCATTTAATTATTAAATTATAAATAAAAAAAAAAATGGAGGAAATAGTTTTGTAGTAGTAAAAAATTCCCCCAAGTTAGAAACTTTCCACACTGATGGGCCTCTGTCTTCACGCCATTTTATGTTGTGTTTATTGTATATCTTAGCTATCAAATTTATTTCTTCGATCGTAGTACCTATATGAATATTACAGATTATAAATACTCTTTTATTTCATAAAAAAAAAGAAATACAAAGTTTTTACATAATCTAACGATGATGTAAAAAATAAACACAATAATTTTTATGAAATAATACCATGTTATTTGAATATTAATTCAACTAAGTGAATAATTCATATGAGTCATATGGATAATTTTTGATTAATTTACAATAACCTTTATAGAAAAGACAAGTGTTTCCATTAAATTTTATAGTTCTGAAGTTTGGATCAAAAGTTTTGAGTACAGTAATTCATCAAATGTGGTTTTGGCACTAGAAACGTAATAATATTAATAACAACTGTAACATAACTCTTAAAATGGATGAAATAAGTATTTATATGCTATAAAGACTAAAGTTTTTGATAAGAAATTTCAGTAATTACTTATAAATTGTTTTTAAAGCGTGTAGTTAGGTCTTAACTAAGTATACTTGGACCACCTGAAACATATTTCATTTTCATTGTCTCTTAATAGTTACCACTTACATGATATTATTATAATACTTGATATATAACTACCTACAAAAATTATAACGTTTTATTTTTATATTAAAATATTAATCAGAAATATTGGTCGTACTGATTATATATAATGATATAACTTCAATATTATATCGTCGTATTTAGATTATTTCGATTATTCGTTCGTGTCGATTTATTTACATACAATAATAATACGTTTTCATTTATATTATTATTATATCATTCGTAAAATACGTATAGTAATAATAGGCCTTTACAGTGATAATTTTAGATAAACTGAAAACCTTAAAGAAACTCTATTTATTGATAAGAAATAAAATTGATATCATGAAAATTTAAATTTTTATTTAAATTATCAATAGTTTTCGTAAGCATAAATAGTTAATCTATAAAATAAATCTTGAAAAAAGTATAGAAGAAATCATGATATTTAAAGAAGCATAGTAATCAAGCCCTGTTGAAAATACTAAAAGGTTTGAACGGGAGATAATTTATATTTTCTTTGAAATCTAATATCATAACTCAACACTACCTTTGTCTAAGATGAACGAAGCAAGACCAGTTCTTAAACTGTGTTTCTTATCAGACTTTTATTAAATTTACATATCTATATAGTATACATACAATATTATATGAATATACCTACTTGCAATTCGTTGATTTTTTCATAATAAAATACATAACTGGGATATTTGTTATTATATAATTATTATTAAATCCTTTATTAAAAGCTTGAAATTATTTTCTAATTTATGTACTTAAGTTACCTAATTTATTCCGAGTACTTCATAAATGGTAATAATGATAAAAGCAGTTTATAAACACTTTTTTTAAATTTAGTCCATACTATATTTCTCTATATAAGTTCTAATATTGTATTTTAGATTCTGAACGAAGTGATGAATGTATTGATTTTACAATGATGTGTGTGTTTTTTTTTTGTGTCTGTGTACAGCATAACTAGTCGAAATAATGCTTCAATTTCAAACTTTGGGGGTGGTTTCCGATGTAAAATTGAATATCCTTGGTGCATTATACAGGTCAAAAGTAAACATTTTCCAACATTTTATAAAAAAATCGAGAAAAACAAAAAAAAATATGATAGAAAAACGGGAATTTTTACGCAAAACCAGTCAATTTTTTTATATGGTTGTAATTCAAAAAATAATCACTGTAAATACTTTAAATTTTCACCAAATGTTTATATTAGTGATATCTATATACAGATTAATTTTTAAAATTGTTGACTTATTTATAGACCACTGAAATTTTCGACTTTTTTGAGAATTTTTTTTGTAGTGTCGGTAAAAAAATGTTGGATAACAAAAAAAATTTAATACAAGATTCCTTATGAGTTGTTCTTATTGTAGCGAAAAAAATTCAAAAATCGTTAGTCACAATATTTTTTTATAAGCGTTTATAGTTCAAATTTTTACGAAATCTGTCGAAAACGCGAATATTTGCAAGTAATTTTGTAGTTCAAAATTCATAATATTGTTTGTGTTTATAACTAAGGATTAAAAATATAACACTAAGTTTTCCATAAGTTTTCCTTCAAGTAGCTATAGAGAAAATTCGAAGCATCATTATAGAAAAAATTTAAATGCGTTTTAATTTTAAATTTTTACGAAATAGCGTAACGATAACGATTCGTCCTCAAGACCTCAAACGATTTTAAATATTTGTTATTATTTAAAAAGT
Organism: Diuraphis noxia; assembly: GCF_037042655.1. Taxonomy (NCBI): domain Eukaryota; kingdom Metazoa; phylum Arthropoda; class Insecta; order Hemiptera; family Aphididae; genus Diuraphis; species Diuraphis noxia. Next base: position 40,282,515 of record NW_028301712.1, on the reverse strand, counting down.
ATATGTAGTAGATACTTGAAAAATTTACCTGCAGTTATTAAGATTGGCAATTTCTTTACATGATTTAATTTTCAAAATATTTTGACTTTTTTTGAGATATTTATAGACAACTATAAATTTTTTTTGGCCCTATAAAAATACTTGAAATTTTAATACAAAGTTTCTCATAAGTTATTCTTATAGTGATTAATAAAATATAAGAATACATAGGCACAATTTTCTTTTATTAGCATTTGAAGTTCAAATATTGACAAAAATTCGTCAAAACAATTAATATATTTTTATTTTTTTTTTGTGTCTGTCATCTCGTTTTGGGGCAGTAAAAGTGCTTCGATTTTTGACTTCAGTACAGTCAAAAGTAAAAAATTCTTATATATTTTTCTAAATAATGGGGATAAACAAACTAAAAATTAAGGGAAGAACGGGATATTTTACGCACAATCAGTTTTTGACAAAATCGATTTTGATTATTGATGTAACTTTAAAACAAATACCATTGATACATGAAATTTTCAAAAATTTTTGACTTATGTTGTACTATTCATAGGTATATGCAATTTTCGATCATTATTAGTTTTTTTTTAAATTAATATCGATAAAAATTTATTTTTTGGGTAGAAAATATTGAAGATTTAATACAAGGCTCTTAATATATTGTTACAATAGCAGTTGAAAAATAAAATAAATTCATAGTCACAATTTTTTTTTTATAAGCATTCAAATTTTGAATTTTGACATAATACGTAATAATCACAAAAATTCGCAAATTGTTTTAAGCTAGAAATTCATAAAAACTGTTCTTTTTAAATCTAAGATTTGAAAATTTAATACAAGATTCCTTAAAAATTTGTCCTGTTAATTTTTCTTGAATGGCTTGTATAATTTCATTTTTGGGATAGGGGTTTTCGAGAGCAAGAAGTGCACTAAGAGAATCACTGATAATGAGTATTTCTTCGGAAACTAAAGTCATTGCGTGTTGAATTAGTTTATGGATGGCTTGGCTTTCAGCAGAGAAAATTCTGGTTACAGCTAGGTGGAGGTTTGAACATATAGATTTTGTTATTTTCTACGAAGGTGAATCCAGTTCCATGGGAGGATTTTGAGGCGTCTGTAAAGATTTTTGTATGGTGAGGGTATTTTTTTTCAATAATTTCTGAAAAGTTATTTCTAATAATTGAGGCTGGTTTAATTTTTTTTGAGTTCAAGTAGTTGAGTATTGGTTCTGAAATTCCACATCCGCGGGGGAGATGATGGAAAGATAATTTTGTTAAACGTGAGTGGTTTAAACTTCAATAGGTCTGATAAGGTTTTATACATATCATCGGTAGTGTGAGGTGTATTTGGACTGTTCCGTGTATTCTGGATAGCCCCTGATTGGGGCTTGAGTTTCGTTATTGGATAATTTAGTTCCGAATTTTAATGTCTCTTTGATCCTTCTAAATTCAAGAGGAAGTTCTCCAGCATTGCACATAATACTTGCTGTTGGGCTTGTGCGGAAGGCACCAGTGGCTAATCTGATACCTTGATTTTGTATGGGGTTCAGTATGTTAAGGATTTTGTTTTTGGCTGTGTTGTTTATGACTGTACCTTAGATCATTTACTATGGATGTAGTCGTCATGCGTATAAATGCTCTAGCACCGAATTGTGTCCAACATCATCCCCACTATCTTCAGAATTTCACGGTACACGACACTAATGTGCGCATGCCCGAAAGCCAGAAATCGGTATCAACATTTAACAATGCCAATTGATAAGTAATAACACGTTTATAATTTTTAATTTTTATTGTTTGAAATTTCACTTTATCAGTATAACAGTATCATTCGCTTAGATTTCTGGGCATGCGCATTTCTTTCGTGTACCGTGAAATTTTGAAGGTGGTGGGGATGATGTTGGACACGATCCGGTATACGCATAACTACATCCATAGTATATGATCTAAGGACTGTACCGTATTCTAGTTTTGCTAGAATGGTTGCCTTGTATATGGTTATGAGACTATTTTTTTTTGAGCCCCAAGATTGGTGAGATAAGGTTTTCATAATTTTCATGCTATTATTCGCGGTAATTTTGAGGTTTTTAAGGTGTGGGTTCCAATTTAATTTATGCTCAAATGTCATACCTAGTATTTTAATTTTGTCAGTATATGCTAGGGTATTGTTGTTTAGGTTGATGAAGTGTACGTTTTCATTGCATTTTTTATGAAAGACGAAACTTTGGGTTTTGGATGGAGAGAAGTTGAAACCAGTAAGTTGTGGCTGACCATTTAAGGAGTTCCTCCAGGGCTTGTCCAATGAATTCAACTGTTGTTTTAATATTTACGCCACTGCATAATATTGCAATCATCCGTGTATTTCATAGGGGAGGGATGTTGTCAAATATATTATTGATCGCTACTAAGAAAAGGGTGACACTGATGACTGAGCCCTGAGGGACTCCATTTTCAGTAATATGAGTGGTTGATAATGTTTCGCCAATTTTTGTTTGAAATGATCTGTCCTGTAAGAAATTGGTGATGAATGTAATCATATTTCCTGTAATGTTCCATTCATGGAGGATAAGAATTACCCTTTGTCTCCAGACCATATCATATGCTTTTGAGAGGTCGAGCACAACGAGGATTGTATGTTGTTTTAATTTGGCTGCGTTACATATATGCGAGTGAATATTAGATAAAGCATTGAAAATTGAGTGGTTTTTCTGAAAACCACATTGCTCTTTACTAAATATGGGCAATTTAATAAGTCTGGCCATGGGCTTTTGCTTTTACACTTCAGGAGTGCCTGGTTAAATTCACTTATATTGATAGTAGAGTTTTAAGGGGTCTCGCTGTGCTGAGATATGTGGTGTGTGGCTGATGAGTCCTCGACTTCATTTTTGTGTTTTAGGAAAGATTTAGTGTGATTTTGATTACTGTTGTTTGTTTGAAATAGGTCGGCGAAAGCTTGAGCAATGTCCGGATTAGTTTTGATGTATTCATCTTTGTATTGCATAATGTTGGAAATCGAGATGAATTTATTTACTTTGAATGTTTTGATTTTGTTCCACATGGTAGTAGCTGAGGTTTGTTGATTAATTGTGGAGGCGAATGTTTTTCAGGCTACGCATTTACTTTTTTTGGTAATGAACCTTGATTCCGCCCTAGCTTTTTTAAGAGCTATGTGATCTGACAGAGATTTTGTTTTTTGAAACGGTTTAACTTTTTTTTGTAATTTTTTATAGCTTCTTTGCATGCAGAATTCCACCACGGTGCAGTTCTGGTGGCTTTGGAACGAGAAGATTTTCCTATGGAGAAATTTGCTGCGTTTATAATTATTTCGGTGAAGGAGGACACTTTGGAGACGATTTTGTTTTGGTCTATATCTAATTCGTTAGCATTTTTTTTAGTCCAATCTTGATTTTGTAAGTGATGATCAACCAACTCAGTGAAGAGATTCCAGTTGGCTTTGGTAAGTTTCCATCGTTTAATTAGTTCATCAGGTGTATATTGGTTGAAAATGTTGAGGTGGATTGGCCAATGATCGCTTCCATTATATTTAGTTAGTACTTTCCAGTCGATTTCAGGAGCGATATTGGTGCTGGATATTGTTAGGTCAATGGCTGATAGAGAACTATTTGTGGAATTGTGTCTTGTTGGGTCACCGTTGTTAAGTAATATCAGTGAAGGGTTTTCTAAGAATTTTTCTATCGTTTTTCCACGACTGTCAGTTCGTGATGATCCCCAAATGATGTTTCTGCTGTTGAGGTCGCCCAGAATTAAGAGGGTTTTGGGAGCTGTATTATTATTGAGTTTAGATCATGAAGAGAGAGAGAGGGGTGCTGTCAGGAATATATACATTGAAAATAGTTATTGTTGTCTTGAGTACGTCCTGGATTGCTATTACTTCTAAAGTTGAGTTGACATAAATTTCTTTGCTGTTTATACTATTTTTTATGTATATTGCAACTCCACCGCTAGCCCTGATTGCTTCGGGCCGATTTTTATTGTATCCGGTGTATCCATTGATGTTGCCTATATGGAGGTTTTTGAGGTTTGTTTCTTGTAAACAGATGATATCAGGGTTTTGTTCATATTTGATTCGGTTGATATCAGTGTTGTGTTTGTAAAATCCGTTACAGTTCCATTGAATTAACGACCTCATGTTTGGGTGATGGGGGTGGTTTTAGAGTTGTGTATTATTGGTTGAGTTGATTCGAGTTGGAGGTTTGTAGAGGTGGCTCTACAGATAGAGACAGTGATTGGAATAGGAGATTAATTCATCTTTGTATTTTTTATTTTATTTTTTTGTTCGTCATTAGTGGTTTTACATTTTCAGCCATGTCGAAGACTTCAGAAGTCTTGTAACCAACATAATTGCACAGATCATGTATGTTAATATTTTTGTTCGAAAAGTTTTCGAGAATATATTTGAACGAGATAAGGGTAAGCGAGGAGTCTGTATTCTGCAAGATAGCCATCGCTGGCTCAAGAATGTCATCTAATGTTTCAATGAACCTCGTTGAGGAGTTTGATCTTGTTCTCACTTTAATTTTTTTCGTGGTTTGGTTATTTGAATTTGTGTTTTTTACTAAGAGTACTTCTACGCCAAGCTCTGGTGTAAGAGAACATACAAACTCTTTAAAAAAATTTATACTCGTTTGACTTTATTTTTTTATAAGTAGTTCCCAAATAATTTCTACTTTAACTCTTTACGATGGTTTTGGATTTGTTATAACACACATTTATCATTCTTTTCTATATTTACTACTTCCAATACTTCCATATTATATGTTACTGTATGCTGTTAATAAATATTTACACACTTTATTTTAAAACTATTGATTTTTGAGATCAAGAAGGTTTTTACTTTTTAATACTCGTTTAAAATTGAAATAAGTGCTTTTGAATTCATTTTCACGTTGTGTGCGTTTCAACTATTCGGATCGTAATAACGGATAAGCCTTTATAATGAGTGCAAATAGTACATAGTTTTATACATATACACTATACTTATATTATAGAATATAAAACATGTAATAATGTCTATTGGCCACAATATAATATTCCTTTATTAAATAAATGAGCCTCATAATGTTACCTCGAGGAAGCTTTTACCAATATGGTTAATATTTTTATTATACTTCTACCTAAAACATTACACTGAATAAGGGATATTTTTGGTATTCACGCTTAAGTTTTAAATGTTTAATATTTTATATCAAAGTATAGTTATAATAATTTGTAAGTATAACGGTTACTCCACTTACCACTATTTTAAATAACGAATCTAAATATTAATAAGTTTTATAATATATTTTGATAATGATAAGAATCTTTACTGTGTTTTTATCATATTTTTTTAAGGTACTTACATAGATATTACTTAGTACTAATCATTATTAACACTGTAATTAATTTAACGTGAAATATATATATATATACATAAATAAATATATACATTTCACGCAGTACGTAATATTATAATGTTATTAATATTTAATATATTATAATCTTAATTCTTTTAGTTAAATTTTTCAATGGAAAATTAACAATTTTAAAAATTATTATTATAACTTCTTACAAGTTCAAATACAGAATATTTCAGATATTTAGTTTTATATACATACTGTAAAAAAAAAAAAAATAAATAAATAAAAATATATTATAACATGTCGTAGTACCTCCACTGCTGACCTCTACAGTGTGTTTAATTAGTCATTTTATTATATTCATTATTCCATCAATTGTTCTTATTGTTTTATACTAAAACGAGTTGAATAAAAACTCTTATGTAACAATATACAATATTAGTTCGAATCAAAATAAATAATATAATTATGTTTCAGTTTGAAACACAAAATGCTGTACAACGTTTTACGTTTCTAAATAGTATTTTGTACAAAACTCTAAGCTTCTTGTCCGAATAATCTCGTTGGGTAATTTCAATTCATGAACATTCGAATTTTCTCCGAGGCAGATGGTGGCAGACCTCGTACATTTCTATGTACCAACCCAAATATTTTGCTGAATGACAATAAATTAACTGTTTACCATTTATAATTTTGACGTTACAATCAGTTTTAATATTAGAGGTTTTCATGAAATTTCATGTACGGTATTATTATTATGGAATTGAGTATACTTGAAATTTAAACAAATAAATACCAGATTTGTTTTAAAATGCATATAATTAGGTATACAATCTGAGTCTTCTATAAACGTAAATATTAAAATAACCAACAACGTAAAACACGTTAATGAAATTGGTTAAATTATACACAGAAAAAAAATATAAAGTATAAACCAAATATTTTTTGGAACATTTTGTGATTTAACAACTAACAACTTAAATAAGTTTAATTTTACAGGTTAAAAAGTGAAAAACACTTTACTTCAATAACGTAAAAAACCAACTTGAATAGCTCTATTTCCCAGTATTATGTACCAGTAATCGATTCGCTTTTAATAGGATTTGTTTTTCGTCCTTAAAAACTTTGGTACACTGCGTTTATATTATGTGGTATCGAAACGTTAAGTGAAATTTTAGTATACAATCACAAAAAAAACATGTGACCGTGTTTCGACAGATTGCCTCCGATGTCCAACAAGTCATACATAATTTAACACATTACCTACTCAATGTTTTAGTTTTTACTGTACTTTAAAATATTTTTATTTCTAATAGAATGACTGATTTTCGGTCTCTATAAATTTTGATTCTCATTGGACTTTTTCAGTCATCTTCATCAACCCGTCCTCGATATTGGAAGCTATTATCAAATACCGTTATCTTATATCACTATTAACGATTTAAATAGATACTCAGGTACTCGATATCTCAGTTTTTTTATTTACTATTATCATTTCTAATATAAAAACAAAAAATTGCAATAGTTAAATTTACCTTGTTTTACAAATATGAATTAGATTCACTATATTCTATACTAATTCTATACTTATGAATCAAATATAAATACTAGGAACTTGATTTCACTTATTAATTTCGTATTATATTCGAGTTGATTGCAATCAAACATCAATATTATTTGTAGTTTGGACTGATTGCATTCAGTATGGGATGCAATCTAACGACGTTTTACTACCAACGCATTTTCAGTCAAAACATTGTCTTGAAGTCGGCATCGTCCATGGGTCCAACATTAACGGGTGGACTGCCGACCAAGTGACCATTGAAATTGTTTGAACCCGTCAATGGAATGTGGAATTTTTCACGATCGTTTTCAATATCAGTTATACCGTTAAGTGTCGTACTCAATATAATAGTATTTAACGGTTGGTTGTTGAGGTGAAAAATTTAATTAAAATCATGTGGGTAGGTACTGCATTATTCTTCATGGAAGGTCGAACTATATTATAAGATGCGTTGATAGTGTTGATACTATCTACTCGGAACAATAATAATAATAATAATAATAATAATAATAGTAATATAATATATCATGTGATATTGATGCAACCCTATATTTTATGCGTAAATAAGTGTGCAGGTATTCACGCAACAATATAATATAGCCACATGTATTGACGATGATGTCGTCTCAGACGAGAATTGATTTTTCGTGTCTATATAATTCACGAGTCTTGGTGGTATATCGGTATACAGTATAGTAATATTGTGTACACGATAGAGAATGACGTAGTGTATATAATATCTGGAGGTATCGTACTGTGTAGAACTTTAAAAACAATCCATACAATTTTTTTTTAACTTTAATTTTTTATTGCACCATTTAAAAGATTTTATTTTTTACGATAAGTGTGCAGAGTACTGTATGGTATATGGTATCAGTTTGGTTGTTGGTGATTGAAGACTCACATCTGCACAACTGAATACATTTTTATGACTTCATGAGTAAATGCAGCCCGTTGAAAATAATGATTTTACAAGGTACAGCTGTTGGTATGATATTATTCTATATTAAGCATGTGAGAAAAACATAACAATATATAATTGGAATCACAAGTCAAATATGATAACCATTCGTGTTCAACGAGCTTAGACTTTGAGGTTTGACCGAATATATATATGATGAGTTATGTACATCATCGCCATGTAGAATTTCGAAAACAGATGAACAGTTTTATTTCAACGAGTAGCATGCAGCATATCGTTATTGTTTTATACATGCCTATCATACGAGTATCGAGAGTGACCTATATTATGATTTTATGAGTGTTATAAAATGGTCTACTTGTAAATAGATTTGAACTGAATATATAATATATTATATTTATCACACAAGAAAATGTTGAGTGAACAGAAGTGTATAGAGTATAATTCTACAAAGGTGTTTTCGTCCATCCCCTTACAGCAGGCACATTGAATAGTGGTCAATAAAAATCGTAATCGAATTTGACATAATTTATTTTTATCAGTCATCGTGACAATCTTAAAGGGCGTATAAAAGAGTTGAAAACAAAATCTAAAATGTTATGAAACCCTTCCTTAAACTATACGCGCACACATACTATAATTTAATGCATCATGTAGTTTTATTTAACAAGTTGACGATCACGTAGTCACGTCACCCTCGTCTACGAGACATTACATACAATCGGTGCACCAAGTCACGTTTATGGTAGAGAGTTGTTCGTCTCTGTGCACGTATAAGACGTCTCAAGCTTACCAGCAGGACACACATCAGCATACACATATCTATTCGAGTAGATATTTGGTAGCCGTACATTTTGTTTTTATGCAATACTAGCTGAATAACCCGGCTTCACCCTTGTACAGATTTTTGTTTTACCTACTATTACTTTTATTTTATTAGTTTCAATGTTTATTACAGGCTGTTTTTAGATATGTTGATCCTAGGTTGCCCATGTGTGGTATAGAAGTTTCTGTAAACTCTTTCAAAACTAATTAAGTTTTACAACGTCGTTGCAACATTATTATATAAATTATGGTGTTATATAAACCAAAAAAAAATATTTATATTGACATATTTTATTCATCTCAATACCTCTTTATAAACAGTATTTTTGGTATTGCTTTTGGGGATAAAATAACCAAACTACTGGCAGAGCTAACTCTAGAACATGTGGCATAGAACTTTCTAAGTGAAAAACATTCTTCTCTCAAGTTAATCCCTGTCATGCTCAATGATTGTCATTGAGACTTATTAATAGTCATAGCAAAGAAAACTATAAGTGGGAATTGTATTCTTTTATACTCAAAGGGATAATTAGTTGGAATCAGCGTTATTATCGGGATTAAAACTATATTTCCTCTTGCACATCCAATGATAACTATAGCTTCTATTACATTTTTGTGCTGAGTTTTAACTTGCAATCTAGTTCCATTACATAATTTGGGTGGGTTAAAATTTCTTAGTAATATTATAGGTGCTCCAATTTTAAGGATAATTTTATGTGATAGTAGACCAGAAGAATTCAGAGTATTAAGAAATTCTAAAGGGTAATGGACAGCATCATCTGAATGGATCAAAAGATTTATATTCATAATAATAATAATTTTAATCCCAATAAATCTGACCTTTCACTTTGAATGTGGGCATAAATCCATCTTCGATAATTTGTTTCGCTTCTAAAGATGTATTTGGAAGCAGTTATTGTATTTTCTAATATGGTCCATGAAATGTTTGTGATCAGGATGGAATCCTATAATCAAACTATAAAGAGGTTCAGGAAGAGGTAAAAAAGACGGAAGTTGTACTTTACCGGGACTATTCCAGGCGTTTTTTAGTATGCTTCTGAGAGCTGGATATGTTATCAAAATCGTCAGATACAGATATAGTAAATTCATCTTCATATGATAAATACACTTCGAAATACCCATTAGATAGGTTAGGTTTAAATTAACTAAAATGGAATCTCTTTACGGGGTTCCTTTCTGAACCAAATTTTTCATACAGTTCACCATTGAGGTACACCTCAATAAATATAAAAAATAATTATCCGGCTACCACTAGCTCACATAAACCTCCATAAGTATTAAATTTTACCTTAATATCATTAAAGTAGTCGGCTGAACAACGATAATTATTTCTATCACTATCATGGGACATTATTGAATAATCTTCCCAATGATTTATCACAAACGTCGCTATCTTTTTACGTACTTCTTGGGCCTTATCTTAAGCGTCATATAACACAAAAGATATTGCCCTAAACAGGCAAGCTCCGTCACCAATAATTTGAATGATAGTATAGGGCATAATATTGTGCCATTTATGCTCAATAATTCGACAACCATATTAATTATTTTTTTATTAATTTGTAAGGATGTAAAAATTTTATTTTAATACACTTAAAGAACCGTACATAAACTGGAGTGCGTATACGAAGACGCATTAATATTCGAAAATAATAAGTACAATTTAATACATTTCATTATTTAGAAAGAACCGCAGTTACCGTTCATAAACGTTGTAAGTGTACGTATACGAAAACATACGTTATTTAATAATAATAATTAGCTGTAATAATAAAGTGATAAATGTGTCAACACATAAATCAGGTTGTTATAGCAACCATTTATAAACAAAATTTCTATCGTAAATCTCAAAATTCCCGTTTGAGCAACCCTTTCAAATGTGAATTTTAAAAAATCTTCTATATTGCTTAAGGAATTTGCTTATCATCGAATTTTTAGAGAGTAATTATATAACAATAATTTAAGAAGACGCTATAGCCATATATGTATTATTGGATATTATATCTTGCGTGTACTATTTAGATCTATCTTCATATTTCATACGCTACGACATAAAACATAAAGTGTGGCTTGGTGAGGCATTATCATACGCTCAATTTGCGGAAACGTGCTGATCGTAGGTACTAGCTGTAACAGCTAGCTCCCAGATGGGTGACCACTCGAGGATTTTTAGCTACATATCCTTGCCACTCAAACACGTGTTATTAATTGTACTGAATTGCCTTAATATTATGTTACATTTTTGTGTATTTTATTGAAACAAATTGTTTTTTTTTTTTTTGCTGCCGGCGCGTTGTGTATGCAATTTCAGTACATCGAATTTAAATGAATATCCTTCCCACTAGCTGTTATCGCTAAAAGAATTTAATATTCAATGACCAATGACCATTCTTTAATGCAAAAATATCCATGAAAAAATTGTCTCACGATCATATTAGATCCAGTTTTAAATTATTTCCTATTAATAATCTTTTATGTTTCAATGAGTTACTGTATCGCACGAATTTTCAGCCCGAGATAATTAGACAATTTCGTGATGAAAATACGGAACAAAGTTTTTTCTACACATATTGAATACTGTAAAAGTCGATGTCGTATCTCCTAAGTTTCTGCGGTTTTTTCATGACAATTTCCGGAGAATGACTGGATAGATGACATACTCTCTGTCTACGAAGTGTAAACGACATCTGCATAACAGCAGTGGGGGAATGATTCACCCGCCTTTCTTGCTGTCAATATAATATCATGGTTATCGCAGTTTTACTAACTGTTTGTTAAACGATATATTATACACATCAAGTACAATGTGACATACTAATAATATGTATTATGTTAAAATACTGTATAGCTTGAACTATCCGTTTTTGAAAAGTGAACATTTATAGAACTATTTGTTATTCAAATGCTTATCATTAATACGATTGTAAATTATATATATATTTGAAAAAAAGGCCGTATTGATAAGCACGTAATATTATACACCATGGTTAAAGCAGATATTTACTCACGTGATATTCTATCAACAGTATCTATTACATTCCATAGCTCCAATTTATTTATTCTTACTCGTGTTTTAATCGTTGTCAAGTCACGTGATAATCATCACGTCCTATTGTACAACAATTTCCGTGTGCATTGATAGGAATGAAAAAGCGGATTGTTTGGGCCAAAACACTGAACGTATTATTATCGTTTTAAAGTCTATATAGTCGATAAAATTCTCTTGTCTGAGTTTATCCCGAACATTCACAAGACCAGTAGCATCCGTAAGTCGTAAAGAGCGTGTATGGCACACTCGTTTATTTCGCCTGGTTGGTATAAACTAATTGCTCCTGTTGTTGTCCGGATTCCTTGGTTTCCTAACCCTTTCTTGGTTTTTCTCATCCGTACTTTATAGTATGTTTTTCCAGGCTTTTTAGATTAGGTTACGGCCGTTTACCTGTTGACACCTTTTATTTAGTGCTTAATAACTCATCTACTTTACAATCATTGTCGTTGAACCGTTGATATTTGCAATTTACGACACGTACTTTTCGTTATCCAGGGTTGTCCCAATCTAAAAGCTTAATTCTCTCTTATTGATCATATTACATATGTTTGCTGCATTAGGCACCTAATATTTAAACTTAAATTATTTATCACTCTAATTATTATTTTTTTTTTACACATTATTTTATAATGCACGGTTTTATCATTTTTACACATACTACAATATTTTGCATATCATTTAGATTATAATTTCACTTATTTTATATTAATTTATTTTATATTAATTTGTTCAATACACAATAAAAAATTCACATATCAAAGAAATGTATAATACAATTTAATTAAAATACTGCAATTTCACAACTAGGCTGTTATAAATATACAAATTAATAATGTGAAATAACATTACTAACAACTGACATAATCATCATAAAATATATGGATTCGCTATATTTTATTGTATAATTTAGCCTACAAGTACTACCCTAGTGAATGATGCAAAGTATTACGACTGTATTTTCTTCATATTTTCCATCGCCTTCTCTCCCAACTATTTGTGGTCAGCCACCCAGTATTAAGACTGCATATAAAATGTTAGTATTAATTCTTAAAAATATTAAAATATGTTGATTTCTATGTTTTATGAACCTACAAATGTTAACAATTACTGAATATTAGCATACCAAATGGATTTTATGTCATCATATGAGAAGTTAATTTAAACAGAATGAAAAAATATGAGCACAATTTTGATAAAATTAAAAAAAAAACAATTGTATAATTGACAATCGAATTAAAACACAAAGGCACATTTTTTTTTGCATTTAAAGCTCTAATTTTGGCCGAAAATGTATATCTGAACATTCTGAACAACAAATAATAACTTTCCCTACAAACAATTATTAATATTATGTTACAGTTATAAAAAAAAAATTTAACTTGAAGCAATTAAAAAAAATATGAAGGCTAATTATTATATGATATTTGTACTACGAAACTATTTACACACTTTTTTAATTTATGTGTATATATGTTAACTAGTAATTTAAGGACAATAATGTATTATTTATTATTTAACATTATTAAATACTGTGATTTGGCAAAAATTAGTTAAAACTCCGTAGTATACTGATATATCACAAATAAAAATGAATTAGAAAATTAGAAATAAAAGCTGACGAACAGTCTCGGATTTGAATCGTTTTTTCGTATTCAATGAATTATCATTGAAACTTAATACATCCATTACAGTGATCCTCCACTCAACACCTAATACACAGCACAGTGGTACCCACTTGCCAACCTTTTTTTGCTACTTAATGACGAGATACACTCGAAACTTATTATATGTACAACATAGCGATCTAGCTGGTTTTTTTTATAACTTTCTGTTATTATCCAACATTTTAAACTCCCACATTTAATGGCGCCATATTATATTCGTATATTCCCCTATATATGTATATAAGTATATTAAGCAGTACCTATACTAACTACGGGTCGCACGATCGGATCGACTTTTCGTTTTGTTTACATCTGGGCTTGAATTACTCGGATAGCTCTGGTCTTGTTTGAGCGCACGTAAATGTATTATATATATATATATATATATATATTATACATTATATAATTGAATATGTACACACTACACATATGCGTGTGCGTTAAAGTTATAAGATTTTTTTGAACGCGAACAAATAGTATACAAAGTTACTCAATGTACGATGATGTAAGTATTTGGGGAAGTATTGTAAGTTCTTAAACATCTCGTTCTAACAACCTTTAGTTTCTATTCATATCTCTTATCCTAGTAAAGTTATAAAAATTATCTATTAACTGACTTACACAAATCTCTTAAAATAAGTGTGCTAATAATTCTGCTGAGTTGTACAACCATAACTATATTATTATATTGTTTTAAGTATTACGATTTAAATGATTTGTTAAACATAACATAATAAATAGTTTAAGTTGTATTAAAAATAACTTTATTTGAATTTGAATTTAATTGCTTTTAAATTGTAACATATTATATATTATAAATTACATGCATTATCAGACATCACGACATTGTACATATTATACATAACACCTCATTGATCAAACCAAACCAAATTCAAGTTCACTATGTCATCAAGAATAGCAAATATCGATGGTAGTATTTACATAGGTATAGCTGGCAACTTAGAATTAATGGACGTATAGAACGTGTCATTTTCCCCACCATCATCATTCTTTTCACTCCTTATACCATACCACCAGTCATTTCAAAGCGCCTAGGTAAAGTGATCCCCGTATATAATTTCCCATCATAATATAATTTAGCTAATAATTTTGTTTTGTATCGTTCAGTTTAGGAACGTGAAGATTGCCACACTAGTTTATCATTATGTTTACTCTTTGATGACGACAACCACGGCGATGATGGATGAGTCGGTTTACTGAACTCACCGAGTAGGTACCGGCTCCTTCCTCTCCTTTTCACAATAAATTGTTGTACTCCACGCATTACAGACAAAACGAAATTAATTTATATCATCATCCCTTAAAATCATAATATCTCCTACAAAAAGTGAAGGAGTGTACCTACATATAGTTAATTGTTCCTGTTGGTTTGAATAGAGAAACATTGATAGTAAAAAATGTAAAAACTGAAACAGAATTTAAATTTTAAACCAAATTTAATATTGATACATTTTCAACAAAATGAAAAAATGTTTTCGATCCATAATACTCTATAAGTCAGAAAATAGTTTTTGGTTTCTAAAAATGTTAATTTTAATTCGTAGGAATTTAATATCCATTTAAGCTATATCGTACAAAACATTAAATGAACAATTTTATGTATATAGAATAATACACTTCATTTTTTTTTAAACTAATTTATATAATTTATATTTATATTGCTTATTTACATGTACCAATAAGGCAATAAATATAAATTTTAAAAACTCATTGGGAATTATATAATGTATACAGTTCTTTATTATTCTTTTGGTACACAATCATAGATTAGATTCAGTCAAATTATGTTTTTTGTAAAAAAATTATAGTTTATTTATTTTTCATAATATAAGTAAAGTAGCAGTAAATGTTTTATAAACAAAGAATATTCGTTCAATATTCGATGCGTACACGCTAAAATTTCTATAAAAATAACATTTTACTTTAATATTTTATAATAGTAGTGAAATAATATATTGTATAACTACACTACAAAAACCATATCATAGTAAAAACTAATTAAGGATTAGAGTCGTTCACATATGTAAGAAGAATATAGTGTTAAACAAAAAATGAATATAAATTGAGTGACGTAATGTGTTTTATGTATTAAAACAATCATTCTGTATTTAATTTACCTATTACATATAAATATATATATATATTATAATAGATTAAAAAACACAATACAATTTTATTTCATTGCAGAATTTAAGAATAATTGCAGTTTAAAACTATTTGTAATTTGTATACGAACAAAGCTAACAATTTTCCGCGCTTCTTGATGAATTTGTTTAGCATTCTATTTTACTCGACTTAAAAAGTTTAAACGGTTATTATAATAGTAATTTTTATCATAAAACTTACACAATTTACGTATAATACCATTATTGTATAAAAAATATTCCAGGTTTAAAATTAAATTAATAAAAAGTATGCTTTCAAATTACCATTCGTATCCGAATAAAATAAGTAAATTATACTGTAGTATGTACGACACAATAAACCAAGATGTACAAAACTAAGTTAAAAATGTTGTATACAATAGTTTTCTTAGTTATATTTAAAACTACTGCATTTTATAATACTAACAATTTCTTAACATCTAGTTAATAAATTTCCTTGTAAAATAGTTTGAAAATATCTAGTAGTTATAGTTTTATTGGATTATATAAGATTATAACAAATGACTTACGGTGTGGAAAACTGGAAACAAATCAATTTTTCCGAAAAAAAAAGTATCGATCGACTACTACACATCAATAAGATATTTTCGTATCTGATATGACATTTTGGTGTAGTGATATATAGATACAGAATATCGGAAACGTAGAATATTTTGACTAGTCGGTTTTAACATAAAGTGTCTGTTTTTTTCTTGTCTATTATAACATTTTGATACAGTAAAAAAATTGATTTAACTAATATTCAAATTTGAGCGTGATATTAAAATCGATCTAGTTGGTACTACTTTAGGAGGTCAAAAGTAAAAGAGTTCTCGTATTTTTTGTTTAATAATTATAAGGGAAAACTAAAAACACAATTTTTGACAAAATCAGCTTTGTTATTTTGGTGTGATAATCATAAACGAATGACTGCAGTTACTTGAATTTTTCAAACAAAGTGTTAAAATTGGCGTACCTACCATTTAGTTCAGGGCTCCTAACAGCGCTTATATTTACCATACCAAAACTGAACTTTCTACTTTGTATGTAGTCGTGATATTTACACTCGATTGTATTTTGTACTAGGTATATAGTTTATTTTTATGGGAGTCATTCAGTATTTCACAGAATTTTTGTATATAGTTTAACGATTCGTATGCATATTATTTAATCACTCATTATCCAAAGTATGGTTCATGCACACAGCAACATTGAAAAGAAAAATTTAATTTAAAAATATACATAAAAAAATACACACACAAAAATAATATTTATTTTTAAATACATTTATTTAGAGTATTGTGCGATAAAAGTCAATATTATCTTATATTTTAATATTATATTAGATAATAACGGTAAATATTCACGTAATGTTTGTGTTTGTACGTATTTACAATATAAAAAATTGAATCGATATTTATTATTATATTAGGCATAATAAACGAATCACATATACAAAACAATTTGAATTTTATGCAATATTATTTCTTTAAACAATATAAAATATTTTAACTGAAGTGCATTTTAAATGGTTTGAACGTATTTATTATTAACATTTCGTTTTTAACTTAACTATGTACAATCTCGTGTGATATTGTTATACATATTACAAACATACCTTATATGGGGGTGTGTAATTAAGCATACTAATTGCTTCATCCGCAGTGAAAACTGAAAATACCTACGTTACCACATCATAATATTTCTATAAGGGTTCATGTATTCACGGCTAGAAATAAAATACAGATTTTTAACTTATTACACAATATCTATCATATAACTATACAACTATTTTATATTATATAAGTGTTCGAGAATAGAACAAATATTTGGAAAATTAAAAAGAAAAAGAGAAAATTTTTTATACCACATTAATTTTTTGAAGTGTATACCCATCAATCATATTATTATAATATCGTTATTGTAAAAATAAATATATACGTGTGTTACATTGTGTAATTACAAAATTATAAATAAAAACAAAAACATTAATTTTATAGTATAGTTTCTAAAATAATATATTGAACCTAAAATATGGAACATATCTAGGTATATATCATTTTAAGCTCTTTAAGAGATCAGTATTTTAATATATTGGTCAACTATGTATCCAAGTTGAATAGTTTTTATGGGGCTAAATGTTAAATATTTTTCATTTCTATTCATCCGTTCCTGTGTGTTTACACTTGGAAGATATATTTTGTAAAAGGCATTCGACCATATTTTGCCTCATATATAATTTTTTTCTGTTAAAATTATAAATTTGATAATTTCTCATTACTATGACGAGTATGGGATATAAACATAGCTCATTTATTTTTTTTTTATTTAAAAAAATGTAAATCTCTTGTATTCTTTTTAATTGAATATTCATAAAGTTTTGAATTATTCTATAATTATATGTTGAAAATTTGAAAATTCATTACTCTCTAAATAATAGATGGTAATTAAACTTTATTTTATTTTAAAAATACTAATTAATTATACTGCTATTAAAAATAATAAATATTTATGGTATAACTTATAATCAGATTTGGGAAAAATTGTTTTAGACAATAGACTTAATTATATACGGACAAAAATACGGTGAGAATTATTTAGATTATAAACAATTTCAGGTTTTTTCCACAATCATAATGCATATCTATTCTTTTTTTAAATTAATTTCCGATGTATCAATTTTGATCCACATCTCCTATTTGTATATTGTGTGTATAGACCGATCAATGGTTCCCCAATGTTTTTTTCCGCAGAGCCCTTTTTTTGAATCAAATATAGCTACGGCCTACGGTGCTATGCTGTGAATACCATGAAAGACAAGACAAAAAATACTCATTAATTTTTGAAAAAAAATTCTATACATTTTAAACGTAGACCACGGCGCCCTTAGAAAATGCTCGCGGTACACAGTTGGGAACCACTGGTATTGACTAATTACTATTAAATAGATATTTATATTTTATAATTTCGTTGAATGTCTTCTCACAGTTACTTATATCCTAAGCCTAGTACTATAGTGTTTGGAGTCCTCTCAAATACATCCAAAGCCAATTTCTAATACTTTAAAACTATAACCTGATTTCCGCTCAGTGCCTGTTGCGTTCTGATGCTTATTGTTCTAGTGTAGTAGTGTGGTCTTGATTGATAATATTATATTATATAAAATTTTGTATAAAAAAGTTTAAAATTGTTTACACAGTACACACCAAAATATTTAATTATCATTAACCAGATTATACTTAAAAATGGTGCATTATATGTATCATTTATATTGAAATTTGTAATAATACGCCATGTTGTTTAAATTTATTTTCCTTAAAACACTATACTAGGTATTACTATTTAAGTTAATTCTTAGTATACATATAGTATATAATATTTTTACATTATCAAGTATACACCATTATGGTTGGTTTTTCTTAGAGATGGAAAATTTACGTAAAAAAAAATATCGGTAAATTACCAAGAATGTGGTAAAAATGGTAAAATATCTAAATCATAGAGCTATTGTTATTTTTTACTATTAGACATTAGTAAATACGATTTGTACCATTGTTGTAACAATTAATAAATAATTCAAGTAAAATATGTTTATTGATATACTAGAGTCTAAAGACTAGAAACTCGAAAATACATCTTAAAATAGAAATATCAAGTAGTCATAACACTCATAACAACACTTACTCACAACAGCTGATAAATGGCAAATTGACGTTAGACCGTAAACAATGTCGAAAATAATATACAATATGATTAGTACAATAATTATTGTATCATTATCAGTTGATAAAAAAGATATATCTTTACAATTCAGGCTAGGTGTTTTTGATTTCATTTGATTAGAGGGGTCATACAACATTTCGTTTTGGTAAAAAAAAATTGTTAAAATTGACGGTAAATTTTTTACGGGTACAAATTTACCTGGTAAATTTATAGCACTCACATCGCTAGTTTTTCTATACGTTACTAAATGTGTAATAACTAATAAGTAAGTAATACATTTAACGTTACCATGCAGTTGAGACTAACTCTTATGAGAGTGAACCATTTATTTTATAAACGGATCATGTATTAAGAAAATGTAGTGTATTTTGTATATTGATTACAATAAAATAGTATCGTTATTCGTTAGACACAAGCATTATATATTATAATGAAATTGATTGTATATCAGTAGCTTAAAATATATTCACTATAAATAGTTGGAGGTAGTGTTTGCGGGTACGGTGTCCTCTGAATACAGTATTTGAGAAATCTATTAGTCCATATATTTTCAGTTAGAAGTAATTAAATAAAAAAAAAATGCAAAAAAGTTTTCCTCCCCGGCGGGGAATCGAACCCCGGTCTCCCGCGTGACAGGCGGGGATACTTACCACTATACTACCGAGGACTACGAAGAAATGGTGTAAAAATAATCATATTAAATTTTGAAAAAACAAATAATAGCTTACAATAATTTGTTCATTTTATTTTTAACTTACAAAACACATGAATACATTTTATTAGTGTAACCGTGAAAAATAACCCAAAACCCAAATACGATGTGATCGTTGTGAACTGATTTTAACCTATACTCTACAGATATTCAATATAGGTACCTACCTATTTTCAAGTTTTAGAACTTACAACAAGTCTTTATGTATTATTTTTGATCAAATTGGTACCAGATATCCAAGCATATCTATTATCTACTCTACTATAATGTGTAGGTAGGTAGGCTATACATATTGTTATATTAAATAAAATTATGAAACTTATGCTAATTATAATACAGTATATGATAGGTATCAGTGGCCTATTTTCTCAGGGGAATGATAGGTACCAGTGATATCTCAGAGGTATCCAACATGAATATACAATATACATATACTAAAATTAAAATAGAAAATTTTAAAATAAATGATAAGACCAATATATAGGCCTTTTTAAAAAAAGTCTGGGGGTGTTCAGACATGGAAGACACCCCCCCCCCCCCAAAAAAAAAAAAAAACCCCTGATAGCTATATTATATAATACTACAATAGTACTTTAGTCTATGGCTATTATAGTTTTGAAATTACTAAAAAAAAATAAAATACCTGTGTTGGAAATCAAAATATACCTAATAAGTGATAAGTAGTAGTAGTAATGTTAGCCGCCTAACCTTTTACTTTTGGTACTTTACAAAATACCATCAAATTTAATTATTGGCATATTTCTCTTGTTTTGCCTTCTGTGTAGTCGAACACTAAAAAATATCATGGAACTGTGGACAAATGTATTGGTATACAACAAACATTTAATATTATATTTGATTCATACCATTTTTGCTTTTGTCTTATAAACTTTTGTCGTAGTACCTATTTTGAATGATCAAAATGTGTACCTACTACCTATGTTAAAAATCAAAATAATATAGGTATGTTGGATATATTCGAGTTATTCGATATTATGATTAAAATTAAAATTGTACCTACCTATACATAACAAGCTTAAAAAATTTAGTATTGATATTTGATGTACCCTCCTACCTAATGTTGTATAATATTTTAATATTACATCGTCAGTCGTCACTATAATGAAGGATAACTATCCATAGTTGAATTAAATATCGGAAATAGTATTTTAAAATACCTACTTGAGCTTGATATTTATGAAAGTGATATAACTGGTGAACCTCGTAGTAAGTTATTATAATTGTTAGAAGTTTATAACTAATAATTAGCTTATTTAGTCTTAAAATATCGAAACAAATTCATAATTAAAGCAAGATATATCAAATTTAAATTCTACATTATTCCCGAGTTCATGACATTTAGAATATTTATTGTGATTGCCAATTTGTATTGAGTTACTAACATAAATTAAAATAGGAAAATAAAAATAAACTTGATGATGTATACTTTTACGTTAAATACCTACTGGCGACTATTGACTTTGAAAAATAAAAAATAAAATAATTAGGAGGTAAATTCATTTCAAGTTTTATTTAATTTTTTCTTATATACTGGGTCAAGGCATAAAAATCAATAAATCAATAAATCACTTGTATATTTTAATTGTATTTGCTATTTAGAATCTACATAAGTGGTAGATTTAACCCATGCGTTTGTTATCTCCATCTCATAAATGTGTGATATAACAAATTTTTTTCACTATATCTTTGATAGAATGTAATTAGTTTAATTTGTGATATTTCACATAATCATATCTTGATTTAAAATTTAAATATCGAAAAATAGTCGTCGCTCAAACACAGATATTGTCCTTACTAAAAGTTCTATAATAGGTAAAGTTACTCTAATATCAAAAATAATAGCACACGATTGAATCTAGTGAATGAAAATTTTCCATTTCGTACGTTTGTTAGATAAGACCAAAAGAATACATGAGATCTCTTTTAATCTCATATTTTGTCGTTTATTAAATAATTATTTATATATTAGTATGTTACTGTGAATTATATTGTTATAATGAGGATTATTCTATTTTTGTTTCAGACGCGTCATACCATTTCAGTAGTTTTCTTAATTTGGTAGGCACTGAGATAAAAATGATAGACACTATACTCATCATGAAATGCTATACATTATATCCTGACATTAATAATTAGCAATCCTGTACCTTGTGCATATTATTATGTAGGTATGCATATGCAACTATATATGAACCAACTAATTATAGTCATGCTATATGTTTAGTAGTTTGTAGCTTGTACTCTTAGTACCTAACACCCTTAATGTAATGAAAAACAAATTTGAAGGCACTTTTCTACTTATATCTGAAGAATATTTAAATAATATCCATATGTTTCATAAATAAAGTGGTAAATTGAATAAGTAACTGAAATAACCTAGATAACTGCTATACAGTAGGCGATGATTATACACCTCGTTTTTGAGTATAAGTCAATGTAATGGATCTATGAAAGTTTTAAAGTTAAATACAACATGATAAATAATTGCATTCCAATAAAAAAGGATACGAGGATGATCTGTCAGCCATATGTAGTGTAGTTATTGATCAAGTATATTTAAATATCAACTTTTATATATATTATTTTAATATTTTTTACATGTTTCCAGTTGATATAATTTGTTGAAAACTTAGAAGCAGTTGATGGATTTTCTGATTGATACGTGCGTTTTAAAATATTATTTAATAATAATAATATTTTATCGATTCCAGTATTTCTAAAATAGCCAGAGTCACGTTATTTCATTGCCATTAAATTCACTCCGGCCAATTCATCGTAACGTTAATTCAACACGGTACAAATTATTCACTTATCAATTTATCGTAGGTTTATTGGTATATTATCATAACACTTTTTTATTTTTTATTACAAAATATACTGGTTTTGCTACAGAATATCAACTGTTTTAATTACGAATATGTAATAAAGGTATTGGTTTCTCTATTATGGAAATAATAATTTAGGTAGGTATTTCATGACGATCTGAATACTGCTGGGATCAGGAACCTAATTTTATATATTATTACGGAGATATTTTTACAAATATAATTATAATTATAATTTTTTTTTGTTTTTGGTATGAACAGAATGCTATAATACCCGGTTTTAGCATATTAACACGTATTCTTAAATTTGTAATATATTTTTTTTATTAATACCCAATATTATCAATAATAATAATTAAATTTAAATCTAAACATCATACAGGCATATAGTAGGTACAAATAGAGGTACTCAAGTATAAAATAAATTAAATAAATAACTGAAATATTGAAATAAAAATTGAATGATATTTTGATAACATTAATACTTAACACGTAGAAAATAATACTAAAAATAATTTAACGTAATTCAAAATTGTTGATAACATTATAAAGAAAGCGAAGTAATGATAAAATAATAAAACAATTCTGAACATGATTAGATGATTTAAAATGTAAATATATTCCAACTATTTTATTTTTATTTTTTTTATTTTTCAAAATGTAGATCAGATATGTGATTTACTGAAGATCAACTTGTGAGTTTAATAATTTATGGTTTAACTTTATATTGTTAAACTATTTAATTGCTAAATGGTACGATTTGTATTGCCCTAAGCCGCTAAAGTTCTAATAGGTATTAAAAAAAATATTATGATAACCAATCAGAATGTATTACCAGTATCAACTGTATGGATTATAGATCGTCATCGTTTATTCAGTTCACCAAAGTTCCTATTAACCTTCAATAACTATTTGGAACTAATCTAACATCTCAGTTCTCATACCATCTGCAGCTGTTTGAACTTTACCACATGTGTGTCCGGTGCATAGCCGTCATTGAAATGATTATTGTTCTCAGCGTTCTAAACGCAAAATTATGTAACATTATACCAATTTCTATAACATATATGACTGTAAAACAGTTTGTTTACAAAACAAAACCATCTTCGTTGGTCTCTCCATTGAGCTTATATTTTCATTTGACGTGGCCAATACATAGGAAAACATCGCGGAATCGCAAGCTCGCGGGCATAGGTCGTGTGCGAATTTCTGAACTCACGCGCTGTCTTCTCTGGAGGTCTCTCGAGTTTCGTAATAGAGACGGATATACTATTATTTTGATCAAAATTATTATTGATGCGACATTTAGTTTCAAACACTTTCGTGGATTACAACGCGTACAACTTTCTCGATTCATATTATATTATTATGTTTTGAGGAAGCTATGTCGAGCGTGTCTATATGGCTCTCCTCGAGGCTCGTCAAGAGGGATTTGCCGAATTATTACACACGCACATCGTCGGTAGTTTTGTTTCACTCGACATTAAGTTACACCGGAAAACCGCGGTTTACAGCCAATGGCCCGACGACGACTGTAGTGTATATACAACACCCAAAGGCGGTCGAACTTACGCCGGGAACAATTTTTTTCCTTATCTCCCGCGCAACATTACGGAAGCACGTTTAACTATCGTTTAGAAAACAAAATATGTAAATCATTTACATTGGACTCGGCCCGTTTCCTCCGGACCGCATCGTAAATCGTCACTATGATATATACATAATTATTTGAGCGGAAACCGTCGAAAAACTTATACATATTTTGTAAATTTGTTATGCATATTAAAACTATACCATTAAATTATGTTCGATGTGCATATATTATTATAGCTTTAATATAATACATATATCCACGCCGTTGCTTAGGTATATAATTTTAATTTCACTAAAAGGTTTTTATGTAATTTATCGTCCTGCCATATTTTCAAATTGCTAGATTTAATACAATTGTTTAAACTGTCTTATATGTTATTGTAATACAATGTCATGTTTTTATAATTCTAAATACAAATAATATTATGTATTTGTGTGTAATATATTTTTATTGTAACTTGTAAGTACTCAAATTGTAATAAACAGAGTATTTTATAAGTCACGAAACAGTTATTTTCTCGCGGTATACCTTATAATATCATATTATGTGTTTTTAAAGGACGAGTAATAAAACAAGTTTCACTTTTACAATTCTTTATCGTTATCTTTATTTTTTTTATTATTTTTTTTTTTTTTTTATATCGTACATTTTTAAATTAATTTTAAATTTAATATCGAAATATTAGATATAATTAGTTGTAACTTTGTAAGTCATAGTTATAGTTATAGCTAGTTATAGACGTTTACATTTTAAATTAGCAATGAAGTGCGCAAACAATGTGTTACAAAGCACGTATCATATTGACCATGCTAAAATGAGTGTTTCATAATAAAAAAAAATCATTCTGTATTACTGTATTGAGCGTATAATATATTAAATTGACGGTGTGATATGACTAAATGTACAGAGAATGGTAAACGGTCACATTTGTATACATGTGTTGGTGTGTGATGTGGTCGTACAAAGCATACATATTATATGATGTGGACGGATTCTATACAAATACAAAATAAAATAATTTAAAATAATAAATTACATGAAATAAAATAGGCAGAGGCATGCTCATTTATTATTATTATTATTATAAGTATCATATTTTGTAATGGTCAATATTGATCATGTTGTCATGTAATCCAAATATTTAAATTATGTATATTGTTCATTATTATTATTGATATTGCAAAATGATATCGTTTGCGTCCTACACGTATTATATTTTATAACTTTTTAAGTTGCAAATATTATTCATCATCCGATTTTTACTAGCTATAAACTAAAATTAAATTAACTGTTACAACATTTTATACCTAAACTAAACTTTGGTTTGTAGATTTTATTTTATTTTATGAATCATTTAAGATTGATAATTTTTTTGTCAGAATCTGCTAGCTCTTAGTTAAAATTTAGTGAAAACTCTAGGTTAAAAATGTTCTCAAAATACGAAATTTGACTATTTATACGAACTAGACTGTGTAAAGAAAATATTGAAAAAATCAATAATAGCATTGTTAAATGTCATCGTCTATAATTTAAATCTGTACAGCATATTTTATTTTAATAATATTTATAGTCTTGAGTAGGTATAAGACTTATTATAATGTATCTTTTGCTATTTATCAACTTATGTTTTGTCTTGAAACTTGTTAAGTTCCGTAATAGTAATATTATTTTTACTGTATATTTTTATAATATTAAAATATTGTTCTGCTTTAATATATTTTATATTAAGAGGACGTGATACCCGCATGTGTTGTCTTCGTCTTTTAAGTAATATTTTTATTTTAAAGCGAGTTATAAGTATTTTGGAATTGTAAATTTTTTGTATATCTTAAAATACTAATAACTCGCTTTAAAGTTGGAATATAATAAAAAGCCTCAACATTCACTACCAAGAGACGTCATGAAGTCATAATTAACAGACTCAGAATCGGCCATACGTGGATTACACATAGTTTTCTTATGAGAAACGAAGATCCTGTCCAATGTTTAACCTGCGGTGAAGCTCTAACCATTAAACACGTCCTTCTACTCTACCGCAATTTTACTGATACCAGAACATCCTTAACCATTCCAAAACACCTTTATGAAGCACTTGGACCAGATTATAAAAATTTTAACAATATTTTAACCTTTCTAAAATTAATCAAACTGTATAACATTATATTTATTATTATTATTTTATTTGTTTTTTTTTCCTTTTCTACATTGCACATATCAAAAATAATTATATTGTAATATTGAGAAATGTATTGTAAATTGTACCATAATGTAGAAGTAATATTTAAATATGTAAGCTAATAACCTTAGTTGTTGAGGCTTTAAAGTAATAAAAAAAAAAAAGCCTATGAGAAGTCCTCGGTAATAATGTTACCTTTAATTTTTATACGAGGTAAATTCACTCTAAATTTTTAACTCACGGAGTTAAACGTGATCTGTTGAGCGTAAAATTTACTATGTTAGTATGTTACACACTTATAAGACGGATACAACACATGCAGGTATAACGTCTTCTTAAAGATTAAACGATATATAATAATAATAAATATTAATATATTCAAGAAACAAAAACGTAATAAATCTTAAGAAAAATACGTTAATTAATTAATAAGTATTATGTTTCTATATTTATGATGGTTAATTTTATTTTCACTATTAAAAAGAAAAATAATTTTCAACAATTTAATCACCTTGCAATAGATTTAGTTTGCATGAACTAGAGAGTTAATTCGAATTTTTATCCAACCGATGTTCAATGTTCATTGGAGAATATTGTGTAAACTTTTAAACATAAAGATTATCGTAAATCTTTTGTTATATTACATATTTATACTTTATTTTTGTGATTATAATTTTATAATCCAAAAGTTATTAACAGTAATTAATTGCCTTTAAGTATCTTGGATTACCTAAGATACCATTAAGATAATAACTTGCCTTATTCGCCAGAATATAAAAGAGATGGATTAAAGATGATAACCTCTCGGACCTCATACTCTTGTGATTAAAAAGCATAGAACTTATTCAGTGAATATTATTTCTAAACCTTTGACATATTAAAATCAAAATTGTTACGATCAATTTTCAAGTTATTTAGCTTTGTGTTCTAAAGATAAAATTACATATTAGTGTATTTTAACTTATAATATATGAGGGCCATGTTGATTTAAACATTTCAGTCAACATCAATAATTTATAAAAATGACCCAAGTATTATTAATACTATAGTATAATTATAATTTCTATATTAAGTCTGCTTTATACTTTTGTTAAAACATCTCAAGGATTATTATCTTTAGTATAAATAAAAAGCTACTAATTTAAATTTTAAAAGTAAATTTTAGATACATCAAAATTATCAAAACAATTATCCACTATAATTTATATTAAAAAAGGGGGAGGTCCTCAACTGAAGAACAGAAATTTTATCACTACAAGACATTCTTTAATAGTAGTAGGTACAAAAAAAATCATAATTTGAGTAAATCCATTATTAAATACTAAAATGGGAATGAGAATGTTAGACGAATCACTTTGTATGTATAAATATTATGTAAATCTAATGTATTATGGGTGAAAAATAATTGTACTGTAATTGAATGTTATTCATTTGATAAAATGTTTTAGGTATTTTATGTACCTAAAATTCAATATTATAATAATTAATGTCGATATGACTAAACTAAAATGTATTTCCAAAAGAGTGTCTGAGTGTGTATTTTCCATTGAATAAAGTCACCTTATCACCTTGAAACATTTTACAAAGCCAATAATATGATTCGCCATATAATATTTTCAAGTTTATAGTATAAAAATAAAACACTCTTTTACGTTAAGAAGAATATTGAGAAAATTATTGTCCACATCCGATCTTTGAGTAATACTTATTAAAGTAATATGTTTACAATATAGTTTTTATTTGTATCAACTTTTTCTTTAAACACTTTAATGGTTAAAAAAGCTTTTAAAGTTTCAGTACTTTTAAAGATAGGAATCCGAATTTGATTTTAATCTATGAAAAGGTAATTTTCTCAATAGTTTCTGAAAGCATTAGAAAACAAACTAATGGTAGCCGTAGAGAAATTTGGAAATAATATCATCAAGAACTATATAGTAACGATTTTTTGAATACAAATATTTATGATTGCTTTTAATACAATACCAACACTCTTCGTCGAAATGATTAAAACGAGACGAGTATCATGCATGGGATTTCTTTGTAATTTAATAATCTAATATACTAAATTACTTATTGAGTTTTATATTAATTTATTACAGTTTTTTTTAACACACTATTTATAATTATTTATGGTAATTTCATCAAAGTTGAAAAATTAAAATAGATTTTGACATAAGTTTTATATAATTAATATTGTTTATTAAATTATTAACGGTCAGTAATGTATCTATATTTCGTTTTTTCAATTGAGTCAATTTAACTATTTAACATTATATTGATAATACCACGATACCTGCCACTATAATTATAATTGTAATATTTCTTTTCATACAAAGCCGTTCTGAATTATAATCATTATTAACAAAGTTTAAATGAAAGAAAAGTCTAACAATGCTTTACATATAATATAAGCACTTTACTGATTTTATATTTCCCAATTTTCCATTTATATTTTTATGAAATAAATATTAAACGTAATGCAGAAATGCAAGTTGAGTACAATATTTTAATAACAAAGTGTCGCGGAATAAAATAGAAATAAAAAACGAATTGTACTGGAGTTTAAACACCCAAATCTTGTTTCAAGAATTTACAATGACTGAAATTCGTGGCATTTTGTTCTCAGACAAAAAAGCTTTTATTTATAAAATAATTCATTTCATTTAAAACAAATACTGCCTTGGTTATTAAATTTTGTATTGTCATTTATCTACTTAATAAAAATGCATTTAAATATATATCTAAATATTTATATGCATATACCTAACTTGCATAAGCTTTTAAAATCTTTAAGAGTTCTAAAAAATTATCTAAAAAAAGTTTTGATCAAAATAATTAATTCTCGATCGTGATGAATAGTCTTAATAAGATTGTTACAATAACTTAATATCAACGCCTTAAACCGGCGCTGATAGGTTACTGGAAAATTACCAAAATTCTTATCATCTGATTTCTGGTGAAGTTAATTTTTAATTAATATTGGTTTAATTAGGGTGACTATATATTCGATTGCCATATTTTTTTAAACGTCATCGAAAACAAGGTATAGTTATATATTAATCAATTTAAATTATACATTATCTTAGACTATATAACTAATACTTTTCAATAATATTAGATAATTGTTGAAACTTTGAAAATTTAACTATAAATAATTTTTTTATTTTAACTTTTATTTTTTAAAACATACAATCTATAAATACATTTTACAATAAGCATGTATGATGATTTATATAACATATTGGCATGGTTGACATGATTAAGTAATCACCCAGCAGTAACACTTACTGGTCTAGAATTAGAGTTATTTAAGGTCACGGTTCCAATTACGCTTTAACCTTCTTGGTGGGTTTCCGTGAATGACCTATAAATAATTAAGCTAAAAAAAGTAAAACATTAACAATTAAATAAAATACACAACACATGTTTCAATTATTTGTGAAAAATAGAACAATAGACCTATTTTAGTTTTTGTTTTTTTTTTTGTTTTTTGAACCACCAACTTTTTACAATTTTAAAAATTTTAAGCAAGCAGTTGTACCAACATCAAAATCAACATTTTTTTTTTCAAATGGTAACAAATATATTTTTTTATAGATTCTTATAGAGATTTTTTTTTTTAAATTGATGTTAAAATCATACATTTTGGTTCACTGGTTTATTTACTATGGGCACCCTATTACCCTAAACTTTAATAAATTGATTTAAATAAATTGTATTTCTATAGATATAAATACATTTTTTTTAACTTTCTTTTAATGCAATATTCTACACCTTTTTATAAACTTAAATCGAAAATCTTATCAGACACAAAAAACTTGGGAAATATATTTTCGAATGAACTAAATAAAAAATTTTTTTTGGTTTATTTAAAAACAAAAAAATTTAAATGACTATAAAATTTAAATTAAATGTTCGAATTGCATACCATTTACTTCTTGACAGTAGTATAATCGGTCTTGGAATTCCTAGCGAATATTTTGAAAATTGGCAGCTGTTAATTTATGGCATTCATCAAAAATTCTTGTTTTTAACATTTCAATGCTGTCGTTCGGAGTTTTATAGACCACTGTTTTTAAATGTCCCCAAAGAAAAAAATCAACTGGTATTAAATCTGGTGATCTTGGGGGCCATTCAATAGGTCCACGAAGTCCAATCCACTTGTCTGGATATTCGCGATCCAAGAACTCTCTGACCGGAATTGTATAATGAGCTGGGGCACCATCTTGCTGAAAAAATACATTTTCTTCATCTAACTCAGTATGATTATCATTGTCCTCTATTGCCCGAACAACTAATGGCTGAATGACATTTTGAAGCATAGGTACATTTCCCCAGTTAAATTACCTTAAAAAAATATTGGCCCGATAACATGGTCACCAAAAATACCAGCCCAGACATTTATTTTTTTGGGCCATTCTGTATGTCCATGTCTCAAGACATGTGGATTACTATTGGACCAATAACGGCAGTTTTGTGTATTAACTTCCCCAGAAAGGGAAAATGACGATTCGTCGCTAAACACGATGTGCTTATTAAATCTGCATTAGCATTTATTTTTTCCAAAATAGTTTCACAAAATTCTAAGCGTCTGTCTTCGTCACCTTCTCCTAATTCCTGAACAATACTCATTTTATATGGTTTTTAATATACGCCAAACACTTTGCTTTAAAATTCCCAAATTTTCCGATATGGTTTTACCTAAAACCGTTATTTTCGTATTTTTGTTTTGAACTACTTCTGCGATCCGTCTTGGTTTTTTTTTTATCATTAACAATTCCAGTTTCTCAAAACTTATCAACAAGATTTTTGAACATTATTTTCTATTTGAAAAAAATGAATTTATTAATTTAAAAACTATTACTTTTTTTTTTTTCATTTAAAGCTTTACAGGCTTCAACTGCTTTTTTTGAGAAAAATAGGAAAAAAAAAGATTACAATATTTGATTAATTATAGGTTATTTAGGTAAGTTTACAATTGAATATGAGCTTAAACTATATTTTATTGATAAGGTTGTCTTTGGTGATGAATTGGATGATTTTTGGAGTAGATTCTACGTTGAGGGCTTCTTTGATGTTGGGTGGGAGGCTGAGGAGTGTGCGAGTTGGCTCGTATATTGGGCATTCTTTAAAACTATTACTATTACATACATTTTTGTATACGGATTAATTACGTATTTCAAATAATTAAATAAGTCTAACTATTTTTTTTACCTGGATTTGAAACATTAATTTATCTAGAAGTTTCGGTAAGACATTTGGTAGAACCATACAAAAAAATTATTTCCACACGCTCCTCAATCGAATGCACAATAAAATGTTTATTGAACTAAACTTCTTTATTTAGTTATAACTTATACTGATTTGTAATAAATATATTTGTACATTTTCAAATAATAAAAATAAAGTTAGATAACTAGAATCTTTAAATAATCATGATTTTAAATAAACCACTTGCAATTATTTACATAAATAGTTCATTTATCAATCATAGGTATCTGTATCATGTGTTAATTAAAGATTTCCAATGTTATTATAATAATTATCGAATACTATTATAATACATTATCTGCCTAATTTAGTATCTAAATTTATACTATTTTAAATAAACGAAATAACTATTTAGAAAAAATTTAAATTAATCAATTTATGAGGATCATACAATAATAGTAAGCACGTATGTACTTACTTATTTTATAATTGTATATTAAAATATGTTCAACAGTTTTGTAGGCAATTATCCCAGAAAAATATTTCTATTTCTATTTTGTTTTTGCGCGTGTATGATAAAATGTTTGACTTAAGTTTATAAACAAGTGTAGAATATTGCATTAAAAGAAAATAAAAAAATGTATTTATACCTCTAAAAATACAATTCGTTTAAATCAATTAATTAAATTTTAGAGTGCCCGAAATAAATAAACCAGTGAACCAAAATGTATGATTTTAACATCAATTAAAAAAAAAAAAAATCTCTATAAGAATCTATAAAAAAATATATTTGTTACCATTTGAAAAAAATATGTTGATTTTAATGTTGGTACAACTGCTTGCTTAAAAATTTTTAAACTGTTATAAAAACATTGGCCGTTTAAAATAAAGAAATACGTCTTTTTTCTTTTTTTTTTTAAATTCCATGTAATCGTTAAAAAAACCCCCGTACAACGACATAAGATACACCCTGTATAATAATATGCTGTAGCTATTAAATTTAAAATTGTGTTTATTAATATTTAGTTTAATTATTTCAGATACCAATCAAATATATACTTTTCAGTCAAAGATTCGATCGGCTTCACAGAACACCAAAATCGTTTATTCATTACCCAATCATGTAGGTAAGGCAAGCCGCATTTGAATACATAATATTTAAAATAACCTAAAATGTTTAAACATTTATGAAAGTATGTATAATATAATATAGTGGCCTTAAATAAGTGAAAAATAAACGTGAATTGAGATTAATAAAATAATATGTGAGAATGTGGAGCGGTGGGCGCGGTCATACGCTCAACTACGTACTCTTTGAGTGAACATCTCAGCTGGTGTTGCTAGCTCCCGGATGGGTGACCATCCTGGTTTTTAGCAACAAATCCTTGCTACACATACATTACATGTTATAAAACAACTGTTCATCCTTACAAACAGCTAATGGCCATATATTTTAAGGTCTTATAATCAATACATATATATATATATGAGAATACTTTTTATTGCTTACAATGCTTACATAATATACATGATACTAATCATACGTGTATCTATTGAGCAATACAAGATATTTAAGTGACAAATATAAGCATTTTACTTGTAATCAACTGCAATTATCTCCAATTATAGCCACTGTTCACACATAAATGTGTATGCATGTGTGTGCGTGAGTGTGTGAGTAGGTATATAAGTGTTTGAATATTTATGTACTGTGGGTCTGTGGCCTAAGGCACAAGTTGTTTTGATGGTATTTTCGAACGATTATATTTTATATCTATGTGTGTTTTATTTTTAAAAAGTAAAAACTAAAAAGCCATCTTTACTTAACATAGTGTATAAAATATACATTTTCAAATCGTTTTTTAATTTAAAATTAATTATACTGTTAAATATTTTTTAAATATTTTTTTTATTCATTCTGGATTTTTATTGTTTTTTTTTTTTTTTTTTTTTGGAATAAAATTATTTAGGTATTATCAAAATACTATATACGATAATACAGGACACTGGAATACACAAACTGGCGAATTACTACGTTTTGTCATTGCCCCCCGAGATTCTTAAGGTAGTTGCCTATTTTACGCCCTTGAAATGTTTCTGAAAACAAATTAATTTGTAACACCGATCTATAGTATTGTCTAGTTTTAATTAGAAATATTAAATTATTTAGATTTTAGATTATATTATAGAGTTGGCACATTTGCACATATTTCAAATCTCTATTTGTTCATTAATCATTTTGACGAATACGATAAATAATATAATATTACATGTACGTTGTATAGTAGGTAATAATTAGTTGTAATTCAAAACATAATATTCCTTATATATTTTACATTTTTGTAATGGTTATACAACACAAGTTAAAATGTAAAATTATAACATACAAATAAAGTTACCAAGTAATAACTAAATTTATAGTATACGAAACATATTTAATGTTGATGGTATATTGTAATGTAGTCATATAGTAATATAAGTACCTACTGTAAAAATATGAATATATTACGTACAGTGATGTACTTAAATAGCATTTATATTGAATAATGATATTTGAAAATGGTTGGAATTATCATCACATTTTAAGGAGTAAAATTAGGTAATTTAAGAGCAATCTCAGGGGACAATGGTAACAATTTGTTCGACACTATTTTAATACCGAGTGTCCTGTATATAGTATTTGATATTATTGATTATGCATATATTTATAGATAGCTAATCACTGTAAGTATCAATCGTTGGTGTTGAAATTTTTTGAATTATAAGTTGAATAATTTAATTATAATAATATAATAAAATTAGTAAGATTAATAATAATTACCTGTTTTATGTAATAAACATTTTTTTTATATAAGCACATTAGATTCTTAAATAAATTTTAAACACAACACAGTTATAAAATAGCTAATTAATTATGTTCTAAAGTCTCATACAACAATAAGTACTTACTTGCATTTTATTTTCGTATATTGTTGGGTTATAGTCGATTTTACAATTATAAAATAGGTTAGGTTAGGTGTATATTAAATGTATTAAAACCACTAGAGTTGCCTTTTGCCCTACAGCTTCGCTCTAAGTTACTATAAAATACATTTAACCCTTTATTCAACTCACTTCTAGTAGGTATTCAATTATTTGAATTATTGGTCAAGACCTTTCGATTACCGTAGAGTGCGTTATATTGTGACATTGTCAAGTTCACTATACAAAGTCCCAAGGGAGGTTAAACTAACGAAATAGTTCTTAACCAAACGCTTTGTTCCCTATAATATGATTGCGTTCTTCTCTTCTACTCGTCATGAAATGTCGTTCACATCAAGTAAATATTTAAATAGTTAAGTAGAAATTATGGTTTTATATATACATGGGATATTTTATTAAAAAATGGCTACGTATATTATATATTATTAATATTTAAGTGTTGTTTGTACCTACCTATCTACTAAAACAAAACACAATTGTTAGACAACCAACATTTATTTTTAATTACTAATGATAATATTTATTTATTCATTTTTCAACTAATAATTTTTCAATAGATTATGTATAACTAAAATAACTGAGATTGGTCACATTCAAACCACTGGCTACATGGAAGCGGGAGAGTTCACGATATAGCAATAAATTAGAAGTAGTAGTACTTAAGTTACACATAATTGAGTTGAGATAAATAATAATCAACCAAAAAACAAACTATAACAATGTTATAAATTAAATATAAGAAATAAGATATAAACAATGTTGGTTAATTACATTTTTATCTATAGTAAATTAAATAAAGAGAGAAAACATATTACATACCAACCATGATTAAATGTTTTTAAAATAATATAAAATGACAATATTATAACATTTGAATTTTAAAAAAAGTGGGGAAGTGGATACCGCTCAGCTGTACAGTAGATTACAAGTGATGGGTTACTGTAATGGATGTAATTAAATTTGAATTCAATGATATTATATCACTGTACACGAAAAACGATTCTGATTGGAGATAGCTTATCTGTCTTGGATATATTATAGATTATTATTACTTATTAATTATTATCAATATTTATTAAAATATTTGACTTTCCGGTGGATTTTTTTTTTTTTTTTGATAGAGGTAGACAAACTTAAAAGGAATCTTGAATTAAATTTTCAAATTTTAGATTTAAAAATAAACATTTTTATGAATTTCTATCTAAGATAATTTGAACATTGTCGTAATTTTCACGTATTTAGTACAAATTTGAACTTTAAATACTAACTGCTATTGTAACAATATGTTGGAAGCCTTATATTTATCATCGAAAATTACATATGCCTATAAATAGTTCAACTTAAGTCGAAAGTTTTTGAAAATTTAATAGTGGATAGAATATACTTATATTAACATTCGGTAAAAATGTCATGTATCGATGGTCATTTGTTTTAAAGTTACATCAAAAACCAAAATCGATTTTGTCGAAAATTGATTGTGCGTAAAAATTCCCGTTTTTCCTAAAATTTTAGTTTGTTTATCCCAATTATTAAGAATTTTTTACTTTTGACCCTCAAAGTACCAACTAGATTCACTTTCTGATCGAACGACGTACTGAAGTCGAAAATCGAAGCACTTTTGCTGCCCCAAAATGTGATGACAGACAAAAAAAAACACACATCATTGTAAAATCAATACATTCCTCACTCCGCTCAGAA
The DNA here is from genome assembly GCF_037042655.1 of Diuraphis noxia. Classification (NCBI taxonomy): domain Eukaryota; kingdom Metazoa; phylum Arthropoda; class Insecta; order Hemiptera; family Aphididae; genus Diuraphis; species Diuraphis noxia. Next base: position 40,246,013 of record NW_028301712.1, on the reverse strand, counting down.
TTGAAAATTAAAAATTTGAAAGATTTTTTCTAATCTACATAATATTATAAATAATGGTAGATAAAAAGTTTTTTCAGATGATTAGGATAATAAAAGGTATGAGAGTTAATTTTGAATTTAATAAAGAAAATTACAAACACATAATTAGGTCTCGATTGTGCTATACACCTTTTTAATTTAGGTGTACAGTTATAAAGTGCTTAAAATGGGTTCAATGGGAATGATTCAGTATTATTAGGTTATATATTTTATGTTTAGATAATAGGGTACCTACAAACATACAATAAATTAAGCGAAGAAATATTAAATATTTATAATTCATTACATAATACATTCGTAGCATAAACCATTGGCTTGTTGAATAGATACTTTAATAAAGAGTTTAATGAGGCCTCCAATTTATTGAAATGATTTTCATAAGCATGGTAACAAAAGGTCATTCCATTTGTTAATATAAATTACTAAAGCGCAGTAAACCAAAACCATTCTTGTTTAAGTTATTATTATTCTATAATTTTTCAAATACTTGAATATACAAAAGCAATTGACTTACCTAAATCAATTATTTACCTATCAGTTATGTATGTATTTTCTAAAATAATCAATATTTAGAGTTAAATATTTATTTTAAATTTTTTTTTTTTTTTATTTTTATTTGAAATAAACAATCTGTAGAGTTTGCACAATCAGCTTATATGATAATAGTACATGATACGTGACAGGCGTGATTTAAGCAGCCACCCATTAGTGACTCTTGACTAATTGATTAATTATTTTAATTAATTTTTACTATGATTACATAATTTATATATTTTTTTTTTTTTTTTTTTTTTTTTAAATTGGACTGGTTATTATTATAAGTTTTTTTGTCACGATTACAAGATTATAAAATGCATTTTGTAATTTCCTAATTTTTATTTTTGGTTTTGAATTGAAGAAATTTAAATTTATCATTGGTAAAATTGTGTGTGGGTTGTTATCAAAATAATAAAATAATAAAAATAATAATTAATTATAGGCTTATGCTTGCCGATTATCAATATTTTAATTGCTTAAATCGACATATTTAGTTACTTATCTATTTAATAACTTTTAACTACGACTGAAAACTTATAATTTTTACATATTATGTACAGTTTTGTGTTACATTATTTTTATACGAGCGAGTAAATTATACTGTTTTCTTGTAACATTTCAATGGATTGGATTTTTTTTTTTTTTTTTGATTAAATATTCTAAACAATGATTGATTACGAAAATATATATAAAGGGTCCAATTGTTTTTATAGTACACATATGGTTTTATAATTTATTAGTGGAACATGTTTTTTTAAGCTTTAAAATTAAAAATTAAAGTTGATGTATAGCTTGTCTTAAATATATTATATTTATTAGCTTAAAAAAAAAACTAAATATGTACATTTTATTTATTAAAATGCATTCACAACAGGGGTTATTAAAATATGTTATTGCATAACATTATATTTTATTTTTAATTTTAATTTCATGAAATTTGATGGATTAACTTCTATTGACTTTCTACACTTCTACATATATTTTATAAGAAGCCGTTGCTTCGTCTTTTTCCGAAAATGTATAATATTATTTGATTTTTAGTGTGTGATAGAAACAGTATAAAATCAAGTCAGTAACAGATTATTAAATGGATTTAAGCAACTATTCAGTTTAAAATACAAAATTTAAAGTGAATCTATACGAACGTATAAAATAGGTTCTGTATGATGTAGAAAACAAATACAATTAGTTTTAAACGCTGCAGACTTTCAATCTAAGACTGATGTATTATAATATCATAATAATATTCTAAACAAGCATTTATTTCACAATTTACCTAACCTTTTAGTTATAGTTTGCAATTCATACTTGCAACGTTTTGCATAAGAAGTATAATAATAATAAAGGTATAAGCTGGGTATCGGTGAATCTCATTTAGTTGTATTCATTTGTTACGATGAATCAATTATATTTTAGTTCTAACATCTTGACTATATTATTTAGGATATATTTTAATACATGATTTATAACAACTATGACTTATAAGAGGAAAAAACTGCAAAATAAATGCTTATATTTATACATCGGCATAGTTCAAAGAAAACTATTTTGGACACGTCACAATATGATTAATGATTATACTGATCACGTGATAATTTTATTGCTTCTACAACACGATGGCCTATAATAGTATCGTGATATGAATTTAAAGACAATACAATATAATAATATTCGTAAATATTCGTAAATATTGGCTTCTCGTGTGAATGAAACATTATTTTACCCTTTTATAAATTATAATATATTTTTATCGAAAAAAACTACCGTTAAATAATTGAAGCTAATTGAATTGATCGCTATACGTTTTTCATAAATCATTTAAATAATTCAAAATTGTGTATGAAAAAAATACAAAAAAATACTATATTAAAATACTAAATCATATTATAATTATAACATTTAAAATAAATAATTATATTGTATGCACGTTTTTGCATATTATATGTATATACCTAACCTAATGGCTATTACTCGAAAAAATCATATTATTTTATATACGACCAAAGTAGGTACGCGTTGCTCGGCTAGGATGAAATTTTATCATTCTATACATCATTCTACAAAACTATAGTCTCACTGCCAGAATCTACTCAATCATGAAAATCGAATGTATTATACATTACATATACATATATATTATACATATACATACGTTAATGCTAGGAAGTTAATAGCACTGTTGATAAATAAAGATGTTGAATATAAGATATAAATACTACGATCAAAAGATATTAAATAATTATTAATTTAATATTAACTGATCAATTGGGCCAAAATGGTAAAAACTGTTACCTGAACATTATGTTTTAGGGTTGCGTTTCATGGAACATTTCAATTTACCTAGGTACACCACAGTAAAATAGAATAATATTCCCTTGCCTGCACTGAAGCCATAGCCCGTCAAACCAGTGTGAAATATACGAGTTCATTCCGCGGGTGCAAATCAAAATTATTGTTCTCCAGAGGGAATGCAGGTGCATCGAATTGACAAGTATCGAATCGTTGCAAAGATTCCGATACATTCGATATTCAGTGGCTGTGGGAATATCGTACGGCGTGAAATATATTACATGATGTTTGACATCACATTTTGTAGAATTAAGAATATCCGAAGAGAGTTGTTTTCATGCGATGCGGGACATTCATCGCACCAACACCAACACCAAGCACGAGGTCGATAAAGAGACGCCTACCTAGATTTTGTAAATTATTTATTATTTCCCCCAAGAGATATTTTTACTTGTCTAAATTTAATATAGCTAAATAAATAAAAATAATTTACTACAAACTTAGTGAGTCACGGTTAGAAGATTATTATAGGCCACGGTTTGAATTTGTGACGTTGCTTGGTGCGCCTTCTGTAGTACACTAGTACATATACGAACAAATATATACAATTAAATAATACTTTTTATTTTATTGCTATAATATTGGAGGTATCCTTTAAACGCAAATAAATCCAGTCTAATGCCAATATATTTATTGTACAAATGTACAATATAAGTTAGAATATTAGGTTAAGGAATATCGTTTCAGTTTTTTGATAAAAGAATTACCCTAGTTGTGTACAGTAGTCAGTAATAGTACAAGCAGACATTTGGGTAATGCCATCAGAGTGAGAAGTTTAATTTCTTTATCTTTTATTTTATAATTATTACATAATAATAATTATAATATACGTATAAATAAGTATATGAATATTGGGGCACTGAGAAATAATTTTATAATGTATTTAATATTGTTCATCTGTTTATTGGTAAATTTTACTTGACTGCAGGTGAAACTATTAATTTCGATTTTGTGGCACTATAACTTGCATTGCAGAAGTAGAAATAATAGATTTATTTTCATAGCTCATATAGAGCTCATATAGCCATATAAAAGTATCAGGTTGGTTAAATTTTGAACATATGCGATAAATGTAATAAACTAATAACTTATAATATGGTTATACAGATGTAATAGACATTCAGTTTCCGGTTTTTGTAAATTTTTTAATATACTTCAGAAGCATATTTTCAAATATTTTATTTAATTATACCATTTAAGGAGGAGTGTCCTGTGGCAACATAAAAAACCATTTTTTTCAAATCAGAATTGCTTTTTCCTTATATTAATAAGATGATTTCGGAAAGGTTGTTGTCCAAACAAATTTTAGGTTATTTGTTTACTATAGATAATAGGTCCATGATAATGGGTTCGAATTCCATGGGGTTCACTTATAATGATATGAAAATTTTAAAAATGTATTAATTAACTGCCAAATGACAGTAGCTAATATAAAATGTAATTACCTAATTAAAAATATATTTTCCTATTAAAACAATATGTACTAGCTAATATGTGTAGATATTTAAATATTCCAAAAATCAGAATTTCAATAAATTCATTATTAAAGAAAAAAATAGAGTGAGTATCCATGGCGAATCACCTTGTGCGTGTAATAATTATAGAATTATGGGTTATATATAGAACGATAATAATACCATTGGTTTCGTGAGTCAATACAGTAAGTACCTATTATGAGGTTTTTTTTTATTAAATACATCATGGTCATAATATCGCATGATAATATAAAGTCGTCAACTAAATTATACTTCATATATACGGTATAACAACGTATTGTATACGATAAAATGCCTAATATTTATTTATTTTTCGATTTGGGTGACGGCCAATAATTATATTATCACACGCATGGTTTATGAACAGTACCATTAAATGCAGTAGACCAACCGCGGTGCAATAATATTATGTCGTTCTATACACATTTATTACATGTAAGTATGTATAGTAATATATACGTTGCATTGTATGATTTATTAGTTACTAAAAGCAGCTTTTCTCATCAAACAGTGAGAAATAAATAATAATAATTAAGGCCCGGATTTGAATACAAATTGCATTATTTTTTAAGAAAGTCGCAGGAATTGCTTTCTAAGTACAAAATCCTTTTCATAGCCTAAGAATTGAAAACTTAAATTTTTATTTTGTATTTTTGCAGATTTCAGTTCTTAGAAAATTGTTTATAACGTTTAGATAATTAAGTTAATTTTTAGATTAAACTTAATTGATAATTCGAAATATTAAATTAATAACAAATTAATATCTTTTGATCGTAGTATTTATATCTTATATTCAACATCTTTATTTATCTACAGTGCTATTAACTTCCTAGCATTAACGTATGTGTCATTGTGTCATGCGCCCGAGACTTAAACTTGTAACTACTAATTAATCCAATTGGTGTTACATCGCAATCGCGTTTATTTCGTTATGTTCATATTTCTGTTTGTTTTCAAGAATTATTAAAAAAAAAATGGTGGGACAAATAATCGCCATTAAAATAAATACTTTTAGTGTATTTTTTGTATTTTTAGAGCATTTATAGTATTTTTGGATAGCTTTTAAGCCTTTAGCTTATAGTAGTGTGACTGCTGTAAAATAATATTACAATGTCGTTACACACAAATTTATTGCGTATACCTTCATAGTAGAATACACGTTATATTATATACCTATGACGTATATACCTATATGTACCTATAGCCTATATACCATTTACCACTTATCGACAGCAGTTTTTTTTTTTATCAAACCGTTGGAAATACGATATATAATATAATACAACTATAATAATAATCTATATAATATAAATATATATATATATATATATATATATATATATGTATATATGTTACCGTAAATGCACGATCACTAGATAAACATAGGTTTTACTGTTAGTACTCAGTAAGTGTTGAAATTCTTAATTTTATCCGGGTTTTTACTGAACACGTTGTGTACATCTTAGGATATACAAATATACAAATTAACTTAGTAAAATCTGATCAATACACGACACATAACATTTAATCGAATTTATTATTAAACAAACTACTGACAGTTATTTAAATGTATATACAAAATAAAAATGCATTTAAAATACCATAATAGAACACCCCATTTTTTTTTCTTTACTAACGAAGTTATTCAAAATTTGATATTTTCAATATTTAAATATACTCAAAAACCATATTTTCAAATTCCTGATATTTATTTTACTGCTTAAGTAAGGAATGTACTGTCGTGATACAAACTTTTGTTTTTCAAATAAGAACCTCCCCCTTTTTACTGTAAATTATTTATCAGATAGCTTTTTTGAGAATTTTAATGTATCGAAATCAAAATTCAATCTAGTAATATCATAGTTATTGAAATGTTTGTATTAAGGATAATAGTCCTTAAAAATCGTTTACAAAAGTATAAAATATACGTACTATTGTAACTAGCATTTATGACATTTAGGTCCTTTTTACAAATTATTTATGTAAATACATTAATATTAATGACTATTATTTTCAAATCCATCGTATATATATATATATATATATATATATACCCCCACATATCTTATGACTTATACACCTAATCCATGGACCTGTTATGCTTAGAACACAAAGTTAAACATAAAAAAAAAATGATCCCCAACCTACAATAAACTTCATGAATACTCAACATTCTTTTACAAATAGTATCCGCATCCTGGGTCTCACTTTTGAGAGCAAACTTACGTGGCGACCCCATCTGAAAAAACTAAAAACTGAATGTCAATCAAGACTAAGGACAATCAAAATACTTGGAAACAGCACCTGGGGATCCGACAAAAAAAGCCTAATCACAATTTATAAAGCACTTATACTCTCACTTATTGACTATGGAGACATCATATACAACTCAGCAAAAAAAAAGACCTAAATACTCTGGATCCTATACACAACCAAGGAATTCGCTTGGCCATCGGAGCCTTCAGGACGAGCCCTGTCGATAGCATACTCTTTTACGCAGGAGAACCCCCTCTACAATATAGACGCCATAGCCATATACTAAAATATGTGACTAAAATTAAAAATCTGACTGACCACATCACCGAAAACATCTTCCACAGCCCTCTACCTACCAATATACTGCCCTCTCGAACCACAGTATTCGAAAACTTCAAAATAATCAGTAATAACTTAGATTTCCAAGCACAATCTCTAAACAAAATTCAACCTCCTCTCCCTCCGTGGCTCTGGTCGCCAAAAATCAACACCCAATTGGCCGAATACTGTAAACATTATACAGATAGCCGAATCATACTCAACCATTTTGCAGAAATAATGTCGCAACAATATCCGGACTATACACAAATATACACAGATGCGTCCAAAAGTCAAAATGGGGTGGGTTTTTCTGTAATCACAGATTGGGAGAACCATCTTTTTAAACTACCGTCGTCGTTTAGTATATTCACAGCTGAAACTCATGCTATTTACCAAGCACTATTAATCACCTCAGCTTCAAACCCGACAAACTGTCACATCATTATCAGTGACTCTCTGAGTGCCCTTACTGTAATCTCTAACCCCTACCCTAAAAATGAACTTATTCAACACATACAGAAATTAATAACAGAAATAAACACCCCCACATGTTTCATGTGGGTCCCCTCACACATCGGGATACCCGGAAACGAAAAAGCAGATACATCAGCCTATGAAGCCATTACATCTCCACAGTCCATTAAAATCAACTCTACGTCCTCATTTGAAATCTTCAGCACAATCCATTGGAAAATAATGGAAGAATGGCAACTTTTTTGGGAAAATATTCCCCTTACCAACAAACTGAGAAATACTAAAATACTCGTCAAGAAATTAAACTATCCTCCCGGCACAAAAAGAAAAGACGAAGTAACAATTACTCGAGCCAAAATAGGCCACTCTTTCTTAACCCATGTAGGTACATCTCATCAAAAAAGAACCAGCACCCATATGCGATACTTGCAATGTAACTCTATCAATTGAACACATCGTAATCATCTGTCCCAAATTCACTGAAGCACGCAAGATACTCCAAAATCCAGCATCACTCTATCAAGCCTTCAAAGATGAAAACACAGTTGCAATCAGTACATTTTTCCATAATATAAACACTAAATACCCATTGTAAATAATAACTATAATAATGTAGTAAAATGTATTCCAAAATTTAATGTATACATATATATATATATTTTCTTTTCTTTTTCTTTTATAAATTTTAACTAAAGTAGGCTAAAAACCTGTTGTTGAAGCCTTAATAAACTTTGAAAAAAAAAAAAAAAAAGTTAAACATCTCCAAAACTACTCATTAGAATTTTGATTTCAATACGTCAAAATTCTCAAAAAAATTATCCACTTAATAATTTACAGTAAAAAATTGGGTTTCTTATTTGAAAAACAAAAGTTTGTATTACCACAGGACACTCGTAAAGTGGTACGAAAATCTCAAGAATTTAAAAATATGGCCTTTGAGTATATATTTTAAAGATTCCAAATATCAGATTTTGAATAACTTCATTATTAAATAAAAACAGGGGATGGGCATGCTTGGCGAATCACCTTGTGTGTACGTTTTACAGTGAAGTGCATGGTATCACACTTTATATATCACAATGATTGCCTACCCATTCTATAAATGTTATTACAATACATAATAGTATTATATGTTCAGCACATCACGGGAACGCATTTTAAGAGGCACTGATGAGGGGAAATATTTGCTCCGAGCGGTAGTGGTCACCGCCCTTCCGTCCTATTTCCTCCTTCAACTACCCTCTCTTTCTTTCTCTCTCACTCTCTAGTGATCGCGATCTCGCAACTACGTTTGTATTTCTACACATTCGCGCACTCCGTAGAATCTTCAAACAGTTATAATATATCGTTTTAAACATAGTTATTTAATATTAATATATACATAAATGTTCATGTGGAAAAACAAGCGAATTATTGCAAACGGTTTTAACTATAATCAGTTACGAGTAAAAGCGGTATTATATTTGAATATAAAATCAGTCGATTCACACAATAATAATTATATTTTAGTTTTTATCGATTTACGATTTAATTTGGATTAATATGTTATTTTTTTCAAGATTTATTTCAAGCTTATCGTCTGGCTAAAAAGTATACCCATGTACTAAAGGCACCTACATAATCGATTCGGTTTAAAAACATTTTAAAACTATACCTTTCAATAAATTTAATACACATTTGCAATTAAGTAACCTCCGACGATTATTCGACACATGTTGAAAAATAAACAGCCTTCTATTTTGGGTTATACGCTTTCACGGCGGCAGTTTATGTACCAAAGACCATTACAATCTATTCTCTTTAAAATTATAAAATGAGAAATGTTTCTTAGGAATTAATTAATTTTTACGCAGTTTTCAAAGTTGAATCCAGGTAATGCATTTAACTATAATGTTTTTCTTATAATGTATTAAATTGAAAAATAATTAGTATAATACACTTTTAAATAAAATAAAATATTTTATAAAACGTATTTGAAGTTTAATATGATTCTTAACCATGTGATTAAATCAAACGGTTTATAAAATTCTAGAAACGGATATTAAAATATTTGAACAAATGTTCGAATTGAATGGTATTAAAATGTATTTTCTATACGTATAAAGTTCATAGCAATATAGCATTATAAAGTTGAGAGTATCGATTAAGTACATAATAAATTAACCTTTTAACTTCATTGACTTAAAAATATACAGATTTATATATATATTAAACAGTTTTTGTAAAAATGACCTGTTTCTCAACATGGGGTAAATAGTATAGTTAAAATATATTTGTCTGATTTATTTGAATTTCACAAAATTGATCGCATAAAATACATTATAATATATTGCTACGTATTATATGGACTCCGGGGCACTGCCATATCAGAAGAAATGAAGAATCCGACAAAGCAGCCCGTAATGCTATAAGTAACCCCAACTTTTTAACTCTTTCACTTATGTCTCCAGATGAAATAATCAGGAACGTTGACAAATATTGCATACAATTATTATTAGACTCAGATTGGCGACAAATTAACGAAAACAAATTAATGGAAATCAAACACACAATCGAGCCTTGGCCAAAACTCAACTATTCAAATCAAAAAGAAGGAGTAATCATGAACCGACTTAGAATTGGCCACACGAGAGTTACCTATGCATGGATACCCAATCGAAAAGAACGAACCTCTTACATACCACTCTTGTAATTCTATCATTACAGTCAAACATATCATCATCCACTGTAAAATCTTCACGGAGGCCAGAAAAGAATGCGAAATACCAGACAATCTATATGAAACTCTAGAACCCTGTGCTGACACAGAAAAAATGATTACATTAAAAAAAATTTGAGATATATAACTTAATTTAACTTAATTTACATTATTATTAAGATTCATTGTAAAAATCCCTTATGTACATAACTACTTAATCTAATTGTAAGCTATAATTATCATGATTTTGATGCTGTAACAACAAAAATAAAAAATTATATATTGAATTATAAATACCTACGAATAACGCGGACTTCTTTTGTTGTCTTAAAAATATTTTTAATTAAAATATACCAATCACTGACAGATTTTGACACGCATATCAATTATTTATTCTTTATTGTTTGGATATATTTTTTTAAAACATATACAATAATAATATATCCAAATAAAACGTCAAAACCTATTTATATAATATAATAATATTGACTCGTGTCACGAATGTCAATGTGAATGGTGGGCCGTTAGATTATATATTATATAAAACATAATTCAGATAATACTATTTGAATTTATTGTGGTGATAATTAATTTATTATTATTAACATTATTTATCTTTTCAGTGCCTATAAGTTGTTTAGGTGGTTTTCCTTTGAGTTATCTTAAATGGTTGGCTGGGATTATTTTGAATGGTGAATGAGATGTGTACGATGATTTTTGTATGCGTTTAATTTGGCGTAAAACCTTTCATTGAAATTCGTTTTCCAGTCGGGATGCTAGTCATTGTACGGTGAATAATGTTTGTATAGTATAACACTATATACACTCAACTCGGTCCCATACTGTTTAGAATGTCGGAATCGTGGAATATCAGTAACGCGACTTAGAAATATTGACTCAAAAGCATCTAATGGTCGCATGTCCGAATATTTGATTTGGCTTTACATTAAAATGTAAAAGAACCAAAATTGTAGAGTTGATTATTGTTGATCTGTTGACCATGATGAATTTACAATTGATAAATTTGCTAAAGGTAATATTTTGGTACCTGTATATCGTCATATTATATTCGCATACATAATATTATTATTCCGAATCGCTCTCTTGTATTCACATTGGCGATAGGTCTGTGTAAGCTTTTTATCTTATAATAATAATCATATGCTAATACCTAATTGGCTTTTGTTTGAATTGTAGCCAGTTTGTTATCATAGTTTAATCAGATATAGGCTTCCCTGCCAACTAAAGGTATGTAGAGAGATTATGTTACTTTGAACTATATTTTCGTTTAGGTACTTCAATCGACAATTTTTTATTTTGTGTACGTAGAAGATTAACTTCGTGCAATATATCATTGCTTATCATCAGTTTTTTATTACAATAATATTGATATAGGAAAAGACTAGGCCCATAAATTTGAAAAACAATTAAATTATATTTAAAAATGTATGTTTTTTATGATAATATAGGCAACTTAGTAGTATTAAAAATATGTAAACACGTTTGAAGTTCGTTAACAGCAGATTTTATTGATAAAATAATCTACATTTAAAACTAATTTAATTCAGTGAATCTTCATTTTTTTTTGTCATGACTCATGTTTAAGTAACTGAACTTGTATACTTGTATAATAATTTATATAATGATACATACTAAAGTTTTATTTTAAAACCTAATAATTGTTGCATTCTGAGAATATGCTAGTATGAAAACAAATTATTTTATATTGGGTATACCTATAATGTAGACCTAAAAATATGTATAATATACATATTTTGAAATAAAAAAATAATAATCTATTAATGTTGTTGATATTATTTTTATTAGATTTTTAAGGTGCGCAGATATTAACATTTTTTTTATTAAAAATGAACGTTTTGAATTTGCAAAGGTACAATTTTACTTTTTTTAGGTTTCACTAATTTTTACGTTAAATGAATGTTATAAAAATAAAATAAAAATTATGATTAGTAATGCGTCTTGAATTATATTAAAATGATCTGTTGGTAGACACCACCTTATTTTAATTCTTAGGTTATATAGCTATAATAATACCTATGTATTATGTATATTAATATATTATTGTATATAAATATTACTTAGCTTAAAAATGAAATACCTACACAGGAAATTAATTCATGATTTATGTACTTCAAATTTACAGTAATACGATGACTCATATAAAAAAAATATAAAAATACACCAGATTGTTAACCTCGTAAATATGTTTTTGGGACGTAGAATAACACTACTCATTTCCTGTATACTGCAGGATGTATCGGCGTGTGTACATTTTTTTCATTTTCAATAATGATTAAAGCAAAAGACATAGACTGTATAATATGTATATTTTATATGGTATTCAATGTAAAAAAAATAAAATTAAACAGTGAATCCGTTCAGATTAGTACATCACATTGGATATTTAACTTTAGCTTAACTTTAACTTAACGAAATATATTTAATTTTGTAAAAACTAGTCCAGTATGTCGTACCTTTGCAACTTTAAATCATAATACAATATTATGCCCTAAGAACCTTTAAAGTTTAAATATACCAGTTATTAAGCTGAAAAATATGCAAAAGAAAATATCTTTATCTGTATATAACATACTATGCTATATAATATTTTCATTGTATATTATAGAATGTATATGCAATACATGGAAATTACTTGTGTTAAATGGTAAGTTCACGTAACTGATAGAAAGTACTTGCAATCAATTGCCGAAAGTCATGTGAGTTTTTTTTATCCATGTAAGGTAACTCATGGTTTTTACTCATTTCGTATTTTTCGAAAAAAACCATACCTAGGTACTCAATCAATGTGTTCAACAATTAACATTATGATAACAAAAAAGCATTTTATAATCTATTCCTATTATAGTTATTATTTTTACAAATGCATATATTATATTTAATATATTGATCTTACTAAATAATATTGTATTACTTACATAATATTATTGGTACAATTAGACTAAATAACTAACCTAATTTAACCTACTAGGCACTAAACTATAAATGACATTTTAATTATGCTAGTAAAATATATAATATGTTATATTCTATAATCACGTGTTAAACAAAAATAAATGATTATTTAGTAGGTGTAAGAAAGAGTAAATTTGTGAGAAGGTTTATTTTAATTACTTTTTTAAACTATTATTGTAATTTATTACGCTGTTGTACATATTTTTTTTAACGAATATGAACCGTAAAAGTGGCATACATTTACTTTTCATTTTAATAAATTATACATGGCAATTTTCGCGTGTTAAATACTGACACGTCCCTACACACTTTGATCTGCTAAAGCTGCTACTAGAATACCTACTGGGTAGAAATTTAATTTTTGTTCGTACACTTTCCAAAGTCATTTTTTTTTTTGTAGGTAACATAAACAATCGTACAATCTTCCAACAATACACTTTTATATATCATACTGTATAATATTTGACATGAACATTTTGAATTTTTAAATTAATTTCTATTGGTGTAATATACTTTGTACGATCTAACATTTTAAAATGTTAAAACTAACAACATTTTACTTAAATATAAGTAGGTACCTATCATAAACGAATTATTTTTTCTTTGGTTTATTGAAATTAGGTCCAATCACGTGGGTTCATATAAAGTTTCATCCGAAAACTTTCACCCAAACCACATTATGACTAATGAATTTTGTACAATTAATTTAACTATAACACACATTTTCATCCAATATTCAATTTTATACAAAGCCAATTCGTTGAACTCAACCTACATAAAGTCTACAATACTATTAGGACTAAATATAATTTATATTAAATATTTAAGTCTAACTCGTAGTTTTGCCTTAACAATAATAACAATTAACAAATAATTGTTTAGTTAAAAATAGTTAAATTAAAATCGTCTAATTTAAAACTAATTTTACCGGAGATGGGTATCCCACCATTAGATATTATTTTATTGGAGATAAAAACAATTTAAATTATCAGTTTAAAACTCTAATTTATATGAATATAAAGATTTGACATCATATTAGTTTTTATCAAATAATTTATTGGATATTTTTAAGTATTAATTATTTACTCGTATAATTTAATACCTACTAAGTATAGTTTCATTTAAACTGTCTTAAATATTAATTTAGTAAATTCAATAAACTTCCGTTAACAAAAAATGTTCATCATTCCATTCATCGCTGTGTTAAACGCATAAAAAATTTGTTTTATGTATTTTACATTACCTCACAGCACAAACGTTTGTACAAGGACAACAATTTTCTTTGATTCTGATTATTTACAAAAATCTCGTTGTACACGAGCTTTTTACGAATGAGAAATTACCTAAACAGTTTTTACGAAACATAATACAATACGCTGTGTTTATACTACCAGGCCTTGTACACTTGACTATACATTATATTATGCTATTATATGAATATAAAATTTTAATATTCTATACTTCTAAAGTTGTTATTTATGATTATATTGTACTACGATAATAACATTGCTATTCACATTCAGACCAGATTAAGTGCTTTATAATATAATATTATTCATAGTAAATAAACGATACTATTAGTTTAAAATATAATGACTACTTTTGTCCCTAACACACATATACATTATAATATCCAGCTAATTTTACTCTTAAAATTGTTATATGTCCACCACTATAGAGACTATAGATACGCTTGTTTCACAGAATATAATAACGCCTGTATGTTGGCGTCTTATCTTAGATATTTTGCTTATGCGCGACAAGACTATAGTATCGGTCCTGTCGGCAATTTAGACTTGAACCCGACTTATTCGAGTTAAGTAGTGTGCTTGTAGTATAAATTACATTTTTAAAACTAATAAAGTATAATATTCTCATTCAAGTCTAAAACGTGTATTCTTTTTATTAATAAACTATTAAACAACATTTGATTATCACCCGCTACACAGAGAACGGTTTCAACAAATTGTCGTCTTCGGATACAACCAGAGACACAATATAAAATATAACAGAACATCACAGGTATCCACGGTCACATTCATAACAAAATTATGGCCTTAAAATATTTAATAAAAAAATACTTAAAATAAATTGTTTTAAGCCGATAATATAACTAAAAATTTGTTAACATTAATTTAAACTTCATGATATAATATTTTACGGATGAAGTTCAACTATAATTTAAAGATACCATATAGGTAATATGACAATTACCTACTGTATATGTACCTACCATTTATCGAAAACTTATATTAAAATTATGTACTACATATGTAAGTATATTGTGGTTTTGAGTGGAGCGATGAATGCATTGATTTTACAATCATGTGTTTTTTCTTCGTTTATGTACACGATAAGTAGTCGAAATAATACTCCAATTTCCACCTCCAGTATTTTTTTCAGTGGAAAAGTTAATCTAGTTAGTACATTCAGGAGATCAAAGTTTAGGAAAAACAGAATTAAATAAAACAGAAATATTTACACAAAATCGGTTTTCGACAAATCGATTTTGGTTTTTGATGTAGGTAACTTAAAAGAAATTACCATAGATACATAACATTTTCACTGGATGTTATTTACTGAATAATATTTGCGTTTTCTATATACCGCACTCATGTTAAGCTATTAACAATCACAATGAAATTTTCGATTAATTTTAATTTTTTTTTTTTTTTTGAATTAATGTTGATAAAAAAATATCTCTAAATCAATTATATCGTATTATCGTATAAGATTTTTTTGTAAATTTTTGTTATTAAACATTTTTAAAAATAGTTGTGCATGAATTCACATTTTTGTTATGAGCCGCTTAAAATGATGGCAAAATTCCTAAAAAATCACACAAAAATGTGCTAATATTGTTTGAGTTAAAAGCTTATAAAATTACTATTCTATTTATATCTATGCATCGCAATTTTAAATTTTATTATTAAATTTTAAGTAATTTCCTTCATGATTTTCCGCATTAAACAAGAGAAAAAAGTTTAGCGGAAAGTCAAATTAATTACAAGTGTTTGAAGTTAGACATTTGATATTCACATACAACAATCAACAAATTTCCATGAAACAATTCTCTTATTTTGTTGTTATTCAAAAACCCTAACTCTAACCCTTCAAATGTCTATCAAATTTATTTTATCATTTTATATTTATGATAAATAGTTTATACTGTAAATAAATAATAATCTAAGAAAATATATAAAAAAAGTTATTTTTATAGACATTTTATGCTCAAATTTGGACGAAATTACATATTAAAACCAAGAATGACGATTTCATTTATTTTATTGTAATTTGTAAACATTATTTTTAGTAATTGAAACTATTTTAGAAAGCATTATTATTTTTAACAAACACTGTTATATTTTTTCAAAAGTATTTTTTTATTTAAAAATGAAATTAATTTACTGTATCACTAATGTCTAATAGTAAAATAAATTACCTTATTGCAATATATAATTAAATATACTGTGTAAATATATTGAGTCTTCACTCAGAATCGTTTCATTATTATTGAATTCAAATTTAACAAAATATACATTACAGTGACTGCCTAGACACCTAATATACAGCAGAGTATTACCCACTTAATCGATTTTTTATTATTCAATCCTTATCCATTATGTAATTAATTAATTAATGTATCCATGTTTGATGATCAAAGTGTATTATTTGTGTTACAAATAACAATAATATAATTTATTATTATTATTTTTTTTTTTTAAATCATTTAAAACAATACGATTCAATTTCATTTCGTGGGGCCACTAATTTTTGTTTTGCATTAAGGTTAAGTATTTCACACTCTAACTTACACTTATAGTTGTAGGTGTTAATTATTGTCAGAAACTATCACTCTAGGTAATAAATTATCTACTCTAATTACAAGTGCAATAAAATTATAGAGGTTAGTATAAAGGTTTCATATCATGACAGTGAGCAATTTAGTAGAAACACATTATTCCGGAGATGACAGAATATGATGTATGAAAATGTTACTACATTTCCAGAATCTTAGTAATATCATTGTAAAATTAATTAGTAAGTTAATAATTCTAAAACCTAGAATGTACATATATGTATATATATGAATGTATATACATATACCGGGTTTGAAGATAAATCGTTACCATTACGCGATTTCATAAAAATTTAAAACTCAAACGCTCAAAACATATATCCTATAATAACGCTTCAAATTTTCTCTATAGCTATTTAAAGCAAAACTTATGGAAAACTTAGTGTTGAATTTGATAACCTTAGATATAAATATAAACAATATTATGAATTTTTAACTACAAAATAATTTGCGAATATTCATGGTTTTGACGAATTTTTGTCAATATTTGAAATTCAAATGCTAATAAAAATTTAATTTGAATTTCCGGTGGACATTTTTTTTGTGATAAAGATTGACAAATTTGTAAGAAATCTTGTATTAAATTTTTAAATCTTAGTTTAAAAAAGAAATTTTTTTATTAATTTCTAGCTGTTATTAAAAGGAAAATTTTTTATGAATTTCTAGCATAAAATAATTTACGAATTTTCGTGATTTTTACATAATATGTTGTAAAAATTCAAACTTTGAATGCTTATAAAAAAAAATGGTGACTATGTATTTATTTTATTTTTCAACTTCTATTGTAAAAATATGTTAGGAGCCTTGTATTAAATTTTCAAATCTTAGAATTAAAAAGAAAAACTTTTATGAATTTCTAGCTTAAAACAATTTGCGAATTTTTGTGATTTTTACGTATTTTGTCAAAATTCAAAATTTTAATGCTTATAAAAAAAATTGTGACTATGAATTTCTTTTAATTTTCAACTGCTATTGTAACAATATGTAAAGAGCCTTGTATTAAATTTTCAAGATTTTCTACCCAAAAAATAAATTTTTATCGATATTAATTTAAAAAAAACTAATAATGATCGAAAATTGCACATACCTATGAATAGTTTAACTTAAGTCAAACATTTTTGAAAATTGCATGGTGGATAGAATATACTTATATAAACATTCGGTGAAAATTTCATGTATCAATGGTCATTTGTTTTAGTTACATCAAAGATTTTATCGAAAACTGACTGTACGTAAAATTTCCTGTTTTTCCCTTAATTTTTAGTTTGTTTATCCCGATTATTTAGAAAAATATTGAACATTTTCTAGATTCACTTTCTGATCGAACGAAGTACTGAAGTCAAAAATCGAAGCACTTTTACTGCCCCAAAACGTGATGACAGACGCAAAAAAAAATATTAATGGTTTTGACGAATTTTTGCCAATATTTGAACTTCGAATGCTAATAAAAAAAAATTGTGCCTATGTATTCTTATAGTTTTTTAATCACTATAAGAATAACTTATGAGAAACTTTGTATTAAATTTTCAAGTTTTTTGATAGGGCCAAAAAAGTTTTATCGACACTTCAAAAAAATTTTTCAGAAAAATTGAAAATTTCAATTGTCAATAAATATCTCAAAAAAGTCAAAATATTTTGTAAATTAAATCATGTAAAGAAAATGCCAATCTAAATAACTGGTAAAACTTTCAAGTATCTACGACTTATACTTTTTGAATAACAACAAATGTTTAAAATCAATATCGTTACGCTATTTCGTAAAAATTTAAAATTCAATCGCACTTAAAATTTTTCCTATAATAATGCTTCGAGTTTTCTCTATAGCTACTTGAAGTAAAACTTATGGAAAACTTAGTGTTGTAGTTTTAATGTTTAGTTATAAACTCAAATAAATATATAAATTACTTGCAAATTTTCGCGTTTTCAACAGATTTCGTAAAAATTTGAATTATAAACGCTTATAAAAAAAAAATTGTGAATTACGATTTTTAATTTTTTTTAGCTACAATAATAACAACTCATAAGGAACCTTGTATTAAATTTTCAAGTTTTTTTGGTCATCCAACATTTTTTTACCGGCACTTCAAAAAAAAAATTCTCAAAAAAATTGAAAATTTCAGTGGTCTATAAATAACTCAAAAAAGTCAAAAATTTAAACTGTATATAGATATCACTAACATAGAAATTTGGTGAAAATGTCAAGTATTTATAGTGATTAGTTTTTGAATTACAACCATATAAAAAACTCGATTTGGTCGAAAACTGGTTTTGCGTAAAAATTCCCGTTTTTCTGTCATTTTTTTTTTTTGTTTTTCTCAAGGATATTCACTTTTACATCGGAAACCAAGCCCAAAGTTTGAAATTGAAGCATTATTTCGACTAATTATGCTGTACGCAGACACAAAAACAAAAATAAAAAAAAAAAAAAAAAAACACACATCATTGTAAAATCAATACATTCATCACTTCGTTCAGAATCTAAAATTATTGTTCAATGACGTTCAAACGTTTCGGTAAAACTATGATTTAAAATTATTATTTATGCATCAAACCATTGTAGGTAATTAAAGAGTACAAAAAAGTGGGTGTCTCTTTGCTGCATATTAAGTTACAAGTGGGTCACTTTAATAATTGATATTAAATTTAAATGCAGTTATATAATATCATTGTATACGAAAGACGATTCTGAACAGAGATGGAATGTCGGCATAAGATATTTTATATTATACTTATATATAATTTAAAAGTTTCAAGTAGGTACCTAAAATACTCACGAATAATATTTTTAAATCACAATAATATATATATATCTATATGAAATCATTATTCTTGATTATTTAATATGTAATTTCATCCAAATTTTAATTTAAAATAACTATACAAAAACTTTGTTTATATGTTTTTAAATTTTCGATTACAGAATGGACTACTTATGAGGGACCTTCTTTTAAATGTTAATTATTCAGTCAAAACAGTTGAACGTTTTATACAATTTTAATTCCTAAATAATTAGTAAATTTTCAATTTAATACGTTTTGTCAGAATTTGAACTTTGAATACTTATAAATAACCATTACTAATTTTTGTTTTTACCGGTGATTTTAAAAATTACTAGGAATTAAGAAGGTTAACCACTCGAATGCACCAAAATGATTCATTTTCTTTACTGGAAAAGATACTGAAGTTGAAAATTTAAAACATTATTTCAACTACTTATTGGTTCACAGATACAAATAAGCAAAGCGGGATTAACCCTTAAAACATGTGATAGCCTACCATAAATAGATTATTAAATCGTTTCTTTTAATGTTAATAAACTTTTCAAAATTCAATCATAATTCTAATTTTATTTTTTTATTTAAAGTTTATAATCATTTTATATCGGCTGTGAAAAATACCGTTTGCTGTATATCTATATTTAGCTGTATTTGTTTTTAAGGAGACAATTTATGTCAGTATATTGGTCCCTCTATTAAACATGATTTTACAGTTAATGTACTTAACTATAATATCATACTTATACAGACAGTACATTATTATTATTATTATTGTGAAAAAATTAACTAGATTAATAAGTTATTTTTTTAGTGGTTTAGTAGTACAGCCCCCTCCCCCAACATTTTAGCCTTAGTGGTGCCACTGAAATAATATATCTGAAAATAAGTATGTTGTTGGGATTTTCAAGGAGTGGTATTGTATTCAATTGATTTTAATTTACAGATAAAAAATATATTTGTATATTAAACAAATATACGAAACTAACATATTATAGATTAAATTTCTTCAACTGAAGTATAGCTTTTAAATTTTTTTTTCCTATATATTTTTAAACGGCTCAAATTCATATGTGACAAACTTCTTTAGACAAAAGTGTATAATAGTGAATAAAATCTTGTCAAAAAAAATATTGCTGTTAGACTACTTAAACGGGGGAAAAAATGAAACGCTAAAGCCACATTTGTCATCGTGTTCAACGGAATTCGATTTTGACCAAATTGCATTGGGTACGAAATTACTTGAATGATTGATTATATTTTTTTCTTTTTAATCTAATATCAATGACAAAAAGTTTCCTGTTAAAAAATAATCGCTTATAGTTGATTCAGAAAGGAAATGGATATAATTCAGACATATTATTTGAAATTTGATATTTTAATTAAGCATTTCAAGTGTCATCTGTCTATATAATACAATGTATTATAACATTTATAACTGAAATATATTATAAAATGAAAGAATACGTATTAATAATTTAATTAAAACCCCATTGTTCTAACTTTGCTGTACAAATACAATTTATTAAAAACATGCAAATTAACCATCAACACATTTTTATTTTATTTACAGGTATTTAATTTCAATATTTAATAAACATATTTCGACATTTAATAAATTTAATTTTAAATAGATGAAAAATCACTTTGATTTTTTTAACGAATTAAAAATGTCATATTATGATTTTAATCTCATTAAAAGTAACTCAATAGATAATTAAATAACTGTAGGTAGTTTTCAAAATAAAATATATCTACAATTATTCCAACTTCATCTTAGATAAAAAGATCACTACCGAGTATTCTGAATTCCAGCTAAGGTTTGAGATATTTAAAGTAATATCATCAATATGTTGATAGGTACGTACCTAATAAGTATATTTCAATTATACCAACTAGAGCGAATACACGAATATGCTTAAAGAGGTTCAGTTTTATTTTCGTTAATAAACGAATAAATACATTTAGGATCCTAAAATAGAATAATCCTGTAACAAGATATATTTCAATTTTTTTTTTTATTCGTACAATACTTACGACGATGAATATATATTTTATCAAAGCCTAACGTTTTCTATATACCTACATCATAATGCGATTATAATATTGTTATGTAGGTAGCTTCAAATTTTTCATCACCTAATATTATATAGATACTCCAGAATTATCATACTCGAATTATTCGTGTAAATAATAATACAAATATTTTTATCATTTTTTATTATGTAAAATGTATTTAAATATGTTATTAATAACCATCACGTCGATGTATTTTCTAAAAGATAAATGTTCTGCTTACTATATTATCATATTATTATAATGTAATAAACATGAATAAAATCTTAGTGAAATACTATGATTAAACTGCATTTATGATTATCCCACGAACTTTATTCTTTATATAACAACATTTATATAATATTATCTACAGTGTTTAACGATAAAGTTGAGATCTTCTAAAGTTTTTTTACTTTGCTACACCAAACGCACGTTTCCCAATCGATATACGTATCTAAATATTGTTTTAAAATATTATATACTAAGCGTTTTGTAAACAAAATAACACAACGAATCCAATTTAATATTATCCGATTAATGTATAAAGACGTTGCACACCTTGCACCCTACATATACGGGTTAATATTGTAAAATACTCGTAGTAACCTAAAAAAACTAAACACAACAGCTTATATCAGTGACGGCGCCAAGGGGGGGGGGGGCAATGTGGGGCTAGTGCCCTATCCAAATTTGGTTTAGCCCCACTTTGCCCTACCTGTTTGAGACCAAATGAAAATTTAAATTTCAAGTATTTAATAATACCATTTTCCATCTATTTCATTATGTATTTAATTAAGATTATGTTTTATTATAATATATTTATATTACCCATCACAATATTGTGTGAAATTTCTCTTCCTCGATTAGCAGTTAAACACCACATCGAGTATTAAATGTGGTTATAATTTATTAATTATGGGACAACTGCTTATCACAATGTTGGAGTAATAAAATATAATTTCGGAGAAGTTGATATTTGTGGTAGTATTGTTATTTCACTGTTTAAACCACGGTCATGGCATAGATAACATTTTCATGTTATCTGTGGTCATAGTATGACTGGTATGGCCGTGGTTGAGTAGATCAACGGTGCACACTCAATTTATTGAACTTCAAAGAAACATTGTCCAAAATCTAAATGTGTGGAATTAAAAAGTATTTCTGAAACAAGATGGATCTGCC
Organism: Diuraphis noxia; assembly: GCF_037042655.1. Classification (NCBI taxonomy): domain Eukaryota; kingdom Metazoa; phylum Arthropoda; class Insecta; order Hemiptera; family Aphididae; genus Diuraphis; species Diuraphis noxia. The sequence goes on along the minus strand of NW_028301712.1, from coordinate 40,222,976 downwards.
AAATAGCTGCTTGTATAGCTGTTAAAAGAACACTACCAATCATATTGCTTTTACTTAATAAAGTTAGCTTAGAAACAAAATGTGAAAAAAGTTTAGAAGCTAGTTCACCTTTAGACCATATTAATTTTGATTCTCTATTTTGTTTACACTTATTTTGTGAAACCTTACATGAGTTACAAATTGTTTTAGATTACTTACAGAAATCTGATTCTGATTTTAGGTTTAGCTCTAGTCTTGTTAATGCATTGATTTTATATTTAAATGAATATAGAAATGATATTGAAAAATTCAGTATACTCATAAAAGAAGTTAATTTAACTGCTAAAAATAATAACATTAAAAATTTAGAAACTCAAAAATTAGTTAGAACAAAAAAACTACCAGCTAATCTTGCTTATTATTTAACGGAAACAATATCTGAATCAAGAAAAATACAAAATAATGACGATTTAAGACTTATGATATTTTATCCTGTTATTGATAGGATAATAAATGAATTAAATAGACGATTCAAAATTAACAGCCCAATTTTGAATAGAATTAGTTCATTAAATCCTAAAAACTCAACATTTTTAAATTTTGACAATATATTACCTTTTGCACGTCATTATGGTGTTGATACAGACAGCATAGAAGTAGAATAAAAACTTTTATCAAAATTAATAAAAAGAAGAAAATAATTATGAAATAAAGACTATACTTAATTTCGCAAAACTATTAGACAACTATAAAATGGCTTTTTTAGAAACATTTATCTTATGCAAAATTGCTATTATAATACCACCTTCAAGCGCAGGAGTGAAACGAACATTTTCAAGTCTAAGGCAAATAAAGACTTATTTAAGAAACCATATGTGCAATGAAAAACTAACATTTGTTGCTATATTAAAAATTGAAAAAAGAATATCCAAAAGTTTAAATCTAGATATAGTTGTAGATAAATTTGCCTCCATCCATAATAATCGACGAATTATGTTATAAATGTTGTAATGTTGTAATGTTTAAAATAATATAAAACCAAAATCCGCACAAATTTTTACTTTTTATCAGTTTACCTACTCCTCTCTTTTACATTAGTGTCTGATTTATATGATTACAATAAATGCCTTTAATAGCTGATATACCAAAATATCAATCCCATTAATAAAAGTATTATGGAAAATCCAAATACAGAGCAATAATATACAAATTACAAATATATATTTGCCCCACCGAAAATTTTTTCCTGCCCCCCCCCTCCAGAAATAAATGTCTAGTGTCACCCCTGGATTATATGTAGAAATTTTATAAAACTAAATAAAAATAATTTTTTCTTGTATGCAATCATTAAAAATCGTACCTAGATGTAAATAATTGCAATTATAATTTGATTTATTGAACATGACAGAGGTACACCATAATGAAGCTAAATAAATATTTATAACACTGAAAATACAATTTGTAAAACGACTATCCGAATACATACCTACTATTCATAAGGATCGTAATTATTATCCGAAAAAGGTTACTTTTAAATTATTACTATTATATTATTATGACTGGACAATAACCTTTTTGGTTTTTTTTATCTTTTGTGTTCAATATGAATATTATTCAGACTACTTTTAACTATTTAAAACCCTAATAATTATTATATTTATTAATCGGAAAGAATTAATGTTTGCTTAAAATAATTATCATATGAAATATTATTATACTACTATAAATAAAATCAGTGTTGGTGAGTTGTGGCCCAAACCCTAAATAACGTTAAAAGTATAATTGGTGTAATATATTATGATAATAATACCCAAAAAAAATCAAAACATTCATAATGTAAGTCATATATGGCAGATAATACGATAAAACGATCTATATTATCTGTATCATATTATATACAAAAATATAACTTCCCATACGTATTGAACATTTCTTTTATCGTTATTCGTTTATACGGTAGATAGGTAATAGGTATATAGTATAATATATATCATATAAGTAAGGTACATATTTAATGATAATTATTCGGGCCGCAACTAACCTATACCTAAAATATTATCGGGCCGGTATTCACCGGTTTCCAACACCGGAAACGAAAGGTCGGGCCGCAACTCACCCTCAGACAAATAAAATGTAGAGTTTATTTATAAATGGCATTTTTTTTTTGATATAAAACGATTAAAAAATAAATCGAAATTCTACAGATATAATCATACCATTTGGCTAAAACAAGAATTTATAAAACGTCATAACGATTTCAGCATCAAAATCTCTTAAACCAGCTTGTAGACGATGTCAGATAATAATATTATGTTTGTGCCGTTTGTGTTAAGTGTCTTATCTTATTTTTCGCTTCGGACTGCATTATGTGCATGGAATGTACGTTCGTATAAATTGTACACGCTTTGTATAGTCGTATACAATTTATAATAATATAATAGTTGCGCGTGACTTAAAAAAATAAACCACAACGCATTCATTTAACGAATTTTGATGTAGAGAGAACGAACTTTTTCATAGCTCACGGCTCTAGTATACATTATGTACTAGTAAACGTATATGGATATCATATATATAGGTACAATATTGTACATAGCTGACTCGCGTGTAACTATGTATTATATTATATACATATATATTACGTTTACGCACACTCACAACCAGTCATATCTTGACAAAGTCACTGCAGGCGTAGATGGTCGCGTCACCAAGACGTGTATTACAGTGTACAGTGTATACACTGTATACGTTCTCGCGGAATAATCGAATTAAGTTGAACTTTTTCGGCGGCAGTGGACGAGGAATAAAATATGATATATATTATATGCCCACACCAACGCGCAACACTGACGATAAATTGGATTACTCACACCCGTGGAATTTGTCGTGTTCCTATATAAGACGTCTGGCGACGAAACGACTATGGTGCGTGTCGCATCACGTTGAATTTCAAACAATAATAAAGTGAATATACCTATATACCAAGGAGATATTTTA